>NW_020664418.1:24238353-24367606 GCF_002925995.2 Terrapene triunguis
GGGCTGGGGTGCTCGGCTCGTGGGGGTGCTCCCAGCCCTCTGCCTTGAGCGGCTCGTGGCAGGGGGCTGGAAAATTTCATGCACATTCTTTAACATCTTTAACAGGGTGCCCTGTTCCACCCCCTTCCCCAAGGCCCCGTCCCTACCTCCTCTAAAGAGCAGCGAGCACGCTGCCGCTCATCTCTGTCCCCCTCCCCCTCCGCCTCCCCTCCCCCTCACAAGGGCCATCAGCTGATCAGCGGCAGGGAGGAGGAGGGGGGCAAGAAAGCACCACGCTGGGGGAAGAAGTGGGGGAGGGGGGAAGCTTGGCTGCCGCAGGACCAAGCTTCTGCCCCCTGCCCCCGCAGGGGAGAGCAGTGGGCAGGGGGGCTGAGTGGGGCTGGGGGCCGGGACCTTGGCAGCGTGCCACTCAAAATCGGCTTGCGTGCTGTGTTTGGCACGCATGCTGTAGGTAGCTGACCCCTGGTCTAGACCATACAGCAGTGGTGGGCAACCTGCCGCCCGTCAGGGTAATCCGCTGGCGGGCCACCAGACAGTTTGTTTACATTTGCATGGCCGCCCACAGCTCTCTGCTGCCCATGCCGCTTCCCGCTGCTCCCATTGGCCGGGAACAGCGAACCATGGCCACTGGGAGCTGCGGGCGGCCATGCAAATGTAAACAAACTGTCTGGTGGCCCGCCAGAGGATTAACCTGATGGGCCGCAGGTTGCCCACCACTGCCATACAGCAAACATGAATAGTGTTTTCACAAGCCACTCAGGAAGGTGGCGCTTGTCTCTGTCATTTGTCTTTACATAACAGATGGTTAAATGAACATAACAGCAGGCACAAGGCAGTGTTATTGTAACAATAAAACCAGAAAATTATTTCAAAGGTTCAAACCCTTAAGTAAACAATGTGACTGCTTGGAAACTTCTTAAAAGATGAGCATCAATTTGGGTGTTGTGTGTTTGTCGAGAATCTGGTGAAGCTGATGCCTTAAGGTATCTGACACCGTAACCTGAGAGAATCACATTCCTCTGAGGTAGATTTTCTTGGCTAAAGTTAACAGGCATAGATTTAAACAAAAAGTTGGAACCAAGCAAAGAGGGAGTCATAACATTTACTGCTCACTAGATTGCTTTACAACTTGGAATGTGTGATCTGTTTTGAGCCTCACCCTGTTCACTGTAAACACTTTTGAAGCAGATATGGGATCAAGCCACAGAGTCTAGCCCCATACTTGAACTTCCCCAAAGTTCAGGGGACTATAGATCTTGGGATTTGGGTCAGGCCCATCTCTGATACAAACCATGTGTATCTAATAGTTCAAAATGAAATAATTTCTGGAAGTGAATTGATCGGGCTTTTTTTTTCACTTTGTTAGCATAACTTTTGTTCAACAGAGCAAAAGGGCAACATATTCAGGATCTCTCTAAATTTCACCCCAAATCAAGCATCCTTGAGTTTACTAGCCTCTTGAACTAGTGTTAAAAACATTTATACCAGGGCTAGTACTTAGGGCTTGATCCTGGAAAGTGCTGAGCATCCCGGCAAAGTGCTGCAGGTCCTTAACTCCCATTGACTTTAGTGGGATTTAGAATGCTCAACCTTTTGCAAGATCAAGTCCTTAAACCCTAAAATGCTTGCTGGTTGTTAGAGCAAAATCTTAGGTACAAAAAGTGACTGAGCAAAGCTGTACCAACCTAACCATTTTTGCTTTTTGACAACCAATGTTTTCATGAATATTCGTAAAAACTTGCCAGTTTGATATAAGGAAAAATGTAATTTCAAATGATAATACGATTTTTTAAAAGTTTCGTCACTAGTGCATTTCTCCAGGGCCTGATCCTGATTCCATTAAAATCTGTGGTTAATTCTGCTATCCATCAGAATCATTATTTAAAATGTGTATAATTTGTTAGGACAATAGATGTTAAAGAATGTGCATGAAATTTTGTAACTAATCAGACTTTTCCTATGCACATCAGCATCACCTGAAAAATCTGGTAAGTTGGTCTGCTTTGGAAAAATATTTTCTTTAATATTCTGCTTACACAATATGTTGTCAACTCCGATTTTTATTTTATTTTTTTGAATAATTAGAAAGGTGGTGCTAGCATGTTGGTTTTTGTTTGTTTGTTTGTTTTTATTTTTTGAGGATGCTATTTAGTTTGGAAAACAAACAATTGCCAATGGTCCGGTCTGTGACATCAGATTCCAGGACAATAAGGACACATACATGGGCTTTGAAAGCACGGAGATGCAGACTGATTAAATAAAGATCATATATGTATCCTGTTAACACTATGAATAGTATTTCAGGCTGTCATTTCTAATGGGGAATTGTTGTGGATTCAGCATACAGAGATGTTATCTTATCTTATGTTTATTAGAATTGTGATTGTCAGAACATATCTGTATCAGCTGTGTCCTTCAAGCTTCCTTTTTTCTTTACTTTTTTTAACTATTTCTTTTATATGCTGAAAGAAAGCTAAAGTACTGAGGTTGCCAGTGACGCACATAAATATGACACAAATATCAAGGGTTTTCTCATGGCCAGTGACCGAGAATATCTTTTAGCCTGACTACCATTCGCTCTATTTTTACATTGACCAACAGTGATCTGAAACCAGGGTGGGGATAAAGAATTTAAATCAACTATCCCTTCATCCATGAAGGCAGATCACAGCAGGGAGTTCCAGGATAGTAAGATTGAAATTGCAACCAGCAATTGCACTGATTTGAAGTTCCTCTGCCTTCTTATCCTGGCAGTGGCAATTCTTCCTATTTATTGTGGAAAAGGGGGAATAAAGAGATTTGGGGCAGGCATTACAGGTTTTTAACCAAAGTCTAGATTTCGGATATGAATGGATTACAGACTATCGTGTGTGCGTGTGTATGTACACACATATATAAATAAAGGGAAAAAAGGTTGAGCATGCAGGAGCACATTGCTGTTGCTTCAAGACCTCCACCCCAGTTGGCGGTCAGGGTAACAGTGGGGATTTTTTGAAGAATTCTCAGAAGGCAGCAGTGTGTTTTGCCATTGAGATGTTAATGCCTATCATCCCTACACAGACACCACTGTTAGACCTGTGGAAGGAGGTCTAATACAGAAATGAGTTCCCCTGTTTTTCTGTGCTCAATATGGTGAACATCCTGTTGTCACCCCCCCCAACCAAGGTAGGAACCCATTCTAAATTATTAATCTGAAGATTGAAATTCTTCCCTAATTTAGAAGGTTATTTGCTAGGTAAGGTATTGAGTTTCTCCTATGCTCCATGTCAAGTAATGATGGTATTAGTCAACATGATGGAGTGATTAACACTGGGGTGAGCCAAACTAGATGAGTTGTCTCAACTCCTCCTGTCCTGAAATGTTACTAAGTACAGAAACGTGTTGGAAATCTTTAGCCTTTCTGTTCACTTTACACAATTGGAAGAGGAATGAGAGCAAGCATGTGCCTGATGTATTTGAACAAAGTCCTGTATTTTTCCCTTGAAAGAAAAAAAAACCTCCATTAAATGATTCGCTGGAAAACAATTGTAAGCTTTAGAGATCTTTTGCTGCTTTTTTGGCTTCATTTGATATGCCACTCAAAGCCATTATGTATTTTGTTCAGCACATTATTTATATTACAGCTATGTGAAATACCAGTCCATGACTCCTATTTTTTTTTTTTTTTTTTTAAGCATAGGAGGCATTTAGTGCAGATGTGTGCTATGATTTTGTTGGCTTGAGTGAGAAAATTACTGTTAGATCAGCTGGTTTTGGTTTCTTTGGATGAGTTGGGCAGGGATTGTGTTGTAGTTCAGATTTTTTTTGGCGCTTAACAACAGAAACCAGCATAAAGTGAATAAAGGAAGAAAAAAGTTTTAAAAAAGAAAATGGGGATTGGAAAGCAAGAGTGAATGGTGGGAGAAAGAAACACCACATGCAAATTCACTTACTCTTCCAATTTACTCCTTGGATTGCTAAGGATACATTGTAACATGTATTGGTGTTTTTAAATGTCACTAGATTGAGTTACCAAATAGTACACTACTGTAGAATGTGTTTTTATTGATTTTTGTACAGCAAGTGGTCAGTTCTGCCAAAGTCACTTCTTGGGCTAGTTTGAGTATATTAATCAATCCCTCCATCAATCTGAATCTGTAGAGGTGATTGTGAATCACAGCTACATGCATATGTCTCGGATTCAGTTACCTTTTAAACCACATGTAGCTAATAACCCTCTGCTAACTTTGGCAACTACCAACTATCGCACTATACCAGCATATAAACTGTTTAAATACCACATGCTCTAGGACCCTGCAGGATCCTAACATTTGTTTTAGGGTTATATGCTTGACTTTCTGGGGTGTCCTTCTCCTCAGTACTTGTTTTCTTTGGGTCTTTGCCAGCAGCTGGGCCATTTCTGTCTTTCACTATTCAGTAAAAATGTGTAAATTGGAAATATGCTTCCAATTTAACAGTTGAAATTAAACAACTAAAAGCCAGGAATAACCTGATGGTTGGCTGGTTGGCCATAAAATGCCAAGTTTGAAAAATATTGTTTCAATTTATTTTCTCATCTGCTCCCTGCTTTTCGACAAGTTTTCAAGTTTAGCTCTAATATTCATGTTGAAATAGCAGAGTAGCCTTCACACTGGTGCACACCAAGTTTAATCATTCAGCATCAATGCCAAAGCATTCTGAAGCACAAAATGGCCATGGATTGGATTTGGTGAGTAAAATCCTGGCTCCATTGAAGTCACTAGGAGTTTTGCCACTGACCTCAGTGGACCCAGAATTTCACTTGGTGCACTTGATTTTCTGTCTCCCCCAAGTGGAGCTCTTGGTGCAGAACTCAGGCATGGTGGAAAGGGAAAATGACAGCGAGCCAGTTGTGATTCCCGGCCACGTGGGCCTGGAGTAAGTTACAATTACAGAGGGACAACTTTCATTTTCATCAGCAAAGAATTCAGCATAGCAGAACCTCACTCCATCATGCCCCCTCTGACACACTCCTCCTGCTTCCAGCATGGACCCTGCCTAGCCTTATGCTGGGAGGTAGGTAATACTGTTCAGGAGGTGGTGGAGTCAGGCTTTGCACTGGCAGAGACTCTCATATATGGAAGGAAAATTCTCCAGGAGCAATTTCCAGTGGCTTTAAGTTCACTTTGCACCACATAGGACAAGAGAATCTGACCCTGTAAGTTATACTGGTATTCCATCCCACAATGTCATTTAATGTCATAACAAAATGATGTCATCAAGCTCAGGCTTTTAGGACTCATGCATAGTGCCATATGGAAATCCTCTGTTTATGCACAGAACTGGTGTAGCACAGGCATTGAACACTGCAGTCTTTCCCACACTGCTCTTTTCATGTGCCTGAGTATGAGAGATGATCTCCAGATGAGGAGCTTCTTGCTGTGGAAGGATTTGGGAAGGTTTTTGTCTCTGACTCTCAATCCTTTATCTTTTAACTGAAACTGCTATTGTTGATGCCGATCATGGTGATGTTGATACTTGCACACACAGAACTGAACTAAAACCATCACTTCTGTAATTTTGCACTGGCCACATTAAATCGCTACCATTTCTGCCTTGGGTCAGATTCAGACTGGTGATTTAGAGGTTGAAGGCTCTGTACCCAGCTAATAACATGTGCCATATAATAATATTCCCCCAGGGACACTATTAGTAAAAGAATCATCTCTTTATTCAGTCTTAAGTATGGACAGTGTTCACCCATTTGAGCATTTGAGAAAATGCACTTTTATACACTGCATAAGGCAAAAGGGAAGACGATAAAAACTGAATGCTCCTCTTAATCAAAGTCAAATGAGTCATATTGGCTCATCTGCTGACAAGAGGCTGAGGATTACTCCACATTTGTTTTGATTTAAAGAGGCCCTAAGCCTACAGCTAATCCTTTTTCACAATTATGAAGAAATATTGGTATGGGAGAAATCCCATTAAAGTGGAGAAAGAGTGAACTGATCGGATTTTTATATACATTATTTTCAGGGCACAGAGACAAGGATTTCTTATTTTACTAGCTGTAACTGTAAAGGACAAATAACAAAATTACATTTGAAGTGGTACTGGAGATTTGTACATTTCAGTTATTGGAAGTCAAAATAGTGCCAATTATGTTTTAAGCTACAGATTTATCTGTATATTTCTATAGATCTTTGAAACTCATTTATAGTTCAGTTTTTTTCTCTTATGCCTTCTTTATCTCTATCTGTTGTTTCTGTTCTTCTCCCTAACACAATCTCCGTTGGCAACTTATAATAAATCACAATGGATGACAAAACCCATAGTAAACATTTAAATAAGCAGTAATTAGTTGATTCTTTGTTTAAGAAAGTGGACAAAGTTTCAGATGTGCTTCAATAGAATGACAACCTACTGTAGTTTTAGCTATATTTGAAAAAGTGCCTTTTGCCAGATCTGCTTATCATTGCTATGATATCCAGTGGCAGAATTTCTCAAAGGTGCATGAAGACTGAAGGCATAGATTTGTGGTTTTGCACTCCTTGAAAGAGACTACATGTAATATATTGTCATTGGCTGGAACATCATAGGGCTCCAGTCCATGGACCCTATGAACTGCAACAATTGTCTTGGTATATTCTATGGCTAAATACTGTGTGCCAGTGTGGTTTCACAGCAGTCACACTAAACTCCTTGATACCAATCGACTGGCTCCTAGTCCTATAGTACATCCAACCTCCACCAATTAAAAGAGCTGCCCAGACATCTCAGTAGTTTGAGCATTGGCCTGCTAAACCCAGGGTTGTGAGTTCAATCCTTGAGAGGCCATTTAGGGATCTAGGGCAAAATCAGTACTTGGTCGTGCTAGTGAAGGCAGGGGACTGGACTTGATGACCTTTCAAGGTCCCTTCCAGTTCTATCGCCATATCTCGCTTTCTCACCCAGGTCAATGCAAACACTAGGATCCCATTGCACAATGACCTGCAGAGCCCACCAAAGACCAGATTAAAATCCCACAGTCTTCTATGTAACCTCATCTAGACCCTTACACTTCGACGCAGAGGCTCTATGGAGAGCCACATGGAGTGTTTCAACCATTCAAAACAAACAGCTTGCTGTTGACCCTGCTGAGGAGCCACTGGGTTTTGACTTATGTAGGAAAGACTGGTAAGAGAAAAGCAATTGCAGACTGCAGTCCCATAAAACTCTGTCAAATCTCTGCCCACACCTGTGGAATCCAACAAGATCCATTTCTTTGTCCATCCAGTTCAACATCTATATGAAGTACTAAAATGCCAGAAATACATCCCCGCCCCCTGCTGCCTCTACTCAAGACGACCAGGGAGGAACTTAATATTATTCATTTCATTGAGGTTTTTTGTAACATTTGTAGTTTTCTGTGAACAATTCTGTATTTTGGGAAAATACCAATTTATAGTCCAGCTCCTCAGCCAATGTAAATCAGTATATCTCCATTGACTGTAATGGAGCTACATCCCCTTTCCATGAGTTGATGATCTATCCCTGTATTTCAGAAGTTCCTGTTCCCTGCTGCAGTTTCTCTGGCACTGGTTGTGTGGCAATAATTTGATGGACTGCAGTCTGGTAGGGGCAGAACAGAATTTATATAACAATTTGTATAGAAATGACATCAAGTCACAAGCAGTGAAGCTCTTAATGATGTACATAATTATCTCATTGTATTTGTCCTCTTTCATTTGGAAGCCAAAAATGTTTCCCAGCTTTTTTTTTTGTTGTTGTTGCCTTTTTAAAATGTTGTTAATTTTATTTATGCTACCATATGTAACTATTTATACGTTACCTGTAATTCCTTTATAGTTCTTAATTCTTATCCTTTCAAAGCTTGACTGTCTGCTAGCAGTAAATTTACAGGCACTTATTGAGGGGAACAGTCCTTTCCTTATTAAAACCTACTTTATCAATCTTTTTTTTTTTTGGTTTAAGAAATACACATGAAGCTAATCAGTTTGGAACAGTATTGCCCGGAAGATATTTTCTCCCTCAGTCATGTTGATTTTAATGAAGACCTAAATCCATTTTCCTTTGTTCACCAGTGACTGTCCTAGCCAAAAGATGCATTCACCAAGAAAATTTAAAGAAATATTTGTGAAGGAATTTATATATATATATATATATATATGTGTGTGTGTGTGTGTGTGTGTGTGTATATAACTATATCTATCTATCTATAAACCAACCAAAAATGTGCTCTCAACAGCTTTCTGGAGACATTAGTATGAACAGAAATATAACACATGACTGATGACAGACATTATCTCCCTTGCTAGCATGCTGTTGTCTGTTGTGAAGAAAGAAGACAAGTGCTAGATTAGCCATGTTGTCATAGTTTTGGTATGCAGGAATTTGACAGTTACTGCATTTACATCTACAGTCTATCAGGTGATGTAGGGAATTGAAACATCAACATGTAAGAAATGTGGCAGTCTCTGTTCAAATGAAAAGCAAGAGGGGCACAGGCCCGAAAAAGAGAGTTTCTGAAGATCAAGACTGATATATATTTAGAACCATTTACATAATATGTACTTCGTTTAGAAAAAACACTACTTAGGAAATCATATTAGCTTTGTTGGTATTGAGCCATATCTTTTGTATCATCCTTGCCACAAATCAGTTTTATAAAACTTTAAATCCTGAATGCAAAGCAGCTGGGAGGTAATTTGTCCCAGTTATGCTCAAATGTAAATAATAATTTTTGTTAGTTATTTAGAGCCTGATTTCTGATGCCTTGTCTATGCTGCAAACAGTGGTTGCCGTTAATAAGGTAGCCTTTATGTTATAATGATATTGGGCCAGACTCATGTCTGTTGACTTCCATGGAACTCTAATGGAGTTTGACCCAGGAAAAATTTGGTCCATTAGCTTAATAGTTTAATTTACTTTGGTGATACCAGTAATGAGGCACAGTGATAGAATGTAATTTTGAAGTGTGATAAACTCAGTTCAGTGATGCCTTTGCATTTGTAGTGTTCCTAGATCGGGGTGGGCAAACTTTTTGGGCCGAGGGCCACATCTGGGTGGGGAAATAGTATGCAGGGCCGGGGCAGGGTGTTGGGATGTGGGAGGGGGCGCGGTGTGCAGGAAGGGGCTCGGCAAGGGATTGGGGCATTGGAGGGGTGCGTGGTGTATGAGGAGTCTCAGGGAAGGGGGTTGGGGTGCAGGAGGCGTGCGGAGTGCAGGAGGGAGCTCAGGGCAGGGGTGCAGGAGGGGTGTGGGGTGTATGAGGAGGCTCAGGGCAGGGGGTTGGGGTGCAGGGTGCGGCAGGGGGCTCAGGGCAGGGGCTTGGGGTGAAAAAGGGTGCAGGATGCAGCAGGGAGCTCAGGGCAGGGGGTTGGGGTGCAGGAGGGGTGTGGAGTGTACGAGGGGGCTCAAGGCAGGGAGTTGGGGTGCAGGAGGGGTGTGAGGTGCAGGCAGGGGGCTTAGGGCAGGGAGTTGGGGGGCGGGGTACAGGAGGGGTTTGGGCTCCGGCCCCACTTACCTCAATCGGCTCCGGGGTGGCAGCCCCAGGGGGAGGGGGGGCAGAGGGCTCTCTGTGCACTGCCCTTGCCATGCCTCCAGGTACCTTCCCTGAAGCTCCCATTGATTCCCCGTTCCCGGCCAATGGGAGCTACGGGGGGCGGTGTATGGAGGCAAGGGCAATGCATGGAGCCCTCTGCGCCCCCTGCCCAGGGGCCGCAGGAACGTGGTGCCTGTGGCGCCGCGGGCCGGATCCAAAGCCCTGAGGGACTGGATCTGATCCGCTGGCCGTAGTTTGCCCACCCCTGTCCTAGATAGTTTTCTTTTCATGTAATACTACTGATGTACAAACTCTTGCCCTTGGACTGGACCCACACAAGCCATTAACATTAGAATTATAGAAACATAGGGCTGGAAGGGACCTCGAGACGTCAAGTCCAGCCCCCTGAGCTATGACAGACCAAGTAAACCTAGACCATCTCTGACAGGTGTTTATCCAACCTGTTTTGAAAAGCTTCCAATGATGAGGACTCTACAACCTCCCTTGGAAGACTATTCCAGAGATTAACTATCTTTATAGTTAGAATGTTTTTCCTAATATCTAAACTAAATCTCCCTTGCTGAAGATTAAGCCATTACTTCTTGTTCTGCCTTCAGTGGACATAGAGGACAATTGATCACTGTCCTCTTTATAACAGCCCTTAACATATTGGTTGCCCCTTAGTCGCGTTTTCTCAGGACTAAGCATGCCCAATTTTTTCAACCTTTTTCATAGGTCAGGTTTTCTAAACCTTATATCCTTTTTGTTGCTTTCCTGTGGACTCTTTCCAATTTGTCCAAATGCTTCCTAAATTGTGGTGCCCAGAATTGGACACAGTACTCCAGCTGGGGCCTCATCAGTGCCAAACAGAGCAGGACAATTACTTCCCATGTCTTACATACAACACTTCTGTTAATACACCCCAGAATCATATTAGCCTTTTTGCAGCTGCATCACACTGATGATTCATATTAAGTTTGTGGTCCGCTATAACCCCCCAGATCCTTTTCAGTAGTACTACCACCTGGATAGATATTCCCCATTTTGTAGTTGTGTGTTTGTTTTTCCTTCCTAAGTAAGGTACTTTGCACTTGTCTTTATTGAGTTTCATCTTGTTGAATTCAGATCAATTCTTCAATTTGTCAAGTTCATTTTGAATTTTAAACCTGTTCTCCAAAGTGCTTGCAACCCCTCCCTGCTTGGTGTCATCTACAGATTTTATATGCATGCTCTCTACTCAATTATCCAAGTTATTAATTAAAATATTAAATAGTACTGGACCCAGAACTGACCCCTGCAGGAACTCACTACTTCCAATTTGACAGCAAACCATTGATAAGTACTCTTTGAGTACAGACTTTCAACCAGTTGTGCACTCACCTTATAGTAATTTAATGTAACCACATTTCCCTAGTTTGCTTATGAGAATGTCATGAAGAACTGTGTCAAAAGCCTTAGTAAAATCAAGGTATATCGTATCTACTGCTTCCTCTCTATCCACTAGGTCAGTAATCCTATCAAAGAAGGAAATTAAGTTGATTTGGCACGGTTTGTTCTTGACAAATCCATGCTGACTATTCCTTATAACCCTATTATCCTCCTGGTGCTTACAAATTGATATTTTAATAATTTGCTCCAATATCTTTCCAGATATTGAAGTTAGGCTGACTGGTCTATAATTCCCTGTGTCCTCCTTGTTCCCTTTTTTAAAGATAAGTACTATGTTTGCCCTTCTCCAGTCTTCTGGGACCTCTCCCATCCTACAGGAATTTTCAAAGATATTTTCTAATGGTTCAGTGATTGCTTCAGCTAGTTCCTTAAGTGCCCTAGGATGAATTTCATCAGGCCCTGCTGATTAGAATACATCTAACTTATCTAAATAATCTTTAACTGTTCTTTCCCTATTTTGGCTTGCATTCCTTCCCCCGGTTGTCAATATTGTGCTAAACATCTGGTCATCATTAACCTTTTCAGTGAAGCCTGAAGCAAAATAGGCATTAAGCACCTCAGCTTTCTTGATTTCATCAGTTACTAGCTCTCCTTCCCCACTAAGTAGAGGGCCTACACTTTCCTTCATCTTTCTCTTGCTCCTAATGTATTTAAAGAATCTCTTCTTATTGCCTTTTATGTCCCTTGCTGAGTGTAACTAATTTTGTGCCTTAGCCTTTCTGATTTTGTCCCTATATATTTATGCTGTTCTTTTTGTACTCCTCCTTATCAATTTGATCATGTTTCCACTTTTTATAGGATTCCTTTTTGATTTGCAGGTCATTAAAGAGCTCCTGATGGAGCCATATTGGCCTTTTACTATTCTTCTTCTTTTTCCTTTGCATCGGAATAGTTTGCAGTTGTGCCTTTAATATTGTCTCCTGGAGGAACTGTCAGCTCTCCTGAACTCCTTTTTCCCTTACATTTTCTTTCCATGGGACCCTACCCTGCCAGTTATCTGAGTTTATCTGCTTTTTTTCAAGTACATTATCCTTATTCTACTGCTCTACACCGGGGGGGGGGGGGGGCGGTCTAAAAAAACGCAACTTCACCTACGTGAATAGCGTAGCTGAAGTCGAAGTATCTTAGATCGATTTACCTTGGGTCCTCATGGCATGGGATCGACGGCCGTGGCTCCCCCGTCGACTCCGCTACCGCCGCTCGCTCCAGTGGAGTTCCAGAGTCGACGGGGAGCGTGTTCGGGGATCGATATATCACGTCTTAACGAGATGCGATATATCGATCTCTGATAAATTGATCGCTACCCGCCGATACAGCGGGTAGTCTGGACGTACCCTTAGAATCATGAAATCTGTCATTTCATGATCACTGTGACCCTAATTGCCTTTCACCTTCAGATTCACTACCAATTCTTCCCTCTTGGTCAGAATCAAGTGTAAAATGGCCATCCCCTGGTTATTTCCTCCATTTTCTGGAACAAAAAGTTAGTGAAAATATTAGCAAGATATTTCCACACTGTCCAGTTTATGAGAGTCAGGCTATACCTCTATTATAGTTACAGGAGTTCTCCATTTCAAATAGTTTGATAACTTCATTCAAATGAAAAAACAAATCATTTTCATTCACAGTGGATCTTCTTAACTTTCAGTGTGCAGGATGTACAGCAATGACAAATGATAACATTTACAGGATATTGTTCTCTTGAGACTGCTAAGAGAAAAATAATGTATCAGAAAACAGATATCAGAAATGAGTCTACGTGATAAGTTTCCAACTATTTTTGACCACCCAGCTTATACCGCTAGGAATTCTCCTTGCAAAGAGTTCTTAGGTAAATGGAGACAGCCTTTCACTAGAGTATATATTATTTTTCTTTGCTGGCAGCCAAATGCTAGGGAGGATCCTTAATAAATTAATGTTGTTTTAAGCTAAAACCCAAAATTTATTTCTGAGTTGTCAGCTTTTATTGGAATGGAGAACAAGTGAAGAATGAAACATTTCTGTAATGAAAAAAATACTGTAGTAATTGGATTTATCCTTTTACATGCAGTATTCAAAATGACATAGCTCGAAGCTATACACCTCACTTGGGCTATTGTGTAATGAATAATATATGTATAAAAACACTAACTAGTCTCAGCATGTGGTCTGTCAATATATAGCTAGTCATTTTTCATTTGAGATCATATAAGCCAAGAAATACAGTACAAATGCTTTAAATTTCCCATCCTTTAAGTATACAGAAAAGGTTAAAATGAAGTCATCCTCCTTCACAGACAAATTAGAGAAACAATCTAACATCTCTTGGATAGTTCTGGTCAACTCACTCAAGATGAATCTTTCTCAGATAGAACTACTTGTTCCAGGTCCTCCCAGTAAGTGAACCAGATGCATTTGTGAGAACATCCACAAGACTATTTTACACTAGACTTAGGAAATGTGATGGGGGATTAATACTCCATACTATACTGTGAATGTAATTGTCCTTTCACCCACACTGAAATCAGTGGAACTACACTGCTGTAACACTAATGTGAGAGGAGAGAAAGTCCCTGTTTCCTTACTTCCTGGCAGCCAGATGAAGTGCGCATTTTGAGTGGGAATATGAAAACCACTGATGGGGCTATAACAAAGCCAAACTGCATGGAAGGATCTTGGGAGACAGAATTTTGAAACATGCAACATTCTGTGCGCAATTACTTGTGCACACCATTTTGATCATTATCACTTGATAGAATGTACATGGCTAAACTCTATTTTTTGTGCTCTAGAAGCACAAATCAAAAACAAATTTGGCTTCAATGTATAAATGTATCATTTGTACACCCAAATATTAGTGCTCAAAAACTGTATATGCAACGAATTTGAGGCATTTATAAATGGTGATTTAGATTGCAGCTACTTAAAAAAAATGGGTCTATGCCTTTTTTCCCTGTAAGTTTCTGTACTAAGACAAAGTTTATAGTAGGAACATAGGTTTGTTGTGATGGACCAGATAATTGATCCATTTACTCCAGCATCCTGTCTTTAACCACTTTAGAAGAATGTACAAGAAACCTTGAGATAGCAATTATGAAATAACCTGACCAAAGGAGAAACTTTTTCCTGTTACCTTAGTAGTTGGCATAAGTCCTAAATTCTATCTTATCTAAAGTAATTGTGAAAATTCTCACTATCCATATAAATGTTATATCTTTTTTTTATTAAGCTCTTGGCCCCAGTTGTATCATGTGCCCTAGTTGTATTCCTCTGTCATATCCTCTTTTATTCATTTCACATCTAAACTAAGCCAATAATCTCTCTTCATATGGAAATCTCTCCATACCTTATTAATGTAAGAAAATGAAGCTTGCCTGCACAGAGTTCTCCAACAACCCAAGGAAGACAGAAGATCCTTGTTGGAGATTCAATACTGAGAAGAATCGAAGGAAGATTTTGCAAGGAATAGGCAAACAGGACAGAGTTGCCTTCCTGGAGCCAAGACATGAGACATTACTCTAAGATTGGACAGTTTTCTGAAATCGATGGGCAAAGATCCATGGGTGATGACTCATATCAGCGTCAATGACACTGCGTCACAGGATATCTCACAGACAGTATAACTCAGAAGCATGCTGAAGAAGAAGAATGTCCAAGTGATCTTCTCTGAAATCCTTCCAGTCCCACAAGCAAATGAAGACAGAAGGCAGAAGATTCTGTATTTGACTTGCTGGCTAGGTAGGTGGGGTAGAGTAAAGTGTTTTGGTTTTGTGGAACATTGGTCTACCTTCTTTGTGGAGAGGGACTGTACAGTTTGGATGGCCTCCACTGCAGCAGAACTGTGACCAGTCTTCTCTGGGACAGATTGACTACAGTAGTCAGGAGGGGTTAAACTAACAGCAAAAAGAGAAGGTAAAAAGAGGGAAGATATGAGCACTTAGCACAAAATTGAGATATTAAGAACAAAATTAATCAAGGAACCAAAGGATGTGAGGAGAAGAAGTTCTTGAATTGCTATACATAAAATGTTAGGAGACTGGGTAACAAACAACAGGAATTAAATTGCTCATTTATGAGCATAACTCCTACCTAGTGTCTGCTGCAGACCACCAAATCACACTGGGGAACAAGCTAACTGCCTCCTTATGCCCCTATTTGCAATGTGTAGGGGGGCGGGGGGAAGCTGCATGATCATGGGGGACTTCAATTTGAGTGACATGCTGGAAGTCCCATGCTGCTAATACTAAATCATCCTTGGAATTTCTAAGCATTATAGATGACAAACTGCTAAGTCAAAAATTATTGCAGCCAATATGGAGGAATTCTTTATTAGGCCTTGTCCTAACAGATAACAAGGAACTCAAAATGTAACTGTAAATAGGGAGTCTTCATCGAGTAGGTATGTTTCTTGGCCCTACACTATTTAACATTTTTATCAGTGACCAGGAAGAAAACATAAAAGCATCACTGATAAAGTTTGCAGATAACACACACATTGGGGGAGTGGTAAAAAGCTAAAAGGAAAGGTCACTGGTTCAGAGCGATTGGAACTCTTCGTAAACTGGGTGCAAGCAAACAATATGCATTTTAGTATGGCTAAATGTAAATGTATACATCTAGGAACAAAGAATGTGGGCCATATTTATAGAATGTGGGCCATACTTCTTCGATAGGATAACGAGTCTTGTGGATAAGGGAGAAGCTGTGGATGTGGTATACCTAGACTTTAGTAAGGCATTTGATACGGTCTCGCATGATATTCTTATCGACAAACTAGGCAAATACAATTTAGATGGGGCTACTATAAGGTGGGTGCATAACTGGCTGGATAACCGTACTCAGAGAGTTGTTATTAATGGTTCCCAATCCTGCTGGAAAGGCATAACGAGTGGGGTTCCGCAGGGGTCTGTTTTGGGACCAGCTCTGTTCAATATCTTCATTAACGACTTAGATATTGGTATAGAAAGTACGATTATTAAGTTTGCGGATGATACCAAACTGGGAGGGATTGCAACTGCTTTGGAGGACAGGGTCATAATTCAAAATGATCTGGACAAATTGGAGAAATGGTCTGAGTTAAACAGGATGAAGTTTAACAAAGACAAATGCAATGTGCTCCACTTAGGAAGAAAAAATCAGTTTCACACATACAAAATGGGAAGAGACTGTCTAGGAAGGAGTACGGCAGAAAGGGATCTAGGGGTTATAGTGGACCACAAGCTAAATATGAGTCAACAGTGTGATGCTGTTGCAAAAAAAGCAAACATGATTCTGGGATGTATTAACAGGTGTGTTGTGAGCAAGACACGAGAAGTCATTCTTCCGCTCTACTCTGCTCTGGTTAGGCCTCAGCTGGAGTATTGTGTCCAGTTCTGGGCACCGCATTTCAAGAAAGATGTGGAGAAATTGGAAAGGGTCCAGAGAAGAGCAACAAGAATGATTAAAGGTCTTGAGAACATGACCTATGAAGGAAGGCTGAAAGAATTGGGTTTGTTTAGTTTGGAAAAGAGAAGACTGAGAGGGGACATGATAGCAGTTTTCAGGTATCTAAAAGGGTGTCATAAGGAGGAGGGAGAAAACTTGTTCACCTTAGCCTCTGAGGATAGAACAAGAAGCAATGGGCTTAAACTGCAGCAAGGGAGGTCTAGGTTGGACATTAGGAAAAAGTTCCTAACTGTCAGGGTGGTTAAACACTGGAATAAATTGCCTAGGGAGGTTGTGGAATCTCCATCTCTGGAGATATTTAAGAGTAGGTTAGATAAATGTCTATCAGGGATGGTCTAGACAGTATTTGGTCCTGCCATGCGGGCAGGGGACTGGACTCGATGACCTCTCGAGGTCCCTTCCAGTCCTAGAATCTATGAATCTATGAATCTATGAATGGGGGACTCTGTCCTGGGGAGCAGTGACTCTGAAAAAGACTTGGGGGCCATGATGGATAATCACCTGAACATGAGCGCCCAGTGCGACACTGTGGCCAAAAGAACCAATGCAATCCTGTGATACATAAACAGGAATCTCAAGCAGGGGTAGAGAGGATATTTTACCTCTGTATTTGGCACTGCTGGGACCACTGTTGGATTACTTTCTCCAGTTCTGGTGCCCACAATACAAGAAGGATGTTACTAAATTGCAGAATGATTAAAGGATTAGAAAACGTGCCTTATAGCGATAGACTAAAGGAACTCAATCAATTTAGCTTAAGAAAGAGAAGGTTAGGGCTGACTTGATTACAGTGTGTGAGTATCTAGGTAACAAATATTTAATAATGGGTTCTTCGGTATACCAGAGAAGGGTATAACATGATCCGATGGCTGGAAGTTGAAGGTAGACAAATTCACACTGGAAATAAAGCATACATCTTTAACAATTATAATTACCTATTGGAACAACTTACCAAGGGTCATGGTGGATTCTCCATCTCTGACAGTTTTTAAATTGATTGGGTGTTTTTCCAAAAGATCTGCTCTGGGAATTATTTTGGGAAAGTTCTATGGTCTGTGTTATACAGGAGATCAGACGAGATGATCACAGTCATCCCTTCTGGCCTTGGAATCTATCAGTTTTTATCACTCATCGCTATACTCCTGTTTTTGCAATACCTTTATACGATGGGATAATCAGAACTAACCACAGCATTCCAGGTGAGGGCATGTCATTGATTTATATAATAGCAGCATAATATTTTCCTTATTATTTTCCATCACATTCTTTACACACACTTACACTTTGATTTTTTGATTGCTTGTGCATGTAGAGCAGAGATTATCACTGAGTGTCTGCAGTGATGCCCAGATTTGTTTTGTTTTGTTTGTTTTTCCCTGGTGAGTGGTTACAATTCATGTAGAATCCAGCAATGTATTTAAGCAGTTCAACTTATTCCTCCTAATATGCTTTACCTTGCATTTGTCAACAGTGAATTTCCGCTGCTCTCACTGTGTCCATTTGCATAGCAATGTTAGGTTCCTCTGAAGTTCTTCAGTCTTCTCAAGTCTCCATTTATCTAAATAAAATAAAAACATTTAAACCCCATCTTTTATAAACAAATAAACTATACTATGTCCATCAGTCCTTTGGGAACCTTTGTCCACCCCACTATTAACCTTTTGCCACACTAAAAATTGACTTTTTTATATTTTAAATTTTTTTTATTTTTCAGAGATTCATTAATTCCCTATATGGGGTCAGGATAGACTTAGCAAATCAATTTGTAATTCAACATTTAGATAAAATTAGCAAAGCAGTTAAGGTATTGCCTCCTACAGCATTTCAGATGGTCTGAGACTATAATTTGTGGTATGGATACACTGAGGAGTTAAATAATATGGACAAATAATCCATGTCAAAAGGGGCTCATTGCCAGTAGGCCATATAAGAGCTGTCTATAATGTGCACACATAAAAATACTCTTTTTCTTTTCACCCTAATACTTCCTGCTGATAGACTTTCTGCTAACATGGAAAGATACCATGAAACCTTTCTGAATTGGAAGTGTTCGATAATGGCAAAACAAGCCAAATACTGACTTTGGACTTTTGTGTGGAAAGCTGCATATAAAAGCTATGTTGCCATTTCAAATCTAAATGATCTATATAAGATCCTATATAGTTTACACTGAAGAAATGATACGACTGGGGTAGGGAGTTACATTTGCACTGTGGACATTGATACGTGGTGGTGCATTTCAAACATGTGGTGACATTCCACCACTGGCCAGGCTTTGGCAACTAAGGGCCTGAGCCAAAGCCCACTTCAGACAATTGGAGTTTTTCCATCTAAGTCATTGGGCTTGGGATCAGGCCCCAAGTTAGCAAACAGCATACAAAGATTTTAAGATTAGAGGTACAATTTGGAAAAGTACATAGTTCAGTTCTTTCATTGGTTCTGAGAGTGACTTCCATACTCTCCATATGTAAAACTCAAATACATTGAGTACAACTCCCATTGTAAAATTCAGGCCAACTTTATCTGAAGGTTTATCCAAGGTGTATAAAGAATTGAATAACAATTATATAAAGAATATGAAGAAGAGCTCTGTGTAGCTCGAAAGCTTCTCTCTTTCACCAACAGAAGTTGGTCCAATCAAAGATACTACCTCACCCAACTTGTGTCTCTGTTACGGTGTCCAGTCATTCTCCTTAATTATCCAAATCTCACTCTATCCAAATGTGTTTTTTGTTCCTAATATACCTCAGATAAACAGAGTTATATGATGCAATGAAGAAAAGCAAATATCAGTTTTGACCATTGTATTATTTTTATTGTATTGTGTCAATCTGCAGTTTCACCACTTTTTTGGTATCCAAAATTAGTAGATACATTCTTGATAAATACCTTCTGAAATTCAAAGCAGTTTGTAATTATTAATTAATCCCATTTTTACATTGCTAGAAATGCTTTTTTTTTTCTTTTTTTCGTCTTCCTGTTTCCTTTCTGTTATGAGGAGATACAGCATCGGCTTTCTGCCCAGATGATTTCAGAATCTGTTGTTTTTATTGTAATGATTCCAGCCCTTGGCAATAGTGTGAGTAGAAGGAGTTATAAAAACTTTCTGTTGTGCCAACTGGACCAAAGTATGGGGTAAGTGCCCATGTGCACTTCACTAATCTGTGCGTTCTGACTCAAGTGGCCATGTTGTGATTGGGTTAGGAGATAATTCAATTGAGTTTATCTAGCCTTAGGATTTATGCCAAATGCGTGATGTTTCTATGGTGAGTTAGTTAATGTGCAGTTGAGCTGTACAGGAACAACTTACGAGTTTAGGACCATTAATAGTCCGTTGGATCAACTATTGTAATATAAGAACCAGATTCAATCTGGGGTTTTATAAATAAGATGACCGTTGAATATCTTTACAGGTTTGATGGGAGTTGCGTAGATAAAACATCACATGCTACACTGAAAAGTAATCCCCATCAGAGACTGCTAGTGTCCAGCTCTGAATATTGGTCACTGCTTCTAAGTACCGGATTTGCAGGTATTCACAATGAAGGAATATTTCCCTATTTTATAGTAGGAAAATAACCTCTATTCAAGGTTATTTCTTCAATGGGTGTAAATTAGTGTAACTCCATTGAAGTAGATGGGACTGTGTTGTTTTACACCAGCTGAGAATCTGGCTCACCATTTCTTAAAATTTTAACCTTCATTATGCCTTGCATTCCCTACAGCAGGAAATTAAAGATGCATGTCTAGGCATGTGAAAAGACTCCTACAAATTGGCTATAGAATAACAGGCAACTCTGAATTTTGGGGTTGTGGTTCTGTTGATTGATTGTTGTGACATCCTAAACCACAAGAGCAACTTGAGATAACTTCTGCCTAAAACAGAATAGGAGGCTCACAATTCTAAGTATATCTATTGTATTCTCTGTATGATATGCATGGTCTTCCCCTTCTTTCCTGCTCTCTCTAATGCTACCTTTTTCCTTCCTCTCCCCCTTGCTATTTTCTCTCTCCCAGTTTCTGTGTCACCCATTGTATCCCCTTTTCCCCAGTGTTTTCAGGATGATGGGTAAAATTCTGGCTCCATTTAAGTCGGGGCTGGCAAACTTTTTGGCCTGAGGGCCACATCGGGTTTCCAAAATTGTATGGAGAGCCAGTTAGGGGAGGCGGTGCCTCCCCGGCCAACGCCCCCCTCCGACCCTCCCCCCCCCCCCCACTTCTCACCCCCTGATGTCCCTCCCCGGGACTCCTGCCCAATCCAACCCTCCCCGTCCCCTGATAGTCCCCCCGGTACTCCTGCCCCATCCACACACCCCTGCTCCCTGTCCCCTCACCACCCCTGGATCCCCCACCCCGACTGCCCTCCGCTGCCCCATCCAACCCCCCCTCCTTCCTGACTGCCCCGACCCCTATTCACATCCCCGCCCCCTGACCACTACCCCGAATTCCCCTGCCCTCTATCCAACCCCCCCCCGCTCCCTGCCCCCTTACCGCGCCACCCAGAGCACCAGGACAGGCAGCTGTGCCGCCCGGCTGGAGCCAGCCACGCCACCACACAGCACAGAGCACCAGGTCAGGCTGCGGCTTTGCAGATGCGCTGTCCCAGGAGCTCGCAGCCTCGCCGCCAGAGCATTGCGCCGGCGGTGCAGTGAGCTGAGGCCGTGGGGGAGGGGGAACAGCAGGAGAGGGGCCGGGGGCTAGCCTCCCAGGCCAGGAGCTCAGGGGCCGGGCAGGAGGGTCCCATGGGTCACATCCGGCCGTAGTTTGTCAACCTCTGATTTAAGTCAATGGGAGTATTGCCTGTCAATGAAACCATGATTTCACTTGGTGCTTCCTAATCTCCTACCTTTATGAAATTCCTATACAATTGAATAGAAAATGTTCTCCTTTCTATATATTTTTGGACCATCACATTGTATTTAACAGAAAAATTATCTCATATATAGAATTCTGTAGGATGGTATAGTAAAACAAATGTATAGAAAGGCTATCCTTTCTGTATTAAACCCTATAGGGCTGTTGAGTAATTTCTATAGAACCCTGGTTGTTTAACCTCAGTTGAGGATTATAATTATATTTCCCCATGAGGGGACACTTTCGCATTTGCACTTATTACTGAAGTCAATTTTACCTCCTGTTTCTTGCTGTAGTGGCTTTTTTATCACCCTTCTCCCACCTTCTCACTGCAGCAGCTATTGTGAGGGCTTGGGATGCAGGAAGTGGTAAATAAGTGGCTGTTGCCCATAATTCAGGTGCATAACATAATACTTGTGAGTTGTAAAGGGGAGGGATAGCTCAGTGGTTTGAGCATTGGCCTGCTAAACCCAGGGTTATGAGTTCAATCCTTGAGGGGGGGCACTTAGGAATCTGGGGTAAAATCAGTACTTGGTCCTGCTAGTGAAGGCAGGGGGCTGGACTCAATGACCTTTCAGGGTCCCTTCCCATTCTATGAGACTAGGTGTATCTCTATTTAGGGGCTAATTTAGCTACAACAAGTCAGGAAAAAGATCTTGGAGTCATCGTGGATAGTTCTCTGAAGATGTCTACGCAGTGTGCAGAGGCGGTCAAAAAAGCAAACAGGATGTTAGGAATCATTAAAAAGGGGATAGAGAATAAGACTGAGAATATATTATTGCCCTTATATAAATCGATGGTATGCCCACATCTCGAATACTGCGTACAGATGTGGTCTCATCTCAAAAAGATATACTGGCACTAGAAAAGGTTCAGAAAAGGGCAACTAAAATGATTAGGGGTTTGGAACGGGTCCCATATGAGAAGAGATTAAAGAGGCTAGGACTCTTCAGCTTGGAAAAGAGGAGACTAAGGGGGGATATGATAGAGGTATATAAAATCATGAGTGATGTGGAGAAAGTGGATAAGGAAAAGTTATTTACTTATTCCCATAATACAAGAACTAGGGGTCACAAAATGAAATTAATAGGCAGCAGGTTTAAAACAAATACAAGGAAGTAGTTCTTCACGCAGCGCACAGTCAACTTGTGGAACTCCTTACCTGAGGAGGTTGTGAAGGCTAGGACTATAACAGCGTTTAAAAGAGAACTGGATAAATTCATGGTGGTTAAGTCCATTAATGGCTATTAGCCAGGATGGGTAAGGAATGGTGTCCCTAGCCTCTGTTTGTCAGAGGATGGAGATGGATGGCAGGAGAGAGATCACTTGATCATTGCCTGTTAGGTCCACTCCCTCTGGGGCACCTGGCATTGGCCAGTGTCGGTAGACAGGATACTGGGCTAGATGAACCTTTGGTCTGACCCAGTACGGCCGTTCTTATGTTCTTATGTTATTGTGTTTGGGGTTTTTTTTGGTGTGTCTGTTGCATATTTTGTACTTACATGGGTTTCTGGAGAATAAGATTATAATGTCTGTGGTCACCTAAGATTTGATCTGGAATGCAGGCCATTTCAGGACAGCAGTCTAGCATGTGGCTTAAAGCACTGAAGTCAATGGAACTTAACCACATGCTTATAGTTAAGCCTGTACTTTAGAGATTTCCCGAATATGGGTCCTAGCAATGTTTTTAGGAAAATTAAAAATAAGATTAGGTCCATAAGGAAGTCATATTCTTAGTTTTAGAAGAATTCCTGAAAGTCAACAATACTGCCTTTAATTTTTCTTTTCGTTTGCAACATACAGTAAGTTTTATGGACTCCCTATTTTAAAAATCAGAGCCCAAATATGGATTCAGGACTAGCTATATTTCTGGTTTTATTTTATAGCTGGCTGACTATTATATTTTAAAAAGAGTTCAAAATGAATAACAATGCTATTTACAGTTTTTAAAATGGATCTTATGCAATCCCTCCACAGTGCCCGTGTCTGGGTAGATGATATATCCATTTTTGTTCCTCAGAGCACTTGTGGTCTCTTGGTCTGCATCTGTAGTTAATATTCTCCTCTGCTTTGCTGCTGTGGTTGCACTGACGTGGCTTCTGATGTCAGGAAAGTAGGAAATATGGAATGTGTAGCTGACTAAAGAGGAAGTTAAATCATTGGAGTGGTGGATTGCAGGGCAGCACTGCAATAAATATTCCAAGGTGAATGGTGATTCTTTCTGAAAGATACAGAAAACCATGCAGGCTGGGACCTTGACCCAACCCCACACACTTTACTTTATAGTCATTAATTGATTGTTATGATACTCCTATTAAGCAGGTAAATATTCTCTCTCTTTTGTAGATAGGGAAACAAGGCAGAGATATTAAAGAAACTTTACCAAAGCCACACTGGGAATTATTGTCAGAGGTGATCTTAGAACACAGGTGCTTCGAGCTTGTCATGCTTAGACCTTAGACTGTGCTTCTCTCTCTTTGGAAGATCAGAAAATTGTGGTAATAAGTAATAAAGGTTGCTGAAAGAAAGCAATAATATACTATATAAATGCTTCTTTTAACTCTTAATAGTGCCTTATGTGGAGACTTTACATACATTAATCTGTTTATCCTAGAACTAAATCTTTGGAGGCAGGACTTCATCGTCTTATGTCTGTGAACAGAACCTAATATACCACAGTGAGACCCAAGGAACTTTGGTCATCACCATAATAGACATAAATAATAACAACAGTGAAAGTGTAGCCTAATTTAGAATTAGCACTCAGTAATACATACTTCTGATTTAACAAAAACCAGCCCCAACCCATGATTTAAATGTAAATCAGGTCTGTAATGTTCCTCTACATTGTTGGTTCTGCTAGCCAGGAAAAACAAAATAAGTCCTGAGTATGTGTGTATGAAATCACGACACTGATATTTTATGAAATGTAGATGCATATACACCCCCAAAGTACTCCTGGCAATATTGTAAGATCTTCTCAGAGTTGGATTCTAGATTTTTGATGCCATCGAGTATTTGAGATAGCAGAGAACAAGCTGTACCTGCCAACATTATGACCTCCAATAATAGAGGATCTAAAAAAGATACCCAATCTGAAACACTAAATTCTGAAATGGGATCCCTTTCAGTTGTTCTGAGATTAGCAACTAGGGAATAGCTACGGGACAACAAAATGGCAGATGAAATTCAATGCTGATAAGTGCAAAGTAATGTACATTGGGGGAAAAATCAAAATTGGAAAAGGTACAGAGAAGAGAAACAAAATTATTAGGGATATGGATCTGCTTCCATAAGAGGAGAGATTAAAAAGGCTAGGTCAGTTCAGTTTAGAAAAGGGATGGCTAAGGAGGAGTATGACAGAGGGCTATAAAATCATGAATGGTATAGAGAAAGTGAATAGGGAAGTGTTGTTTATCTCTTCTTTTAACACAAGAACTGGGACTCACACAATGAAATTAATAGGCAACAGATTTCAAACAAACATTAGGAAGTACTTCTTCACACAACAGACAATCACTCTGTGGAACTTGTTTCCAGGGATGTTGTGAAAGCTAAAAGTATAACAGTTCAAAACTGGAGGACAGGTCCACCAATGGCTACTAGCCAAGATGGTCAGGGGTGCAAACCCATGTTCTGGATGTCCCTAAACCTCTGACTGCCTGAAGCGGGGACTGGACCTCGGACATGGATCACTCGATAATTGCCCTGTTCTGCTCATTCCCTCTGAAGTATCTGACACTGGCCACTGCCAGAAGACAGGATACTGGGCAAGATGAACCATTGGTGTGATCCAGTATAGCCATTTTTATGTTTATTCTATGAAATTTCCAGACAAAATAGCAAGGCTGGAGAAAGTACGAAAGTCATCAGAAAGGTGTGGTACTTAAACGTGATCTATCAGTGAAACCTTAAATTATGCAGACAAAAGGACAATTATATACCATAGATACTGCAAAATATAAGCTTGAAATGCACTGTGATATCTATTAATTGCTAAATTATACCTACTGAATCTGCAGACAGTTATAAAAGGAATTGTCAGTAATGATAACATTTGTGTTTTTTCTTATAGGATTTTAGATTTCTGTTAGCAGGGTAGTTTGAACTTGTTTATTGTTTAGAAATGGCATTTTATGAATCTGAAGTAAAAAATTACAAGACTCTACGTCTCTTCTCGACAATGATTTGGCTCTTCCATGAATGCAATGCTGCAATCACTGAAACATCTCTGCACATAATTTGGTACTGAAACAGAATCAAGACTAAACTGATCATTCATTTCTAGCATTTGCCTGATAAATAAAGCATAACATTTTTTAGTAGTAACCAGCCTATTAGGAATTATGTTTTAGCTTCTTTGTTATACAGTCACACAAAAAAGATGTTTAAGATGCACAGAAAACTTCCATGTTCTTAGAGGATCTCAGAAATTTAAAGAGACATTGCCAAGTAATTTAGGGCCAAAATTCAGGTTAAATGGAGGGGGTGGAAGTGAAGGAGGAGGTCTTAAAAACTAGTATTAATAGAAATGTTTTTATGACAGTTTATTCTTTATAAATATTTGCTGTGAAGGGTCTGCATCTGAAGCATTCAGCACTTGCTGAATGCATAAGATCCAGAAAGTGAAACTGTCTAGAAACCAAAGTAAAATTGATCTGTTTTCATCATCTCTGCAGACTGAATTGCAAAAAGTAAGCAAGCAGGGTAAACAGTGAAAAGTAAATTAACTTTTCAAGGCTCTTGCACTTTTAGCACTCTAACCTGGTATTACTGATACAGGTATGGAAAACATGGCCTGGTATATTCCCTCTGTGCAGGAGAGGTGTCCTCCATGTGCATACACCATTTGGGGACTGTCCCCACTTTCTGGGGCCCCAGAAAATCCCCTCCACTGGGGAATTGAGGCTCTGCAGAGTTTGAGGAACAGAACTGCGATACAGGAAGGTAGAGAACAGGGCATATGTGCAACATCATCTCCTATAGAATCCCCAGGCTTCCCTGTGAAAATCTGGCTGGAGGTAATACAGCCCTGAGCCACTTGAACTCACTCAGCATCCCCTCCATGGCTGTTATTGAGCAGCTGCAGGAGAGCCGGGCAATGGCAGCCAGAAGGGGGGGGAGGAGGGTAGGTAAGCAGCACTGAAGGAGGAATCAAGATTCCCTTCCCCCACCCTCAAGCCCTTAGTCAGCCTCATCTTGCAAGTATTTCCATGGCAGGGGGTAATCTGGACCTATATTTTTTAAATATTACTTTTAGTGTCACCGTTTCTGACTGTTACACACACACACAATTTTTTTTCTTAAAGTAAATGCAGCCATGGTAAATACATCATTCTGGGATGTATTAGTAGGAGTGTTGTAAACAAGACACGAGAAGTAATTCTTCCGCTCTACTCTGCACTGATTAGACCTCAACTGGAGTATTGTGTCCAGTTCTGGGCGCCACATTTCAGGAAAGATGTGGACAAATTGGAGAAAGTTCAGAGAAGAGCAACAAAAATGATTAAAGGTCTAGAAAACATGACCTATGAGGGAAGATTTTAAAAAATGGGTTTGTTTAGCCTGGAAAAGAGAAGACTGAGAGAGGACATAACAGTTTTCAAGTACATAAAAGGTTGTTACAAGGAGGAGGGAGAATAATTGTTCTTCTTAACCTCTGAGGATAGGACAAGAAGCAATGGGCTTAAATTGAAGCAAAGGAGGTTTAGGTTGGACATTAGGAAAAACTTCCTAACTGTCAGGGTGGTTAAGCACTGGAATAAATTGCCTAGGGAGGTTGTGGAATCTCCATCATTGGAGACTTTTAAGAGCAGGTTAAACAAACACCTGTCAGGGATGGTCTAGATAATACTTAGTCCTGCCATGAGTACAGGGGACTGGACTAGATGACCTCTCGAGGTCCCTTCCAGTCCTACGATTCTATGTATTCTGTGTGCATGCCCCGTGCACCAGAGCCAGAGAACTTTGCCTAACAGTACATCTTGATTCACTGAAGGCTCAAGGCCTGTGGTTGGAACAGGAAACTTCTCTACATGTCCATGTCCTGGAGCTTTGTGTTATCTACAAGGCTTGTCACACCTTTTAAGGTTACATCAAGGACTCAGCAATTCTCATACTCACTAACAATACCCACCATGATGTATTATCTGAATAGGCAGGGGGAAGCACACTCCAACATGCTTTGTCAGAAGGCAGTCAAAGTCAGACAGTCTTACATTAGGGAAAACATTTCCCCCAGGACCATTCATTTGCCTGTGATCCACAATCACCTGGGGGATCACCTCAGCAGGGCTTTCTCTTTGAATTATGATTGGTCTCTGAAGCCAGCGTCCTGTGGTCCATCTTTGTAGTTTTGGGCATCTCAACAATTGGCTTGTTTGCCATGAGAGAAAACCAGAAATGCTGTCTGTTCTGCTCTCGAGGGGATCTCAGTCCAGGCTCCTTGATCAACACTTTTCATCTCATCTGGGAATCAGCACTCCTGTGTGCCTTTTCTCCAATTCTGTTCATCCTGCGGTTCATTCTTAAGCTGCAATTGGACCATGCCAAGCTCATTCTCATTGCTCCAGTGTGGTTGAGACAATGTTCGTTTCCCAACCTCCTCACAGTATCAGTCAGACCTCCCATATCCCTTCCTCTTCACCCCAGTCTCCTGACTCAGCATCAGGGTCAGGTTTGGACCCAGCACTCTGCTCCCTGCATATCACAGCATGGATGATGCATGGTTAGATGAAGAAGAGGAATGGTTACTACCTGTAACTTGCTCTTTGAGATATGATGCTGATGTGTATTTCATGACCTGCCCTCTGTCCCCTCTGCATTGGAGTCTGCACTTCTGACAATGTGAAGGAACTGAGGGGGCCAGGGTGGTGCTGCCCTTATACAGCCAGGGGAGGGGCTACAGCCACAAGACATAAGCACTGCCCTTATGGGTACTGCTAGATGAAGTTCTCCGGCTCTGGTGTGTGGAGCGTGCACACCCATATAGAATACATGTCTGCATCACATTTCAAAGAACAACATTTACAGGTAGGTAATTGTTTTTCAAGTCTACAATACAAAATTGCAAAGTATTAAACTAAAGACATTGACTGAATAATACCGCATGACAAGGTGATATGAAAAATTATAATAAGTGATGGGAACAGTCTGTGTTAAGCAGTGGTCTTGACCCCTTCTTTACCATTAATATCCTGTAAGGAAAATCAGTAAAATTCATCATCCGTTTTTAACGGCAAAAAAGTCACGAGTCTAACATTGTCAAAAATTATTCTGTAAAAAGGTAGCCAACAAGTAGTACAAAATCCAGAAAATAAATGGAACAGGATTTTAAAAAAAAAGAAAAGAAAAAATGCCTTCATTTTAATTTGATGAAATGGAACATTTCATGTTGGATTATTCAAGATGGTAGAGGAGGCATTTCTAAAATTAACTGTCTATTGACTTAAACCATCAATTTTGCTTGTAGAGAAGTCTGGCAAGTCCAGACTGATTCATAGAAATTGTTGCCTCTTACTTGACTACTCTATAATAAGGATTCTGGATTTAAGATTAATTCTCTTTAGCATAATCTAGCTACCAATGCAATTAATTTTTTGAGTAGTGGTGAAGTCCCATTCAAAGTGATTCTGAATATTAAAGTATCTGTCTTTCAAATTGGTGCAAACATTGTAGGTCACATATTGTTAAAAACAAACAAACCTGTACCTTATTCATTGGGAACTGTATCAGTCCATGATATATATGTGCCCTTGCTCTGGAACACCTGTAAAATACCCCAGATGGCAGGACATAAATCCCATGTGTAGTCCCTTCTGGATTGCTTTACCAGGGAAGGGTTGAACCTGCTAAAGCAGATTCTCCGGGCAAACTGGAGGGAAAGTATTTCATGCTACTCACTCTATCTAATTCTTCCTAATGGGAAGCAGAGGTCTCTTTGATTTATCACTTTGCGATCCTATACTGACCTGGTGCCTGCCTTCCTGCCTTTTTGGTGACAGCTTTATTGATGAACATTTTGAATAAAAACAAATACTTCAAAAAGGACACATGGTGTCCTGTAAAGATAGAGACAAAATGATATGCTGTAGTGGGAAAAGACAGGCCTGATGATAACGACAGAAAGAGGAAAACCTGCTTTTATAAACGTCTGTGACCATCAGTTAAGAACACAGCAATTTCCATTCACTTTTAACTTTTTGCAGAGTTTAGTAGATTCACTGCACAAGAAAATGCAAAATTATTGCTCTTGATCATCTAATTAGAAAACATTCCTGCTTGAAGAAGTGTCCAATAAGTTGCCCATGTATTGCATTTTAATTCTTTATCTAATAAAAAGCTTAATTTAAATGAATTCAGAAGTGATTAGAACCCTGTAAGCTGAGGCATGCTATTTAAAAATGTACCAAATGTTTTATTTAGCTCTTATTAATGCTTAAATAACTTTGTTTACAGCATAACGAGCGACTATTTTTAGGATAATTTTTTCTAATTGCCCGCATCATTACTCATTGGCGAAAGAAGACAAATCAATATCCTTTATGAGAATGTGATTTCATCAAAAGATAGCTTCTTTCATTTAAGAGGGTGTCTAGCTTTGGAGTTCCATAGTTTCATCCTGGAATGTAGTGACTTTCAATTCTAATATCCACCTCAAATTGGTATCAAGTATCAGAGGGGTAGCTGTGTTAGTCTGGATCTGTAAAAAGCAACAGAGAGTCCTGTGACACCTTTAAGACTAACAGATGTATTGGAGTATAAGCTTTCGTGGGTGAATACCCACTTCGTCAGACGCATGTCAATTTGGTAGTAACCCAAAATCAGTAGTAGAATCTGCTGCCATAAAATTGCATAAGTGAAATGAGGTGGTGGTGCCAGTCCAGTTCTTAGTGGATAGCTGTCCATATATTATAAAGAGCATTTGAAGTGACATTAATTGGCTTCTTAGTTATCAGTCTCAGTGGAAAGGCCAAGGAATAAACAAATGTAGGGATGAAATTATCCTCCCACCTTGAGAGGTAGTCCCTCCGCATCAGGGGTGAGGCGTGTTGTTGGAGTAGTGTATGAAGTGATGCCTTCTGCTTTTGCTGCATTTGTTCTCTCGGGGAACAGAGGAATCCAGTTTCCAGGGAAGGTCACCCTGGGCTTTACCATTCTCTGTTCAAAGTAAGAATGATGGGGCACCATCCAGCTCCCCTGGACTGCTTTGCCTGACCAGCATTCCTATTAGTTATACAGTAGTTGGTGGTGAGATGATTGTGCTTTAGTAACCCCATGCACCACACAGATCATATATACTTTGCGGCTACTATCTCAACAACTGTTAATCCAGCATCTTTCATCAACACTAAATTCACTTACCAACAAAAGATGTATTCATTTTATTACATGCTAACAAAGAGATAGCAGAACCATCAAGAGCTGACATTCGGATAATGAAGGGAGCCTGATTTAGCAATACATTCATTTTATGTCCACATTTTGTTGTTTCACATCTCCTACTTCATTTTTCACAAAATGAAAGAACCGGCTGAATTCTTGTCATGGTAGTTTTCTTATGGTACATGTTGATATCTTTCTTTTTTCTTTAATTTGTGTAAGAGGTAAAGAAACACTTTCAAAACATTAATCTGGTGTATACAATTAACTGAAGTACCTCACTGGTAAAAGTGAAATAAGGAACATTTGAAACTCATTTTAATTAGATAACATAAGCCAGAGACAGGTGTTTGCAGGGCACCGTTAGGGGGAAAATGCAGTTCTCCTGCGAGTCAGGAACACACACAAATGTATTCTTTCTACTTGGGAAACCCCCACCCAACATACAGTGTTGATTAACTCGTTTCTTGAAATAGCAACATTTGAAAACAAACAAACATAAGGCCTGATCCAAAGCCCATTGAAGATAATGAAAAGACTCCCTTGACTTCAACATTTTTTGGATAATTTCCACATTGCAATTTTTATTGTTATCATTCAAGTTTCATAGTTCACTTTCCATCGTAGAATCACCAGTATACAGAATAATAAACTAGAAATAATATATTTTTCTGAAACTTAATTATTTTGTTGTTTACAAAATTATTCCCAATCTGCACATACCTGTGGTACTATGCTTCACTACGTAATATTTTAATTAAAAAAGAAAAACAAATAAATGATTAATCTTTTCATGAAAAGAAATAGTCCCACTGATATTTATATGATTGTTGTTTTATAAACCATAATTTTGTATTTCTATTTGTGCTATGTTTATAGAACCTTTATTGCCTACTGCATATTTCAAAAATATTAATTTATGATCACCAGCATTAATAATGAAACTATAGACCTAGAAATGGAATTTACAAGTTAATGTCATGATTGTTATAAAGAATCAATTCCTGGAGAACAAGAAGCAATGTGGCTGGGAAACATGCAGGAGGGCAAGTCATGGGAGAATCTTGATGTCTAGGAGAGAGATTCTTTATAAGATTCTTAAAAGGCATATTGTTAAGTTCTCAATAGACAGGAAGATCAGGAAGATCTCTCAGGAGGTGAACTATAGGATGTGTTTGGGGAAATATGTGGGAGGACAGAGCTGAAATTTCAGAAGGTTCAGTGATTCAAGTTTGAAAAGGTTCTGAAGTTTTGGATCCATATATGACGGGATCTGGTCTCTAGGCTTTGGAACATCAGCTGGAACTCTCACAAGATCAGGTTCACTCTCTGTTTTAGCCTAGCTGTAAACACCGCATTAAAAGGTGTCTGGGGTTTGTTTGGTGTGTCTGCTTCTGGTCCTGGCTGAAACCAGGAAGTGCAGAAGTGTACATGTGTTTTGTTTTGTTTTGTAAAGTTTATTCATATATTAGAGTGCAAGTTCTTTGGGGCAGGGGCTGTGTAGTACCTAGCAAAACAGAGCTCTGATCCCAATCTGAGTGCTTTGGACCCTACTTTAATATAAATAATAATAGCTTTGAGAATGCTAAAAAGTTTTGAAAATTCGGCAACAGGTTGTCTCAGGCTAGGATTTTCAAAGAAGGCTAATAGTTGGGGACCTAACTCCCATTTTTGCTTTTGAAAATCTCTCCCCCCCCCTTTTTTTGATCTTTATTATTATTATTATTATTTCTATTACCCTACCGTCTTCGTCTTTGGAAAATTGTGTTAAGGAGGCTCCGCCATCAAAGCCTGCAGACTAGGAGCCCTAGTCATGGACCGGGACCTCATAATGCACAGGCGGAGATGAAGCAAAGGACCTGAAGGGATGTTGTGTTATGTAGCAGAATCCTGATTTAGGGCCCAATCCTGTGGGCTGTTGAACATCTCATGAGAGTTGCTAGCAACCCTCCACTACCATTGGAACCAGTGCTTTATAGGATCAGGTTCTTAAGGATAGGTTGATCCTTACTGATTAGAATACTCCCCATTTTGTGAATAGCTCTTGAGCTAGGGTAGGAAGCTATTCACATCTAATTCAGTGGGAGGTTTGCCATTGACCTCAATAGGAGCAGGTTTGATCCCTGAATATTTTATTTTCAAGGGCTAATAATAATGAATTCAATTTATAGGAGGAATTGTATATTAAATTTTTCCCACCAAATTTTAGCAAGTGATATTTCACCCATTTCTCTAACTATAACATTGAACTAGTTCTAGTTCTAGTAACAACCACATTTCTAACACTGAAAATAGTTATTTCATGACAATCCATGTGTGATACCTCCACTTATACACTCATTTTATTAAATTGAAAAGGCTTTTTAGATACTTGAGACACTTGGCATTTGGCTGCTTGCCACTTTATCCACCTGAAATGTTGTTTTTTTCCCTTTCTTAGCTACCAAGTACTATGTTACATGTTGTTTTTAGACGATACCCACCTTGCCATGTTATTGACATGTAACAGATTATTCATCCCACACTGTTAATGTGTGTTTAGCCCAACAGACTGGCAGGCATGCTACATTTTGTAACATTTGAATACTAAAAAGTTTGTTGTCCTAAAAGGTTTTAATGGGGAGAGTAATAGGGAGAGTTTCTACAGTCCACAGACATTAAGAAGTTACCATTGGCTTAAAAAGTTATACTGCATAACTATGGTCAACGTGTGAGCTATTAACCTTCACTATTCAAATTAGCAGATGGTCTGATACACACTAAACTGCACTGTTAGAACTTCCCTAATACAAGCCAAATATGTTTCATTTAATTTTTCCAATACCAAATTATGCATGGCATTTATCATCTGACTAGTTTTGTTCTCTTACATGGGATGCCATCATATCAGATCCTTATTTCTCAGTTATACCATTATAAGATATTTAATCATCATCAAATTTATAAATCTTAGTAGGTTTACTTCTAACAATACTACTACAAACTGGTTTTCCTATATGAAAATGACTGGTAAAGAGGAAACTGTGTGTCTTTCTCACCTCTTTCATCACAGAGCCTAATCAACAGTAGTCGCATTATCTGCTGCAACTATTCTCTGGACAGCTGTCTCTGAAGAAGTGCTTTGTGATATCAAACAAAACAGTTTTTGCCAAAATGATATTTTAAATGGCAGAAGAAAATGCATTTTAAACTTTACTTTTATTTAATATAAATACCAAAAATATATTAAAAATCTGATATCAGAGTGCAAAATTGTTTCATTTATGGTATGAATGTGAGTAGTTAACAAATTATGCCACTTAAGCAGTGCAAGTAATCAACAGAAGTCAGGAGAAATCTAAATTTACACCAGAGGTGCTATACTGTTGGGCTCCACTGTGTAAACTGGAGCTTAAATTGCAATTTGCTGCCAAATGATATACTGATTGTGTGTGTATCAGCTTAGTACAGTGTAGTGAGTTTGTGTGCCAATGGCAGAGTTAATGTGATCAGTGTGTGATTAATGGTAAATATTCTGAAAATGTGCTATGTGCTTATTTAATACTATCACAAAAATTCATCACTGCTATGTTCTATATTGATAACACATTTTTAATTTAATACATAGTGCTGTATCAATCAGCAGCACTTGTTCATTGCCCATTAAAAATACCTTCTCTTTTTTTTTAATGATGTGGTAACTGACACGGTCATGCCAAGTACACTTGCTGTCTGCCACCACGAAAGAGTGCTGTGCAGCTCTTGGCTCTCCCTTGCAGACTTGACTTTAAATTTGCTTCCCTTTGTCTTAATAAACTCTGACACCAGCTCTAACTGTGCCCCAGATGGTCTTGCTCTAACTAGGTTCTCTTTTCTTGAAGACTTGCTCTTTTCAGTCTAACAAGTCCCTTATGTATGCATGTACCTGCTCCTCCTTTTGCTGTTGCACCTTGTACTATACACCCATGAATTTAGCCTATGGTGCATCTTTCTTGTGATAAATGTTGGATTTCTTGAGTGAAATCATGACCACATTGAAGTCAGTGGGATGTTTGCCATTCACTTCAATGGGGCTGGGGTTTCACCCTGTATTTCCCACTCCTGTCAAATATAAGTCTCCCAGTCTTCTCCCCAAAGAAAGGAAGTATTCCTTCATTTTATGATTGTATATGGTTATTCAGCAAGCAACAGGGTGTCAGTGAAGGTCCTAGTCAAGCTGGAGTATCCCTCTTAAGAAATCACATTGAAGATGGCACCGTTATTTGTTTGTTTTCCTGTATCTTCCTGTGTTCTTTCCTACAGCTCTCTCTTTGGGACAGGACCAAACAAAATGTTTGAGTGATTCTCATACTTTATATCCATTTTAATATAAGGGTAATCAAATTGTGTCCATCTGGTGAAGATTTTATGTGGTTTTGAAGCAATTAAGTAGGACTTAGGACATTGTTCCCTCAGTCCATAAGGGCCTTAGAATATGAAATAGATAAGCTACATTACTCTATCCATGTTACTGCCAGATTTTGAGAGGTTTATGGGGAAAATATTTGTGTATGAATCTTTTTATTAGTACAAAGCCTACATACTATAGTGATGGATGAATGGATTAAGGTAGATAACCAGCCAGTGTACAATTTTTTTCACCTGTCCAAGTTTTCGAATGTAAACTAGTTGGCAAAAAAAAGGGTTTTATAAGGTAGTATTGGAAAAGAATCCCAAATCACTCTATGGATCTGTAAATTATCAGTGTTCTCTGAACTCCAAAGGGCACTCTGGTTATGCTGTTCCCTTTCTCATAAGGTCAGAAGGGACCATCGTGATCTTCTAGGCTGACCTCCTGCACATTGCAAGCCACAGAAACTCACCCAGTCCTCAAATAGACCTCTGACCTCTGGCTGAGTTACTGAAGTCCTCAATTCAGGGTCTAAAGACTTCAAGATACAGAGAATTCACCATTTACACTAGTTTAAACCTGCAAATGACCCATGCCCCATGCTGAAGAGGAAGGCAAAAAAACCCACACAGGGTCTCAGCCTGGGGGAGAAATTCCTTCCCCACCTCAAGTATGGCAATCAGTTAGACCCCGAGCATGTGGACAAGACCCACCAGGCAGATACCTGTGGGATTAGAGTATTGATATTCTTTCTGGATCATCCAGAACCTTTCAGAAGCTCTCTTGTGCATTTGCATTACTGAACCAGGTACAACTTGCATATTATAGTTTGTGCTTGACTTTATATAGGCTACTTCTGGTAATGTACATAAATGCCATACCAAAATCTTTTATTAGGATGAATAAAATGGAAACTCTATTTTTTCCTATATGTGTGTACTAATGGGCCAGATTTTCACAAGCACGCCTCACCTGCAGATCCAGTTGTCCACAATTAGAGCTGTAGCTGCTCAGCACTCTTGCAACTCAAACCCTATAGATCAGTGGTTCTCAACCTATTTACCATTGTGGGCCGCATCCCATACTATCTGTATGGCCCCGAGGATGTGACATGGGCCGCTGCTGTATGCTGATTGGGCCGTGGGTTGAGAACCATTGCTGTAGATGTATTACATTTGTGCAACTGTACAGGGATGCCCAGATGCCATAGCTGCATCATGAAGCCAAGAAGCGCAGGGTTATACCTGCATTTTTAAATTGCTTTTATTGTTTTGATTATAGTAAATTTTTTGTAAGAGTTGGCAAACGAGTCCTACCTCCATGCTTACCCTGAGCACCTGCACAATCAAAACCTTTGCCATGCCAATCACATACTGTTCCTCTTTACATGCATGTATATATATTTTAGAGAGAGAGAGAGAGAGGTCTATATCCTCAGTCAAAACTCCCAGTGATTTCAGTGGGAGTTAGACTTACATGAAGGCTGCTGGAGCTAATGTGTCGGTAGATAATTCATAGGTATGAATTTTAGAGTCCTTTCTGTCCTTAGATATGGCAAACTGCCTGGAACATCTGCCAGGTCTTGCAGCACATGGATTTTTTCAATGTAATAAGTTAACAAGTAATTAACCTTACATCTTTTTTCCTACAGAATAAAACATATCAAGAATTTTAATTAAAAAAAAATTAGCCAGTTACATTACCAGGTAGGATTTATGAGACTCACCATTAAATGTTTCACAAACTTAATTGGTTACAATTGGCAGCTAAACTGGAAAAGAACCTGGCATTGCTATATTCTTAGGCTTAGCTGAATTTGATTTTTAATTCTTTATAATTTTGACGGATGTTGGTTTATTTTTAAGCACCTTTTCCATTTTAATTTATTTAAATTTTCACAGTTGTATGGAATTATGGGAAGGGTCAGACAATAATTATTTAATGACTGTAGATGGTGAGATTCAAAAAGTTAAAGCTTTATAACTGTTAAAAAATAAACTGTCAACATCATATATCAAAATCAAACTCAAGTTCTTAAGCAGCATTTTTCTTACTTTGCCTATCTGTATGTTTTGATTACTATCAATGGAAATATTTTTCATCAGGCTGTGTGTGTACAGTGAAATAAATGTTTATTGACATTTACCTGTAAAAATCTAATCTTTCCAAGCCTACACATGCTGTACGAGTCCTTTCCTATCCACCCAGTCCATCTCCAAACTAACAAGTATGTTATGTTCCTAAACTTCACAATAAGTGTCCCACTGTGGATAATCCAATGCATGGAATTATGTCTCCCTTGAAAACCATTTGGCGTCTTTACTATTGACATTTCAATAGGATTTACAAGATTTCATATGCTTATTCTAAAGATTTATTCCTCTTCAAAATGCACAGCAAAGCATTTTTTCTCTTCTGATTTGATGTGTGTCCGTATGATAGCATGTGATGCTATCCCACAATATTGTTCTTGTGATCCATTGTTTAATATATTCCCTCTATACTGGCAAGTACATTAATACCTTCTGTTTCAATGTGCTTTTCCTATTCTATGATTGTTACACCATAATGTTTTGTATCATCTATGTGCTATGCTGTTTGCTGATATTATGTAATAACTCGGCATGTGTATTCTTCATGATACCCTAGACATAGACAACATGGTGTTAGGGTTTGGTTTTGATTATTGATTAACATTAGATTACTCAGCTCAATCAATTAATTAAACATAGTTAAACCAGCACAGAGAAATTGATACTTCACCAGTTCTGGGGAACAGGTTTGCAGCAATCACAGCTTATATCTTTTGTCTGTGTCTGTTTCAAAGTATGTCATGTGACTGGGACCAGGGAAATAAAAGGGCATTCTCTTGCCAATACTCTTTTTATAGTTCTATTTTACTGTATTTTCAATCTTGTCAACTCTTGCAATTTTTAGTTTGTGATAGTTGATGGTTTAAAGCACCAGCTCCTGGAGGACACTGGCTATTTGGGATTCACAGGTGTGATTTTTTTTTAAGTAAGTTTCTACCCCTTATGATTGTGGAGAAAAGCCTGAAAATGTGAACTGAGTAAGCCTTAAAGGCACAGAAGCCAGAAGACAACCCATGTATTTAAAAGAACCCAACCCATGTATTTAAAAAAAAAAAAAAAAGTCAATGGGCATGAACGCGTTGTTTACAGAACTTCACTCTTTAGTGCTACATTATTTGTTTTAAATTGTTTCCTATTCTTCTCAGCATCAGATGCAGGAGAAGCAGAATAGAATCTGCAAGCATCAGGACAAGCGCTATGAAACATTATAATTAAAAGAAGTGTTCAAAGCTGAACTTGGAAAAATTAATGTTTTTTAAGACACCCGAAGTTCAGATTCTATTTTATATCACATTGAGCTTTCCCCCATTAATTCCCAGCCCAAACAAAAGTGAGATGAGAATTTGAAGTCTGAGACGTATGGTACAATCGACGCAAAGTGTTATTGAAGGGTATTATAAACTATGCAGTTTTATTTAAGAAGCTGACAAATAGGGTATATGAAATCATCAGTAGACTGTGCCTTAATGAGGAATCTGATAATGCTTTTTATACTCTTTCATACTTTGGTTAAAAATATTAGCACCATAAAATTTCTAGATGGAGGGCAGTAGAGGTGATAAATGCAAGGTGATCAAAACACAGTAAGAGGCACATTTTCCTTTTTTATGTGGAGGCCTCTTTCAAACCTGTCATCTGATGAATGTCAAATTAAAATTTAATGGACTTGTTGGTTTCCAGACAGCCATCTTTCTACAGCTTTATTATTAACAATAATTTAATCTTTGCCAGCGCTTTTTTCATTTCCGAGCTCTTGATGTGCGGATTATTTTTTTAAAAGTAACTGCATAAGAAAAATATTCAGATCATAAAGTTAAACCTTTATTAGAAGTGTTCCATATTAAAAATGATGCAACCCCAGGATCAATATAGTTTACAAAGCAGCCCTGTACTTCAGGTGTTTGAATTAAAGTGTAACAGTTGTAACTAGCATGTTGCTTATAGTCATTTTCTTTCTGTCGGTATTTTATAATAATCCATATTTAATAGTGTGTGAACCTGAACTTTGCCTCCCAGAAATATGTGAGGAAAGAGAATATAATTGTATGGCTAAGATTAAAAAAAAAAAGTTATGTGAAATATATTATTTGTGTCAGCCAACATCTGTAGGTACAGAAATTCTTTATTTAGTAACAGGTGTGTCAGTAAATGAGAGATCCAGGAAACAAATGGACTTAAAATACTTCTCAAGAGAAAATATGTAGCATACATTACAATAAAATGATAAAATTACAATAAAAATTAATATACTGTTGTGGGGCCTGATGCTGCACCATCATAGTCACTAGTTGGGCTAATTACCTCAATGTGAGTGGGATCTGGGCCATAAACAGTGAAGGATGTTTTTGCTGGATACCAAGTATTCTAAGTTCTTGCTTGTGCCCTTGAGCATAGTGCTGTGCTGGGAGCAGTAAAGAGCCACCCCACCCCAGGGGGAGAACCAGGAGGCAGAATGCTTCCAGGAGTGCTCAGATGCAAGGTGGGTGCATGCCTACTACCACATCCTTTTCTGGGGTGCAGCTTATTAGTCTTTGTAAACTTAGTAAACTTCATTGGGTTCTGTGCATGAGAGCGGAGTACTTGCCAATCCCAGCCCCTTTGGGAGGATTAGTTGCCTAGAAGAATAGTAACAGAGCAGTCTTTATCTTCCCTTGAGAGCAGGGATTACAATGATGGTTTGACCTCTACATGGCCTGCACAAAGTTGAGGTTTCTTTATGCCTTCTCTCGCATGTAGGTATAATCTGGCTTTAGCTAGACACTTCTATCACTGTTTTTATATTTGCTATCTCACATTGTTATAAAGTTATATTTTGTTAAACAAATATATCAAATTCACTGCTTACGGTGAAGGGCACCCAGTAGGCTGAAATCTAATGCCCTCATTGCAATTTATGTAGTTTGAAACCTGTATTGTGTCGCTACTAATTTCTTTTTAAAGGTAAACAGATTTGTTTCCATTAAAATGTTTTTTTTACATGAGCTAAATGAATAAAGCACAATGGTGTGTACTCTGCTCGCAGAATATCCTTGTGCCGATCGCTCATGAATTCCTCACATATCACTTGTTTAAATGTATTTGGTGAATGTGTTTGCCAATTTCCTGAGCCAATAGCATCTCTGGCACTGTGTCTATTTGTTACTGAAAGGGTTCCTAAGTCCTGTCCAACTGGAATACCCACTTGTTTGTGGTGTTTAGAATACTTATACTCTCCCATTTGAAAACACTGAATACTGAGAACCAACAATATGGACTTATTCATTTTATTCTGCCCATAATTCCATCCCCAGTTAGGAAGGAGACCTCTTTTTGATATGAGAGGCAATACAGATAAAAGTTAGTTTTGTCTCTCATTTTCTATATGTGTCAATGTATGATGCAGACCATTGCAAACTGACCTGATGTCACTAACATACCGCAACTTCCATTTGATTTAGATTTGAAAACTGGTAGTTCAAGGTTACCATTGTTTCTTAATAATAAATAAGTGACTATTATTATTAATTCACTATATATAACCATAGTATATGAGTACTGTTTACATAATTCAGTTAAAACAATATTTTCTTATACGTTCCCAGCATGGAGACTTCTCCTAGAAGTAGGTTTCACCAACAAGTTTATACTTGTTCTACTTCCCCAAAGGCAAACTAGTCAGCAGCAATCACTGTCATGGGAAAAGAGAGAGGTCCAAAATTTGGGCCTTGCTGTTTAACCTTGTGAGAACCAGTCACGGAAAGAGCCCTACCCCCTCTGGCTCCTTGGTGTTCTGCTCAGGGCTCCCCGAATCTGGAGTAAATGTGTGACTCCAGTGTGGCCATTGATCTAATGCTATACTAGATCAGACCAGGGTCCATCACGTCCAGTATCCTGTCTGCAACAGTGGCCAAAACCAAATGCTAACCAACTCTTGCAGCGGTGCACTGAGCAGAGGTTGTCACTGAGCTGTGTAGAGTGGTGCCCAGGTCCCTGTCTTGGGTTTATACAGTTACTTTAGAACCCTGTAAGGTGTAAAGATAGTTCAATTTTTTCACTCAAGGATGCAATAGGATCCTATTCTATTTTATATATCTCCCTAAATGGTAGATAACCTCATTCTACTCTTAAACTATAGTACTCAGGGTGGTCTCTTTGGGGTAGGGATTTTCTCTTTTCTATGTATATGTACCCATAGGCGCCGACTCCGCGGGTGCTTTGGGGCTGGAGCACTCACAGGGAAAAATTGGTGGGTGCTTAGCACCCACCGGCAGCTCCCCACCCTGCCCTCCCCCGCCCCAGCTCACCTCCGCCTCCGCTCTGCCTCCACCTCCTCCCTCGAGCGCACCACGTGCCCGCTTTTTCCCCCTGGCTCCCAGCGCTTGTGCCGCGAAACAGCTGATTCGCATGGCGAGCGCTGGGAGGGAGGGGGGAGGAGGGGGAACGCGGCGCGCTTGGGGAAGGGGCAGGGATTTGGGGAAGGGGTCCAATAGGGGCAGGGAGGGGGCGGAGTTGGGGCGGGGATTTGGGGGAAGGGGTTGGAATGGGGGTTGGGCAGGGGCGGGGAAAGGATGGGGCAGGGCCAAGGGCGGGGGGGCCTGAGCACCCACCAGCGCCGGGGAAAGTTGGCGCCTATGAATGTACCGTGCCTAGCACAGTGAGGCTTCAGTTTTGTTTGGGCCTTTAGGCACAAGTCATAGTAATACAATGATTGTACTAGGTGTTGGGCATACATAAGAGGTAGTTTCTGCCCCAAAGAGCTTACAATCTAAATAGACTAGGCAGAAAAAGGAATTAGTAGTATTAGTCTCCCTTACGGATAGGGAACAATGGTGTTTGCAGATACCTGTCACCCCAAGCAGTTTTACAGAACAGAATTTTGCAGATGTTTGGCAAAATGTGTATTCTGTAAAGGAAAATTAAAGATTTGCCAAAGGCTGCATTAAGAATAATTGGAATATTTGGCAAACCAAAGTATTTTCTGGTTCATAAATTGTAGGGGTGGTAGTGGTTCTACATAGTGTAGTTGTTGTGATAATCTGTATCCACTTCAGTGCTTTACTGTGTCCAAACCACTAAATAAAGATTCACGTGGATGTGGAGGAAGTTCAGGAAACCACTTCCCCGTTATCCATGTGTATTCAATGTACCCGTCTGGCTGGCTGAGACAAAATCACAACATGATATTCCATGAAAAATGAGTTTTCTATTGTAGCTTTGTATTTTTCTCTTCCTGCGGAATAAAATTCACATATTCAAATAAGAGTCAGGTTTTTGAGACTGGGTTTCTTTGCACAAGTATTGATATTATCTGCAATATTTTTTGTTCCAGCAATACTGCCTGATTCCATGAAGTCAGAGAATATACAGCACCATAATCCAGTTACGTGAATTTGTTTGTGTTTGCCTCAAAAACGTTTTAACAGTCTGAGAACTAGTATATAAAGGTGATACCTTGTGATCAGCATTTGTGTGTGTGTTTTTTTCTCCCCCTGACAGCATTGCGGAGTCGATCAGGACGGTCCATCATCAATGGAAACTGGGCAATTGATCGACCCGGGAGATATGAAGGAGGAGGGACTACATTCACATATAAACGCCCAAATGAAATCTCAAGCACTGCAGGGGAGTCCTTTTTAGCAGACGGTCCGACAGACGAGATCCTGGATGTCTATGTAAGTTTGTCAAATTGAGATTAACTTTCCTAGTGGAAAACAAGAGTTCTGGTCTTTGTTCACACATGACACTAAAAACACAAGTAATAACAATAGATAAATGCCAGCATTCCATTTAATCCTTAGAGGTAACAGTGTTCTGGATATAACAATATCTTTGCTGTTACCTCTGTATTGCCCCAGATCATAGGAAATCTAAACAGTAACAGATATCTCTTACCACCTGGGTTTACTGACCCAGTAAAACTAATTTTACTTGTTGAGTAAAATCAGAGGCAAAGCATATAGTATTCTTTATTTCATGAGAGCTGTATTTCCTCCAGACACTTTTCTACTGAAGCTAATTTGGCTTGGTTAGTTTTATAGTTACCCGAATCAAATGTCTGAAGCCGGTCCAGACTTGTGCTGGATTCATATTTTTAAATAAATATAAATAAAAGCTACAAAATGAAGCATTCCTGGGCAGAGTTTTAATGGCAAACTTCATTAGGAAATCCTGAACAGCAGACACTCCGCAAAGCAATCGCAGAACCAAATTGCAGTGAAATCCTGGCTCCATTGAAGTCAATGGCAAAAGTATTGATTTCAATGGAGCCAGGATTCAACTCCGTGTATTTCTGGTATTGTTCAACACTGAAATAAAAATGCTGTTGTGGATTATTATAGCATACTATGAAATTAATTGTGCATATAGGCATGCTCATACACACATATATAAATATAAAATAAAATATATTGGCTGAAAGACCACATGTAGTATAGATACACAGTCTGAATTGATGATATTGGTTGTTTTAATTGGCCAGGGTTTGGTTGTCATTAAACTCAACAAGTGATGACACATGATAGAAAAATTAGTGCGGTATATTTTTATAGAAAGTGCACTGGCTCCTACAACTGGAAAAGTTACAAATGGCAAAATTATTAAAAAGTAACAATAATTATTCATTGTGTTGCTTTAACAGGGCCCAATGAGGGAGATGGGAAATGATTTTTCATTTGTTGTTATGTAAAATGTTGATGTAAAGATTAATAGATTCTGATTGCCCAGAATGCATATTACTAAAAAAAAAAGGTTATAATGAGCACTTACATAAAGAATATTGGCTGGTGTGAGCTGAGATGCTGTGATGTTTTTATTGCCAAGAAATTGATGCCTAATGTATGATGACTGTATTACCCAGAGAGAAGGGAAAGGAGCCATGCATGACTTATTCAGGTGTTCCCAAATAAGTATCATCAAAAACTTTAGAGCACCTTAAATTAATCAGAATAAAATGTATTTTGATTTTTAGAGCTCTTATATCTCATAGTTTGTTTGTGTCACTATTATGTATTGATTTAATCTTTGCCTGTTTATCTCCCTTCGTTTTTCCCTTCAAGACATCTTATTTGCCAGTAAGAAAACAGCAAGGTTGCCATGGGTTTGGGCACAGCTTAGTGACTTGATCTGTGGGTTATTGCTGTGGACTGGCCCCCTGGTTTGGCACTCTCTCTTTCATCATGCTCTCTGTAGGATGTCAGGACCGCTGGAGGCTTATCTAGGCTGGCTGATAGATCAGCATTCTCCCTTTCACTGCACTGTGGGTTGGTTGAGAAGCCATCTGTGCTGGTTTGTCCTAAAATGGAGATTGGAGGAGTGTTAGATGAAAGAAAATCATAGGAGCTTTGTTAATAGCATAATCACCCTCGCACGGGTCCTGACTTTCTAGTTACAGAGAGATAGCTAATATTAACATAAACCAGTTTCCAATTCCTCAACTCTCTGAACCATACAGTCCTTGTCTTACCATTTCTGAATCTCCCACTTTTCCTTAGCTCCGAACCCTGAAGGGATATGAAAATGTCCAGCTGGCTATCAGTCTTTTCTCTCACTTCCTGCTGTCTTTCTTTCATTCTCCAGTTGCACAGGAAAAGGCTCCCAAGTTATGTTATAGCAAAGTTTAAACAGGTAGATAAAGAACAGAAATTCAGATCAGTTTGGTTATGCACATAAAGCAGCTGTGGCACAAATACAAGAAAGCTAAATTGTTACAAAAGCTTACATTGCCACTAACTCAAAGCAGAACTGTTATAACAGCTCCTTGTAAGTTGTTTTGGGAAACACTATGGAAGAATCAGGGGAACCATAGGAGAGCTTTCCTTGGAACTACCCAAACTGTAGGGTCCTGATCTGAAGAGATGTGGAGCAGTCTCCGCTCCCTCCGAAGTCAATAGGACTTGAGAGTGCTCAGCACCTCGCAGGACTGGGCACCAAGAGAGTGCATTTTAAAATTGTAGAGAGAAGTCGGAAGGTCAGCTCTTATAGAAATCATTACAGGTAGTGCATTCTCATATGATTCCCGAAAGTGGGTGCTCTCATTGGGGCAGAGCTTAGAGAAAAAGCTGTTGTGTTTGCCAGAGGAAACACTTTTCAAAGACAAAGGGATGAATTCTAACTCGGAATAACTCTGTAGACTTCAGTGGATTCCAGAATGGCTTTCTGACTGCAAAACAAACCTAGTGCCACAAGTTTGTTGCTGGTGGGTCACAGGGGTGTTGAAGGGATTTTCTCTTGGTTGTAGCCCTTGCTTTGGCAGAACCAAGACACTTTTCATGTTCAAGAGGAAGTGTCTGGCTGATAAGGAAACCCAGGTATAAGGCACTAACAGCAATCTGTAGTGATGATTTTTTTTTAAGACAGACTTTTTTTAATTAAACTGGCTGAGGCTTCTACCAGAGCAATCCAACACCTCTGCAGAGGACCAAGTTCTTTTAAGGCAGCAGTGTGATCAGCCGCATTATTAAAGTAGCCAAGGCCAGGCTAATAGAATCAACAGTACATAGTGTCTATAACTGATAATGCAAGCATCCCTATTCCCACTCCACCAGCATAATGTAGCGCTGCTAAGGGGTTCAAATGGTTTTCCAAGAGGCGCAAATACCTTGCAAGGGCTTTATTATGCAGCTCCTAGGTTGGTAGGCACTTATTCACACACCCTCCCATTGATTTCAATGGGATACTCATGTGAGTGCTTACTAATGTGCATAAGGATTTTACAATTGGGCTCTAAAACCTCTACACTTTGTTGTTGTCTTTCTTAAAGCAGGTACGCTCAAGGTTCCCAGTGCTAGATAAAAATATTAAAACAAACCAAAAAAAAAAAAACCACAACCAAACCAACCCTTTTGTCCAACAGTAGAAAAAATGAGGGACCTTTTCTGCATGTTTGGCTGTCTGTGGAATGTTCAGTCCAATTGCCTGAAAATGAATTTGGCGGTGTTTGGGAACACAATTCTATATCAGTGATACAGTCACCACAATGTGTATGTGGACCTCTGTTATCTATTTACTTGAGCACTGTTAAACGACTGCTATATAAATGGAATAGACATACAATTGTTAGCTATTTTTGCTTGCTGCTTTATAAATACCGTGGTGAGTGATATGTGCTGAGCTGGAAGGGTATAAAAGGGGACAACTTGGTATCTGAGGTAACACAGATGGGTTAATAAGAGCACAAGAATGGCCATAGTGAGACAGAGCAATGTTCTGTCTAGCCCACTGTCCTGTCTTCCAGCAGTGCTCAGTGTCAGATGCTCCAGAATTAACAGAACAGGGCAATTATCAAATGATAATACATAAGTGCTGTTTATGCGTTCTCAACTCAAGTAGAACTGACAATCATTTGAGGAGAGAGCTAGTGGGGTTTGGAGCATTTGGATTTGGACCCTTCCCCCTCTTTCTTCTCCTTCTTGTTTATCTTTTCTCAGTTATCTGTCAGGTCAGTTATTTCAGTCCCAACCCATTTGTCGTCTGAACCTCTCTCGCCACCTAGTGTTCAGTGAAAGACTTTTAACAACACTGCTGTATTTTCACATTTTGCACCTGTACCAAGAAGACGTATATGATGTAGTTCTTCACAGTGATGTTTTTGAGTAACAGCTGTTCCTTCCTATTACAATTTAGTGCAATTTGCAAATGTAGAAACTCATCTTTTCCTTACTTGTCTTAGCCTCTCAGGAACAAATGGTTTATTTTCATATTTCACTGACGTACCAAACAAACCTTTGTATTTTCTAATAGTAGCAATCATCATGCTGTTGATTGGTTTAAATGCATATTTCTGTTAAGCAGTAGTAACCTAACAAGTGGTTTAAGTGAAAGGGTGATTATTTTGAATCAGGTAACATTTATTTGACTGTTTTTCCTCTTAGATGATACATCAGCAACCTAACCCAGGTATACATTACGAGTATATCATTCCAGAAGCCAATGTCATTAGCCCTCAGTTGCCTCCGCACAGAAGGCCAGGTAAATCATCATTGCCTTAAGCACATTCTGTAGCATTATGGGCCAGTAGTAATATTCTGGCCTCACTGAAGTAAATGGAAGTTTTGTCATTGACTTCATGAGGCCAGGATTTCACCCCTGATGTTCAGCTGGTGCAAAGCAGTGTAACTCCATTGACTTCGATGGAGTTACTCTGATTAGCTTCAGCCTAGGATCTGGTTCTTTATTTCTGTTTTGAAGGTAATTTTGTCTTTAATGTGTCACATGGGATAAGAACATACTGTGACATTTCCTTGATCAGTTACTGTTATGAGCTGAATTGCTCTGCCTGTATTTCAGAAATTTAAAATACTTTTTCTTTCTTTTTGGAGTTTGATATTTTGAAACAACCTTTCTCAGCTTCTCTCTCGCAATCCTGTGGAAATTTCTAAGCCCCCAAAGCTAAAGTTTCTCTAGACAGAATATATTTAGAATTCTATAACACGGAGGTGTGTTAAATGTAACAGTAATTCTGAAAAAAAAAAAGAAAAAATTGGCAGGCAAGTTTGGTACTATTTCTCATGTATTTGATTCTCCTTGTCAGATTTGTATTGGCTCTATAGCCTGTTTCTTAATGAGGAGCAGCTGGAATTTGACATTAAGAGGCACAGAATATGGAGCATGGTGAAAAAACAAATCCTTGGAAAACTTGATTGACGTTAGGTGCAATAATTATGCTAGAAAATGCCTGGTGAATTTCCACTTTTGTGTGTGTGTTTGCTTGCTGAGAATTGGGTGCCTCATTGAAAAGCAGCAAAGTCTTTGTCTGCAGAACAACCCAGCAAGTCTGTATATGGAGATAAAAGCTATTTCCAAGCTTGACAACTTTGTAGACCATTGTTGCAACTACTAATTAGTGAATGCATTAGCTAATATTTGAAAGAGATGATCACTCTTTTAATTTGCTATTGTTGCCTGTCCCCAGGGGAGCCATTCAATGGTCAGTTAGAACTGACAGATGGTACAGATCACGAAGATGAGAATTTGCATAGGGAGACAGACACTCACACTGGACAGTCAACAGGGACCTTTCCTGTTATTCAGCCAGGAAGGTTTCCTTCTCATCAGCCAGACAACCAGGTGCCTGCTGTGCAGCCACCACGACGAAACCGAGAACACAACTGGAAACAGGTTGGAACAACTGAGTGCACCACTTCGTGTGGGAAAGGTAAATGCTTTACAGTGTATGCATAGTATTTATATTACACACAGGAGGATTCCAGGCCAGGAGAAGAAAAACATGGGGGAAAGAGCATGTTAGAAAACCCAGCAAATCCCTCTATGCATTAGACATATGTTTGAGCCACTGCTTTCTGTTGTTTCTCACTAAGTGATAGACAGACAAATCTGTAGCACAAAGTGGGTTCCAAATATATGTCAATAAAAATAATTTTAAAAGAAAAGAAACAGAGCATGGTGCACATAGTTTACAAACAGGCTTGGAAGATTCCAATTTTTTTATCATTTCAACAGATAATATTGATGTTTATTTTTAAGTATTTTTTATCAATTTAATTATTCACAGTTGTGCAACATTATGAGTTTTAAGCATTTTTTGTATTTGTATCCATTTACATTTTCACAGCTGTGGGAATTTTTTGAAGGGGTCAGTCCATAGAGGGGGTCAGTCCATAATTATTTAATGACAGCGATATTCAAAAAGGTAACGCTTCATAACCATTAAAACACAAATTGTCAACACACATCAAAATATACAAAGTAAATATCCTTAAATCAAACTCTAATAAGTTCTCAAGCAGTATTTTTCTTACTTTGCCTATCTGTAAATTTTAATTATTATTGATGGAGATATTTTTCATTGGTTTGTGTGTGTATGGTGAAATCGACATTTACTGACATTTACTGATAAAAATCTAATTCTTCCAAGCCTAATTATAAAGCAGAACATGGTATCCATTGCTGAAATGAGAAATATTGCAGTCTTTTATGGCTGAGGACAATTGGCCTGAAGTTGCTTTTCTCATGTTTCCCTGATACACTACCATTATCCTCAACATTCTCTGGTTTCCTTTCCCCGTTTGTTTAAATCCTCCATTTTCATTAGTACTTTTTGCACCTCTGTAAATATCTTCCTACTATTTGCCTGGATTGCACCTTTACTGGCAGTGATTCCTCCATCTCAGAGCTCCATTTGCTAGTTAGATGCCCTTACAATATATGGTGTGAATTACAAGCTTTTTGAGGGATTCGACCCCTTTAATTAACCTTTTGCATGATGAGGCATAGCTGTTTGGGGCACAAAAGCTGGTTGAACTAGCCAATGGTCGGAACAGAGGTACTGATGCTTTTGACAAACATCAGTGGTACATTCTCCAGAACAGGCGTGCAGGAGCTGAATACTTGAGCAGAAGATGATAGTAGAGTGTGTAGTTTCTAGAGATTTGTGATGTCCAAACACAATTTTTGTTAATGTTTACAGCCTCTCTCACTGTAGCAGCTGAGTACCCTTTTCCTATTTGGAAACCAACAAATTATATTAAAATATAACCTAAATTGAGGTGCTCTAGTAAATACTGTCCTTTTTGTCTGGAATAAAACCCAAGAGTAAATAATAAAAACAATCAAAATAAGATATAATCTAAACCAAGTGAAAGTGCCTTCCATCATGCTCTGACTCCTGCTCTAGCAAACCTCTGACAGGAGTAAATTCTACTGGTGGGGAAGTTCACCTGAGAAGTCCTGCCACCAGGACTTATAAAATACACTTAACTCCAGGTATTGTCAACATATACCTCCTAGCTGAGTTTATTATAAAGTGGAAAGGCTCTCTCAGAAAGCTTGGCCAGCGAGGTATATGTCAGGGCTACTGGTATAGCTAACAAAACACAACTCTACACGTTCCATATAACTTGTTAAGTTGATGGGAAAATTGTGGTTCTGTTGAGCTAGAATAAAGAAAACTTTAACTCTGGACATAGAGGAAAGGTAACATCTTTGTGGCAGTGAGCATAGTCCTGAGGTGAGGGAAGACAATTAAAAGTGGTGATGTAAAGGGAGTTGATAGTGTATTCTGTTACTGGGAATATCGAGCTGTTAGACAGATGTGACTGCTCTGCAAACCTATTTCCTCAGGGGGGAAATTTTAGTTAATTTTCTTTAGCGCTCTCTCCTTGCTCCAAGATATGAAACTGAGCTTGTGCATGAAATCTTAATATCGTGCTGATCCTTATGCACATTATCATCATAATGAATTCAAATTATATCTCTGTTGGGAAAGCTGGTAGTTAAGCACACTACATCGATGTTCTCTTTTTTTTATTGTTATTCCTTGTTAGTCCTGGACAATGAATTGGGAAATCGGCCCTACTTGGGGAAATTATGGCAGAAATGTTACAGTACTAAAATCAGGACTCTTGGGAATCTGACACTTGGGGGGGGGGAGAGGAGTGAACGTAAATCATAATTATTTTGCTTGGACTTAGGAAATGGCTTTTAGATTAGAGTATGTGGGCAGGATCCTCAGCTACTGTAAATAGACATAAACTCTCTTGCAATCAGTGAGGATCATTAGCTGAGAATTGGAACAATCATATTTTCGGAAGGTGGAAGCTGAAGTTTCTTTGCAAAAGAATTGTGCATTTGAGTACTCAGATCAAGAAATTCTGCATGCAAATACAGGTGCACAAATCTGCAAGGGTTTTGAGGGGTTTCAGTCATTTTATAGGAAGAATGTTGGAAGCTTTCCTTTGTAATCCCTGTGATCAGAATTTTGCTGTTTTTAAATATCTGGCAGTCAGTGGGAAGCAGCTATGAAATCTGAATCCAGATTAAACAGCAGAACACTAGAAAAATATCATATCACAGGAAAGCTTTCAGCATGTTATGGAACTGAGACTTACTCCCTGAAATTAGAGAGGAGGAATGTCTGAAATAAATATAACTTCCCTAGGCTCTAACGGGAGGTGAACCTTGTGTCCCAGACTCTACCAAATTTAATTAGCAGTATACTGTACTGGGAGAACTATGATTTGCTGATAGCATGAACAGTTTGTTACAAATCTAGGCCTGAGTTACTTGGTTGACTACCTCTGCCCATATAATCCTCCAAGGCAATTGAGGTCCAACAGGTTCTTTGCTCTCTCTCAAAGAGAAATGATAAAGAGAGGCAAAACAATTTTTTGAAACAAAGTTGAAATGTTGAACTTGTTTCCATTTTGCAGAGTTTGTAAAGGAATATTTTTTATTTCTTTTTTAAAAACATTCTGAGAATTTTTTTTGATAATTTTTGAAAATTTGAACTTTTTTCCACATTTGCCTTTTTTGCAACTGCAAATTTTTTTTTTGATGTCCATTGTTTCCTTCACTTTTTCATTTTTTCTTTTCTTCTTTTACTACTCTGTAATTTTTCATAACTTCTTCAACTTTGGGAAGTTATTGACTAGCAAAAGGAGGAAGGAAAAGAAGAAAAGCGCCTACACATCATTCATTCTCTTTCATTCTATGGCAGAATGGCATCAAGGAAAAATGAGAAGAAAATGATTGATTTTTCATTAAAAACTGGAAATATTGGATGTACTTTTCACTGAAGTTTTTGATTTTGCAAAAAGGCCATTTATCTTTTTTTAAAATTATTTTTCAGATGAAAAATATCAACCAGCTCATGTCCTAAAGTTCTATCTGATCAGACTGAGCGTGTAGTTTTTTAATACCAGGGTCCATGCCTGTGGAAACTGCTAACTTCCCCAAACGCGGTAGTGAGAGTATTTCTCTGGCACCAACTCTGTGCATCAGCCAGACACAGATGAGAGCATATGCCACTACAGTTTATACACTCCAGGAACCAAAGAAACTCCTCCTGAGAGCAACTCCTCTTCCCTGTTCCCCTGTCCTCCAGCACAGATTGTGGCTTAGAGCCACAATCTAGGCCTTAGCTTAGCTGTAAATGGAAACACATTACAGAGAGAGTGGTATGAATACGAAATTTAGTAACAGTGAGTGCAGTGTGCAGCATGTTCTTAATTGAAAAAGCAAATTCATAAAGAAACCTAATGACTAAAGCACCCTGCTGATTGCTAAATTACCTACTTTCTACTAGAACTAGAAGAATGAAGATGGCTCTGTATGCAATTTTATTGTAAATTAGCATTTCAGATGCAAACCTTCTCATTTAAATATATTGCTGAATGACTTTAAATTTGGCAGACATGTAAGCTTTTAATTTCCTTTATTACAAATGCCATATTTTGCTGCATGTCAGCCAACAGCATTAATCAGAATCACACTTATTTTATTTAAACCATGGGTAGGAGTTAAAGCTATTACAAAACTCTAGTGCAAGATCAATTAAAACAAATAGCTATCTGAATGTACTGTGCGCTCGCTCGCTCGCTCTCTCTCTCTCTCTCTCTCAGCCAACCTCCTGGTTAGATGAAGAAAAACGTAAGTTTTGTAAATACGGGATGAGATGCAGGAGTCTGCAGAAAATCTGTTAACACAGTTAAAAAACTTTAAAGTAATCACCAAAAGTTACCATTAAAATTGAGATTTAAAACACTGGGAGGTAGGAATGTGGGGCTAGTTAACAACAGATGCTAGACTTAGACAGCAGATTCAAGTGGATAATTAGATATAGAAGGAGCTGGAGCAGACTAAGCATTCAGTCCAATGGCATAAGATCTGCATTGTCAGCAATCATGTAAGCCAGTTGCAGTATCGATGGACTCTTAGCATAATAGGCTTCTAACTTATACCACATTAGCCAAGATGTTCAAGCTGTTGCTATTACAGTTTTACCCTTTTGTTCACTCCTCCCTGCCACATACACCACATACGCATACACAGCTGCATGTTGTCAGCAAATTATCCAGTTTCAGAGTTGTGCAGGCTTTTAGCCATGTGACTCATTTGGACTTTTACGATGAGTCATGCAGCTTTGAACTCTGCACATGTGCGTGTTTCATATGTTACATGCTGGGTAACAACAGGAGAGGACTCCATGTTTCTACAATTAAACAGCTCTTTGTTAAGAGAACTATTTACAGAGGTGCAGCTAGCATTCTAGCCATTTGCACACAGACTGGCTTTCTGGTGCCTCCTGCATCCTGTACTCCTCCCTCTAAGTTCCATGCAGGTTGCTGCACTGTTGGCCTATAGTTTGGTTCTAAAATAGACACAAGCATATTTGGTGGTCGAAGGAAGGAATTAAGCTGCAACTCTAACATCTTGTGCCCTACTCTCTCGCATCTTTCCTGTAAGGATTTACTTCTCTTTACTCTGAGGATGTAAATCCTCTTGGTGTTTGGTCTACTCTACACTGACCTTGTAGAGGATTGTGCCTTCAAGAAACCTGATACATCAGGAAGAACAGCTGGTATTGGGTAAGGGTGGGAGATGTGCAATATGATCTCTGGAAAGCTGCAACAAGAGACTGCTTGCTGAAACATAAACATTGTCTAATAGTTGTCTGTGTGTCTGATAACGAACTGGGGACTCTACTCTTCAGGTTGTATACTGTTCTTCCCTACATTCCCAAGCACAGCAGCTGTTAACATAAATGAGAGTCAGTATAGTTTTACCCTAGTTTTACTTCAGAAACAAAGGTCTACCCCAGCTGTCACATAGGTCCATGGCAAAACTTCCATTGTTTTCAATTGAAATAGGATCAGACCCTAAATTTGGGGAGGAGAGTTAGTAAGAAAGGAACAGCATATCAGGATATGTCTGTGGAAAGAAGGGGAAACAATTTAGCTGCATTCCTGTTTGAATTATGTGTTTTGTTTGTGGTCAGTTCATTTTGGGGTATAAATGTACTTACCTCTAACCTAAGCAGGATCTTTCCCTTTCAGATCAGAGTTTATTTTCACACTCCATTATTTCTTTTTTTGCCCACCCATCAGTCTCCACATTAACTGGGCCTATTCCAAAGCAACTATTCCAAAGTTGCTAGTGATTTGGGGTGCTTCACTTTATGATGCCCAACTTAAGATAACTGAAAATGGCCTGATTTTCACAGGTCTGGTGCTCAGCGTAGCTCCCGAGAAGAATTAGAATAAATTGGTTACAGGCAAGGACGGAAAAGTTTGACATGGATCTTCTTTGGAACAGAGTAGCAGAAATGAGAAAGAACTGTGTGGGCTTTGAGTAGGGTTACCATTCGTCCGGATTTACCCGGACATGTTCTCCTTTTTGTGCTAAAAATAGCGTCCGGGGGGAATTTGTAAATCACTCAAAATGTCCGGGATTTCCCCCCTCCCGCGGCAGAGCAGAGCGAGCGGCTGGGAGGGCTGCAGGAAAGTCACGGGCTGGACTCCGGAGCAGCTGTAGAGGAGCTCCTCCCCCCCTCCCTCCCTGCATTCTGAGCCGGCAGCTCCTCCTCCCCGGCAGCCCCGCGCCCCGCTCCAGCAGCACTGTGTAGGGCCAGGGACCGGGTTGTGTGTTGTGCTGGGGAGCGCAGCCACGTGTCCGGCTCGCACAGAGCCCAACACCCTGTTCTGAGCAGCAGGGTAAGGGGGGCAGGAGAAGGGGCAGGGAGGTTCTGGAGGGGGCAGTCAAGAAACGGGGGGGTCGGGAGTTCAGGGGGGGGGCTTCTTGGGGGGAGTGGAGAAAGTTTTGGGCAGTCAGGGTACAGGTAGGGGGTAGGGTCCTGGGGGGCAGTTGGGGGGGGGTCTTAGGAAGGGGCAGTTAGGGGATAAGGAACAGGGAGGCTTAGGTAGGGGGTGGGGTTCTGGAGGGCAGTTAGGAGCAGGGGTCCCAGGAGGGGGCAGTCAGGGGACAAGGAGCGGGGGGGGGTGGGAGTTCTGGGGGGGGCTGTCAGGGAGCAGGAGTGGGGAGAGGGATCGGAGCAGTCAGGGGACAGGGAGCAGAGGGGTTTAGATGGGTTGGGAGTTCTGGGGGGGCTGTCAGGGGGTGGGGAGTGGTTGGATGGGGCATGGGAGTCCCAGGGGTCTGTCTGGGGGTGGGGGTGTGGATAAGGGTTGGGGCAGTCAGGGGACAAGAGGCAGGGAGGCTTAGATAGGGGGTGGAGTCCTGGGGGGCAGTTAGGGGCAGGGGTCCCAGGAGGGGGCAGTCAGGGAACAAGGAGCAGGGGGAAGGTTGGGGTTCTGAGGGGGGCGGGGAGTGGAAGGGGCGGGGCTAGGGCAGGACGGGGGCGGGGCTATGGCAGAACGGGGGCGGGGCTCCTCCCGTCCTCTTTTTTCCGTGCTGAAATATGGTAACCCTAGCTTTGAGGGAGTTTGTACAAACTCTTCTTTGACCTCAGAACTAGAGCTGTGTGACTCACTGAGCTGCTGGAATTGGTGAAAATTCTCTCTGTTCCAGAATAATGGAAGTGACACACTTAGCATTTTGGTCTGAATTTTTCACCATCCTGAGAGACAGGTTACACAAGCAAAGGAAACTTTCTCTCTAAGTGCAAAACTTAGCTAAAGAGACTGAGCAGTTAAAAAAGGAGAGAAATAATAATACTTAACATCTATCCAGTACTTGTCATCCCTAAAGCATTAATTCACGAAGCCTCACAACACTCCAGTGAGGTAGGTATTATTTTTATATCCTTATTTACCTGATGATAATCCTAAAGTAGGGAGGGTAAATTACTTGCCCAAAAGCAAAAAGAAAAGGAATCTGACTCAGAGGCTGGATTAGTGCACACAAGTTCCTTCTCCCACTCCTGTGTTCAGGTTGCTAAATTGCATTTTTTAAATCAACTACAGGCTGAAGCTAAAGACAGTTCTCCCCATAAACATTTAATGGAGCAAAACCACAACATTTTCTCAGACTCTCTTGCAATGCTGTGCTGTGGTTTGTGTTTGCAGGCAGCTGCAGTCGTCGTATTGCTGTAAGCAGCAAAGCATTCAGATTTCACTTATAGAATCATAGAATATTAGGGTTAGAAGGGACCTCAGAAGGTCATCTAGTCCAACCCCCTGCTCAAAGCAGGACCAATCCCCATGTTTATTTGTGTTTATGTACATTGGATAAACTATTAATTTGGACCATTTTCCTTATCCTGTTGCTCTCTTGTGTTTAAGTTTTCTGTACCAGATCCTGTTGTTGTAGCTAAGTCATGTGTATGTTGAATGTTTTCTTTTTATCTGCACTACTTATTATTGGTTTGGTTTTTGTTTTTGTTTTATTGCCATTTCAGGGTTGCGATACCCAATCTTCCACTGTGTAAACAGAATATCTCATGAGGAGGTGTCTGAGAGCTATTGTGACACCAGCACCAAGCCCACGCCAGAAGAAGAAGCCTGCAACATCTTCCCATGCCCAGCCTTGTAAGATAGTGCCAGAAAATACACTGGAAAATGAAGGCAGCAGTGTCACTGAAGCTTTGCACAAAGGAGGGTAGCTGTTTTAAATAGGACTCTAGGGTGAACATCTCAAGTATTTTCCACTTGTGACATGGAGTGCAGCTGATGGGTTCCCCTGTCAGAGGTGGTTTTTATTCCTTTGTAAGGAAGTGGCAGCCATAGCAGTTTATCCTCCATTCCAGCACTGTTATCCCATGTGAGATAAGGGAGTTAGGAGAGATTGGCAGTCATTTACTCTGGGTTAAATGCAGCCAATCCTCAACAGGTATGATGGTTAAGGGTGCACTGCCCCTGCAATCTCTCCCCTAGTCTCTCCCTTGGTGCTCTTTCCAAGAGAGAAGCCTCTACCTGCACTTCTCCTAGAGCAGAACTCCGCGGTTCACACCACTTTAGACTGAATCACCAGGTTACGTTCCCACTGTTCAGGGTAAGTGGTGCCTTATACGTTATACCTCTTTGCAGTCCCTCACGAGTGCACCCCTGGCGACAGGTTCTGCTGCCTTCACCTCTCTGGGTGCAACCCTACCCTCTTCTACCACTCAGTCCCTCATCTTCTGACCATGTTAATATGACAGGCCCAAATGTACCGGGCACCTGCAAGGCACTTCTCTCTGGGAGCCTGTGATCAGCAGCTGATTAAGGTAACTCAGAACAGCTCCTTCCAAACAGCACACTATATATTCACCCAAGGGTATATAGCAAGCAGATAAAAGGGTTAACACTACAGAGGGTCTTGCCTAAGCTTTGAGACAAGGGATAAGCTTTAGGCGAGCCTATACTGCCTCAGACACACTCTGCAGGGCCTCTGCCTCTGACTGACTGCTCCTGCTGCAATCTCTGCCTCTCTCTGTCAGCTTCTCTACACACACACTTCCTCTCCAGGCAGGGAGTTTTAAGGTTTACTGTCATTTTTGATCTTAGGGCCCCTGGCCTGGGAAAAATAGGCCTGTGACCTGGCTGGAGCCAGGTGGGCAATTCCAAGTAATAGCCCATCCAATGTTCTCAAACGACTCTTGGAATACTTTCCCCAGAGATAGCTGATCTCTAGCCACAGCTTTGTTTCCTGCTTGTTCTTCTTAATAACCTTTAATTCAAGCTTTACGTTTTAATTCAACTCTGTCTAATCAGACAGAATACTGTCAATCAGGTAAACTGGGATGCATACAGTGCTGATGATAAATGATACAGCTATTGCCCTCATTCTCCACAACAAGTCTGAAGTTAACAGTGTGAAGGGCGTTTATACTAGCAATGCACTCACCTCCCTGAGCATGACACCAAAAATGACATGAAAATGAAAATATGTATATTAATAAAACAAATACATATATACAGTCTTAATAGAAATCTTAATGGAAAGGAATCTTATTGTCACTGAAATAAAATGCATCTATTCATTGTTTGTCACACATCATTTTATTTGTATATGTAAGTTAATGCCCATTTAGGTGATCCATCTACCATTCCTCCTCCAAACAACTGTCTTATTACTGCTCTCCCTGTGTCATGTCCAGAAAAAGTCTGTAAGCTCCTCAGGGCAGGCATTTTGCTTTTACATGTTTTGGGAAGTGTTGTTAAAGTAATCAGAAATAATATATATTGCTAGACAATTTCTAAAAATACACTCAGATCACTATGTACCCAGTTCTGCAACTCCTACACATTTAATAGCATAACACCTCATCCTTTGTAGACCCTTTGGAAGTATGCCGTGGTCCCCTATATAAAGGATAAATATTATTTATTTCAGTATTCAGCAAAAGACATGCAGATGTTTAAATGATATTATAAGACTTTTTTTTGTCCAAACACTTATAATCAGAATTGAAATGAGCTTAGTGTCTACAATATGGCACTGTCTTTATTAACAGTGGATCATTATTATGTTCTCCTTTTTCTTTTCTCTGTTAGCTGGGATATAGGGGAGTGGTCTGAGTGCAGTAAAACATGTGGCCTTGGTATGCAGCACCGTCAAGTCCTGTGCCGACAAGTGTATGCCAATCGTACTCTGATGGTTCAGCAATACCGATGCCATCACTTGGAGAAGCCAGAAACAACCAGCACATGCCAGCTGAAGATTTGCAGTGAATGGCAAATTCAGACAGAGTGGACTTCGGTAAATGGGAATGATTGGTTCATTTGGAGCATGAAACCTCAGGGGAGCTACAATAGAGTGGAACATTCCTCCAGAGATCTTTAATCAGATGTGATTGGATTACATTTGGCTTTGATTAAAAACCACAGAGGGGAATGTGGGAAAGCTTTCAAAATAGGTAGTAGGTGAGCTTAGACAATTTAAACAAGCCAGGTAGTTATAACCAATTAAAACTTGTTGTTTAAACCAGAGAGAATAGAGAAAAGGGACAGGGTAGACATATACTTAGTTAATTAAAATATCATTCGGAGTGCTTTGCAAGGTCAATGTATTTGTGTTTTTAGGGAGGGAAGATTTGATAAAGGCTTGTTTTATAGTTAAGGGGCATATGTTATTATCCAGGGTTTGATTCCATGTAGGGTTAATTATTGTCTGTGTTGGTGGTAAGAAGCAGTACCTGGTTAAGGTTTTTTTGTTTTTATTTTTATTCAGTTGTATTTTGAATAATATTTAAATGCAAGGGCATCTAGAGGCTTGGATGGGTGTTTGTTTTTTTTAAATACGTCCTATGAAGCAAAGTAAAGAAATATTATAAATCAAATACTGCTTTAGTAATTTTAGCTGGTGATATGAAATGGCAATCAAAATAAAATCCAGTGATTGATTTATTCCCCTGCCCCTCCCCCCTCCCCCAAAAAGAATCCTTTGGCATCAGGAGGAAAGGACCTACTGTAATGAGAGAGGCATTTAAGTTTGGAAACTCTGTGGTTTAAATAGAACATTTATTATGTTAGGTTACTGGAGTACAAGTAAGGTTTCACTTTGGAGACAGCTCCCTGATTTTAAAAATGCATCTTAAGCAATTTGATGCAGTGCCATTTTTCCCAAGACAGAAACATAAATGACAGATGCTTTGATCTGATTCTGGTTAGAAAAGATGGCACTCCAGATTTAAGGACGTTTCCGGACAGTGTCACCTAGTGGAAAGAGTACTGGACTGGCACTCAGAAGACCTTGGTTCTATTCCTGGGTCTGTTCCTAGACTGCTGGGTGACCTTGGGCAAGCCATTTCATCTCTCTGTGCCTCAGTAAGATGAGGATCATGATACTGATCTCCTTTGTAAAGTACTTTGATTTCCACGGATGAAAAGAGCTATCTAAGAGCTGGGTGTTATCATCATCATCATCATTATTGGTGTTACTCCAATACATTAGTGATTTGTTTCACAAGCCTAACCTGAATTTCTGCAAGTATCTTGGGCTCAGGGATTGGAGAAATAGATGCAATCCTACATGAGTGATGCTCTTACTGCTAGATGCTTTCATGGTTTTCGCATTTGCTTAGATAGGAAAGTGAGAAGTGTGTCCTGATGGGGAAAATGAAGGTTCCAGTTGCTGGCACTAATCATTTGCAGCCATGTAGATAATCATTAAAAAAAAAATTTAAAAACGTATGTTAAGAGAATGTTAAGGCTACAAAGTCAAGCACTCAGAAGTTAGGAAATGCCAAATATAAGACTGCTTGTGCAACCTTAATTTGTACCCCTTGTGTGTATGTGTTATCATGCAGCCTTTAATCATGCAGCCTTTAATTACATGGTCACATAGTGTTTGATGATAGAGTGATAGGAGCACTGGCAGGGGAGGGGTCCTATCCAGGTGTTCAGTTTTGGGTCACAACAGGCAGTGGAATTCCTTAGGCAGGACTCCTTATCTGCCTCTCTTTGCCCTCCTTCCTGATGATCTGAGCTGCATACCTCGCCAGGCAGAGATGCTGCTGGCTGCTCTATGGAGCAGCACTCCATACAGAGAGGCCAGAGAAGAGCAGGGAAGGGGAGTCTTCCCCCCACTTTCAGTTGAGGATCAGGAGCAGCTGTGCTCCCTTGAGTTACTCTTTGCTTTATCTCCTGCCCAGGAGTGCAACTCAAAAGCATGCAGAGTATGTGGAAACCTTGAAACAACCTTTCTGGAGCTTAGAGGGCTAAGTTTCTGTGCATTGTAACAAAGCTCCCCAATGCAGCAGAACCACGTCAGTCCCAATGTGGTTAGGTTCTTTATGGTCATCATGGCGGTGTTTGGCCCTATATTTTTAATGTTTGTCTTTCTAAATTCACCTATATGATTCATTGGAATGAGACCCACATCTATAGAACTATTGAAATATGTCCCCATGAACAACCAGTATTTCTTCAGCTCATGTAGATTTTTGCACCCGTGGCATTGGAGGTAAATGGATAGATGATCTCCAGCTGAACCTGGACTATAGTTGCTAGGTCTTGAATGTAGTGCTGATGCAAAGTTTGTTTTATTACAGTGTTCGGTGCCATGTGGAGTGGGGCAGAGGACCCGAGATGTTAAGTGTGTCAGCAATCTTGGAGACATTGTTGATGACGAGGAGTGTAATATGAAGCTACGGCCAAATGACATTGAAAACTGTGACATGGGGCCCTGTGCTAAGAGCTGGTTCCTCACGGAGTGGAGTGACAGGGTAAGACTTTCCACGGTTTTTTGTAACTGTCCCATTCACCCTTCTGAGACATAAGAATTGAGTAGTTTGGCCTAAGTGCAAAAGAATATAAAATATCAATCATAAAAGGGGCAATTTTGATACTCACGATTTTACTGAATTGCTTTAATCTATAACATAGGCAGGCGCAGATAAAGAAAAGATAAACTGGTTCATGAGCTTGTTTTAGGTTCAAGAAGTGATAAAAAGGACAAGAGTGTGGGCTGAAGTACCAAAGTCTGGATTTGGAATCTGATCTGAATCTAGACTTCCCTAAAGATTGGGTGTGTTCAGATTTATTGTTTTGCTTTGGTTAGACCTGAGTCCCTAAGTTTGGATCCAGATACTGCCCAAGTGTTCTTTTGGGTAGGAGGTTTCAGATTTGGTGTTCCGGTTTGAGCCCATTCAAGAAAAAGATTACCTGACCCCTACAAAGCCATAGAAATGACCCCTTTGGGCTCCAGAAAGGTTCTTTCAAAGTTTCCACATCCTAGGTAAGCTGGATATATGTTTTGTTCCAATGATGCATAGGCAGGGTCAAACTGTTGTCAATAGAGAGATGCTGATTTACACCATCTGATGATCTAGCCCAGGGAATTTGTTTAATAGTTGTAATATACATATTATTTTATTAAGACTTACGGGATAGGCATAGCTAGCACCTACAAAATATTTTAGTCCCTCTTATGGGTCGCATAGCAGATCTTATCCATACACAAGTCAAACTCAGTGTTCATTGCATAGGCCTCGTCCTTCCATCCCTTACTCTGTTGGCCAGTCCTTACCCACAGGCAGATAGTCACATTCAGAGGAAATACCTGTAAGATTTTATATATACTCCTCAGCGATATTCAATCCAGTGTGACACTTTGGGAAACAACAGTTCTGGTTCAGAGGTCATGTCATGTGCTGACCAGCCTGCTTTGCCCGAGGCAACATGGGAACATACTGAGTGAACTTAGCGGAGCCACCAGGGTCTTGTCATTTCTCTCTGTGATGATGTGTTCTGGCAGTGCAGTAACATGAACGCAAACATTGCGGTGTCTAGTCTGTCATGCTATAAATTTTAATTCCACGATGGGATCATTTTATGATTCTCTATGACTCAGTTTGATGACATAGAGGCTTTCCAGCTCTTCAAAATTCAGTACTCCTTAAATTTTAGAAATTTTCTAGCAGTGTTTCCCAAACTTGGGACGCCGCTTGTGTAGGGAAAGCCCTTGGCGGGCCGGGCCAGTTTGAGTACCTGCCGCGTCCGCAGGTTCGGCCGATCGCGGCTCCCACTGGCCGCGGTTCGCTGCTCCAGGTCAATGGGAGCTGCAGGAAGCGGCGCAGGCCAAGGGACGTACTGGCTGCCGCTTCCAGCAGCTCCCATTGTCCTGGAGCAGTGAACCGTGGCCAGTGGGAGCCGCGATCGGCCAAACCTGCGGACCCTGCAGGTAAACAAACCGGCCCGGCCCGCCAGGGGCTTTCCCTACACAAGCGGCGTCCCAAGTTTGGGAAACACTGTTCTAGCAGAGAGTAGGAAGAGGTGCTCAATTAAAACTGACTCCTGAGTCACCTCTTCAAAGCGTAATTGGAAAAAATTATCAGAATCCTACTCAGTTCTGAATGACAAAACTCCAGACTGAGCCTTCCTTTTCAAATAGATTTGTTGAGAGAGAATCTTAGTGCTGCAATGGAATATTATAGAAGTCATTGTTTGAAAGCAATATTATTTACCAGCCCCTCCACAGACTAATTAACTGCCACGTAATAAGAGGGACCCAATGCAATTAACTTTTGAGGCATTTTTTGTGGGCGGGAGCATGTCTCATTGAAGCTTAGAACATTTAAACTTTTAGAGGAAGTTGCTAGTCACTCAGGATAATGTTAATGTACAGTCTTACGTGGACTAACCCAGAAGTTAACAGCTAAAGTATCCTATTGCTGTACTGTAAACCACAAAGTGCCTTTCTATGTTTGTTTTTCTAGTGTGTAGAGCTGGATTCCTTGTAAAATGTTATTCGAGTGATATTTTATGTGTGGGAAAGAAAAAAAGCATTTTATCCTCAAAGATAGAAGAACTTAACTAGCCCTTTGAGAACATGCTGGGCCAGATCCTCATCTGGTTTAACTTGCTATAGCTGCAATGAAGCGCATCTTTACCAGTTGGGGATCCATCTCTCTCTTTTTTCTTCTCCAAGCCTGACACTTTCATTTCTGCAGGATTAAATATGTGACTTTTTTTAATAGCTGAGAATGTTTATTTTAAAAAATTAAAATAAATAAAAACATGCTGGGAGGAAGCTTTTGAATCTAGAATTGTGTTTTTAAATGTTACTGTATTTACTAATGTATGTTAAGTGAGAGCCTAGAAATGAAATATCTTATATTGAAAACTTTTTTTTTCTACTGTGACTGTTTTAAAGTTGGATAATAAATAATGGGCTTGTTACCTTTTCTGCGTATGGAAGTAAGTGAACTAATTAATGATTTCCAAATGTTTGCTACTGTGTCTGGCATAATTTAGCAGCAACTCTGCCAGCAATGCATTTAGTTAGATTTGTGAAAAGAATAAAAGGAACAGGATTCTTCTCTACATGAATCAGAAAAATATACAGGCCAAAATTTTCAAATTGGACCCTTGCATTAGATGCCTGCATAAGATATTCAGAGGTGCTGAACAGTAGCAATACCTGTTGAAATCAGTGAGAGCTCTCGGTGCTCTGCCAATCTGTCCCTTTGGCCCAAAATTTTATTTTTGCATGTCAAATACTACTTTAGTGATTCAGCAACCTCTCTCCCTTTTGATTGGGCGTATTTCTGTTTAAGGGCATTTAGATGGACAGTTTTAAATGATATGGAAATGAGCACTCCCAGATTTGCAGGCTTTGTATCGTTCACTCGAATTTCCTAAAGCAACTCTTTAAAAAAAAAATTTTAAGCCAAGCCACAATTCAGCAATAAGTGTAGATCAGTGATGGGTGACCCACAAATAGTTCAGATAAGCAGCCAAAAGTTCAGATGCTAAAATAAAGCTTTTTCAAACCTCCTGAGTCTGCAAAAGTGTGGTAGAAATCTCACAAGAACAGACCTTCTTTATGAGATTTATTACATGTCTACTTCCACTCCCAGCTGGAAATACCACAGAACAGTCTTTCTCATTGTATTGTGGCACTTGTGGCTGGAAACCACAAGTGAAAGAACTTATAAGCTTTCACAACTTTGGAACCTTAAAATGTTCAGTTCAAATGTGTTTACAGCAATAAGTGAAGATTTGGTCCTTATTTTTACTTAGTGTATATGGATGTAGATTCACTATATGGCTAGACAAGGGGGCCAAGGTAATCTTTTATTGGAGCAACTTCTGATCACTTGCCTCTCTGCTGGGCATTGACATCTCTGCATTCAATTCCTGTATGCATTGGTGCTCAATACAGCTCAGTCATTATTGTCTGCTACAGTGGGAGGGGTCCAATACCTAAGCAGAAATTACATTTACAAGGAGCTAGAGGCCTGGGAGAGAGAGAAACCAAAGTCTTTGGAGACAGGGACTTGACTGTCCAGCTAGGGCTGGAGCAGGAGGCAGATTGCAAAGAGGGAAGGAGCCTGGATAACTAAGGAAATATTGCCTAGACAAACCTACTATAATGCAGGTGCATAACTGGTTGGAAAACCGTACTTGGAGAATTGTTATCAATGGTGCACAATCAAGCTGGAAGGCCATATCGAGTGGGGATCTGTCGTGGGGTCCGGTTCTGTTCGATAGCTTCATAAATGATTTTTATTTATAATTATTTATAAATGGCATAGAGCATACATTTATAAATTTTGTGGTTTATATCAAGTTGGGAGGAGTTGCAAGCTCTTTGGAGGACAGGGTTAGAATTCAAAATGATTTGACAGGCAGTAGAAATGAACTGAAGTAAATACGATGGAATTCAATAAGGACAAATTCAAAGTACTACACTTAGGAAGGAATAATTAACTGCACAAAAACAAAATGGGAAATGACTGCCTAGGAAGGAGAACTGCAAAAAAAGATCTGGGGATTATAGGGGTTCACAAACTAAATAGGAGTCAACAATGTAACACTGTTGCTAAAAAAGCAACCATCATTCTAGATGGATTAGCAGGAGTGTTGTAAGCAAGATATGAGAAGTGACACTACTCAGCACTGATAAGGCCTCAAATGGAGTATTGTGTCCAATTCTGGGTACCACATCTGGAGAAAGATGTGGACAAATTGGAGAAAGTCCAGAGGAGAGCAACAAAAATGATTAAAGGTCTAGAAAACATGGCCTATGAGGAAAAATGGAGAGTCTGAAGAAGAGAAGACTGTGGGGGAACATGAGTCTTCAAGTACGTAAAAGGTTGTTATAAAGAGGAGAATGATACATTTTTCTCCATAACCACTAAGGACAGGATAAGAAATAACAAGCTTAAATTGCAGCAAGGGAGATTTATGTTAGGAAAAATTTCCTCAATGTAAGGATAGTTAAGCACTGGATTGAGGAATCTCTGTCATTCAAGGTTTTTAGGAACCAGTGAGACAAACACTGTCATGGATGGTCCAGATAACACTTAGTCCTGCTTCAGTGCAGGGGACTGAACTAAATGACCTGTTGAGGTCCCTTCCAGTCCTACATTTCTATGTTTCTATGATTTGTTGAAGTAACAGGAAATGTTGTGTGTAGGGTGTGACAGACCCAGACCAGTGGGGTACAGGAGTCTGGTAGAGGGCAAATATACTGGTCACTGGATGAGTAGTTTTCTGTTCCCTGAGTGACCAGAGAAGGGGCTGCACTAGAGTAATCAGGAACCTGCTAGAACCAGTTAAGGCAGGCTAATTAGGACACCTGGAGCCAATTAAGAAGAAGCTGCTAGAATCAATTAAGGCAGGCTAATCAGGGCACCTGGGTTTTAAAAGGAGCTCACTTCAGTTTATGGTGCGAGTGTGAGGAGCTAGGAGCAAGAGGCGCAAGGAGCTGAGAAGGTGTGCTGCTGGAGGACTGAGGAGCACAAGCGTTATCAGACACCAGGAGGAAGGTCCTGTGGTGAGAATAAGGAAGGTGTTTGGAGGAGGCCATGGGGAAGTAGCCCAGGGAGTTGTAGCTGTCATGCAGCTGTTACAGGAGGCACTATAGACAGCTGCAGTCCACAGGGCCCTGGGCTGGAACCCGGAGTAGAGGGCGGGCCCGGGTTCCCCCCAAACCTCCCAATTGACCTGGACTGTGGGTTCTTCCAGAGGGGAAGGTCTCTGGGCTGTTCCCCAACCCACATGGTGAATCTCTGAGGCAAGAAAATCAGCCAATAAGCGCAGGACCCACCAAGATAGAGAAGGAACTTTGTCACAAGGGAAATTTTTAAATAACTCATCTTTAAGCTTTTTAAAAAAGATTTTTGTGTCTGTAATACCAATACATTTTTATAATTTGAGTCACTCTGACCAGAAGTTGCTGTAGATGGTGTAGATTTCTTATGGTGGGCTTAACACGTTCAAGAAGAACCATCATGAACAGTTTGCTTGGAATGGAAGGCAAAGTGATGCTGTGGTGATTAGAGCACACCAGAGCATTGTCTTTCCCTTTCCAAAATGGGGGAATAATCCCATGGAACCAGTCATCAGGTGGTTTCTCATGAATCCATTCTTGGTTGATAATATGGGTCAACCCTCCCAAAATGGAATTCCCACCATGTTCAATTAGTTCTGCAGCTATGCCGCAAATACTGGCAGCATAGCCATTCTTGAGTTTACAGACTGTGCTTCAAACCTCCTCGACCATATCAGCCCTCCAGCTGCATACATTTGATCCAACAGTAGCTGGATGGAGAAGTCCTCCTGAACAACCTCACACATGCTGAAAGAATGTCATGGCTTCCACCCTCGCCCACCTCAGCCATAGTATAGGGCAGAGAACCGGGCTCTCTGAAATCTAGTGATCTGAAGGGTGCACTCTGTGATCCATGAGCAGGAGAATTAATGAAAAATTGTGTTAAATTATATACCTAATTGAGATACTGGGAGCAGTAATGGTCACAGCCCTAATGACATGCTGTAATGTATATTTGTAAAAATTTACTTATTGTCTATAGTATGAATTATTCAAGAACACACTGATAGAAATCAATTACCATTAGAAATTCTGTCTTAATAATAGAATTATACAACAGTCCATAAAATGAGCTACCCAGCTAAGAGTGTTAGCTATTATAGTATCGAGCATATTGGCAGCTGCTGTTACCTTCAGTCACTGCATTAACACTGAGTCATTGCTTGGTAAAATGCTTTTGTATACCCAGGGTCTGAAAGGCGCTATATAAACCCGAGTTCTGATTCCTTCCTAGAACAAGCCATCTTGCTCCAAGCAATCTCCCTGAAGCAAATCTTTGAAGAGTAAAGCGAGACATGGTTCTCTATAGTGCTGCTTCTGTCATAACCGAACACTATATGTAAACTATATGAATTGATGTAGTGACATGCTGTCTAATAACCACCATTAAGCAACCTCTGTTAAACAAAGAAACTAGAGAGAGGCTGCATGTCAGATCAAGGAGACTCATAAAAGACAATTTCCAAACCACACAAAAATCATAACATTACTTTAATAGTTATTTCAGGGAACATTGACAGAATCCCTGTGTATGCACTTATGTAGAGTCTTATGGACTTTGGGGCTTATATATGTTTCATGTGCAAAGCTTATGGTTTGCATGACCACAGTGTGGATCGGGTGGTGTATCTTCTTCTGTATATGGTAGCCAGACCTTCCACGCTCATCCTCTCAAAAAATAAATCAATCAACCACAAGTTGAGAGAGTGACATGATCCGGTAAATACTTAAAGAATTTAAAGTTAGGTGTCAAATACCTGACTCTGATATCCATTAAGCTCCAACTGAACATGCATCTGACGAAGTGGGCATTCACCCACAAAAGCTTATGCTCCAATACATCTGTTAGTCTTAAAGGTGCCACAGGACTCTCTGTTGCTCTTTACACTGAGAGAAATTTCCATTTATTTCAGTATGAAAAAGGGAGAGCAGTGGTAGGTTAAAGACCAAATATTGTTCCCATCAAAATCAACAGGAGCAGGACTGGGCCCAAAGCATTTAACAAGAACTCCAGTCTATTTCTATTTGTCATACTACATTCATTGTTTCTTTTTCTATGAAAAAAAAATTGTCCAGCTAATTAACGCTCCAAATTCCAAATGCTGCCTTTCATTATCTGTGATTTTTTTCACTTACAGAAAAGCTCAGTAGTAAAACTTGGTGAATTTACTATCATGCGTTTGCATAAACAAATTTGCATAGGTCTTCCCAAGTCTCTCTTGCAATGAACCTGACAGCTCAAAATCAGGGGCGCCATTTCAGATTTTGGTAGGGGGGGCAATTTTAACCATGATTCATGGGACTCCTTAGGCACTTGAAAACTCTAGCTTTTTGGCAGATAACTTAGCAATTAGCTGACAGGAGCCCTGTATCTAATTCCTTTATAAAAGAAATAAAATAAAATAAATATTAGGCCCACTCAGCTCTAATAACATGTTTTAACATCTTGTGGCAAGTCGCATGAAAAGGGGCGGGCCGAGGGACACGCTGGCCGCTCTTCCTGCAGCCCCCATTGGCCTGGAGCGGCGAACCACAGCCAGTGGGAGCTGCGATCGGCCAAACCTGCGGACGCGGCAGGTAAACAAAGCGGCCCGGCCCACCAGGGGCTTTCCCTGAACAAGCGGCGGCCCTAGTTTGAGAACCACTAGCTTAAGGGACACTTGTTAGGTTTTAAATTTTAATGTATATTCTTACTTTATTACTACTCTGTGGAGAGAGAGACCCCATCAGGACTCCTGGGTTCTATCCCAGTTCTGGGAGGAGAGTGGGATCTAGTGGGTTACAGCGAGGAGCAGATGCATCTGGGTTCTATATAAGAACATCAGAATGGCCATACTGGGTAAGACCAATGGTCCATCTAGCCCAGTATCCTATCTTCCAACAGTGGCCAATGTCAGGTGCTCCAGGGGGAATGAACAGAACAGGTAATCATCAAGTTGCCCTGTTGCCCACTCCCAACTTCTGGCAAACAGAAGTGAGGGACATGCAGAACAGGGTGTTGGATCCCTGCCCACCCTGGCTAATAGCCATTACTGGACCTATCCTCCATGAACTTATCTAGTTCTGATTGGAACCCTGTCATAGTTTTGGCCTTCACAACATCCCCTGGCAAAGAGTTCCTGTCAAGGCTGTATCCCCACTTTGAACTTTAGGGTTCAAATGTAGGGGCCTGCATGAAAACTTCTAAGCTTATCTACCAGCTTAGCTTTGGTCCGCTGCCACCATCACAAGAATTCCCTCCCTGGGAAGCCTTGAGAAACCTTTCACCAATTCCTCGGTGAACACAGATCCAAACCCCCTTGGATCTTAAAACAAGGAGAAGTTAACCATCCCCCCTCCTTCCTTCCACCCTCCTTTCACCAACTCCTGGTGAATACAGATCCAAACCCCCTTGGATCTTAAAACAAGGAGAAATCAATCTGGTTCTTAAAAAAGAAGGCTTTTAATTAAAGAAAAAGGTAAAAATCATCTCTGTAAAATCAGTATGGAGAATAACTTTACAGGGTAATCAAACTTAAAGAGCTCAGAGGACCCCCCTCTGTCTTAGGTTCAAAGTACAGCAAACAAAGATACACACTCTGGTAAAAAGGTACATTTACAAGTTGAGAAACAAAGTAAATCTAAGACGCCTTGCCTGGCTTTTACTTACTAGTTTGAAATAGGAGAGACTTGTTTAGAAAGATGGGGAGAACCTGGATTGATGTCTGGTCCCTCTCAGTCCCAAGAGCGAACCACCCCTTAAAACAAAGAGCACACACAAAAGCCTTCCCCCCCCCCCAAGATTTGAAAGTATCTTGCCCCCTTATTGGTCCTTCGGGTCAGGTGTCAGCCAGGTTACCCGAGCCTCTTAACCCTTTACAGGTAAAAGGATTTGGAGTCTCTGTACACAGAGAGCTGTTACCCTTCCCTTTATAGTTATGACACACATGTTGACTGTGAAAAAATACTTTTCTTTTTGTTTTAAATCTGGTGCCTATTAATTTCATTTGGTGACCCCGTAGTTCTTGTGTTGTGTGAAGGAGTAAATAACACTTCTTTATTCAATTTTTATACACCATTCATGATTTTATAGACCTCTATCATATCCCCCCTTAGTCATCTCTTTGCCAAGCTGAAAAGTCTCAGTCTTTTTAATCTCTCTTCATACAAAACTGTTCTATACCCCTAATCATTTCTGTTGCCTTTCTCTGTACCTTTTCAAAATCCAATATATCTTTTTGAGATGGGGTGACCAAATCTGCACTCACTATTCAATATGTTGGTGTACCGTGGATTTACATAGAGGCAATAAGATATTTTTCTCTTATTATCTATCCCTTTCCTAATGATTTCTAATATTCTGTTAGCTTTTTTAATTGCCACTGCACATTGAGCAGATGATTTCAGAGAACTATCCACAATTACTGCAAAATCTCTTTATGGACGGGTTCAGCTAATTTAGACTCCATCATTTTGTATGTATAGTTGGGATTGTATTTTGCCAAGTGCATTACTTTGCATTTATCAACATTGAATTTCTTCTGCCACTGTGTTGCCCAGTCACCAAGTTTTGTGAGATCCCTTTGTAACTCTTCCCAATCTGCTTTGGACTTAACTATCTTGAGTAATTTTGTATCATCTGCAAATTTTACCACCTCACTGTGTACCCCTTTTTCCAGATCATTTATGAATATGTTGAATAGAACTGGTCCCAGTAGAGACCCCTCAGGGACACCACTATTTATCTCTCTCCATTCTCACCTTTTATTCCTACCCTTTGTTTCCAATCTTTTCACTGAAGTGCCTGGCAGTGCATTCAGGATCATCTAAGGATCCTTAATCTACTTTAATGATAAGCCTTTTGTTATCTTAATCACCCTGCCTCTGTTTATAAACAAATTCCCTGCCTCAAAGGCTGTGCTACTCACAGCTTTGGAACTCATCACATATCACCCTCCAGCTGTTGCAATTAAGAGCTCCATCTAGGGTAGACCTCCCCTATGAAACTGGAGGGGGAAGAGGGGCTAAAGCCCTCCCCTGCCCCCCCTGCTCAAAATAATACTATGTTAAAACTGCAACGTTTCACCACATTTGGATTCAAATTCATAAATCAATCCAGGCCAGGGTGTAAGGTTGGTGACCCTTACCAAACATATCAACAAAACTAGGTTAACAGAAATTAGTTGAGACCCATGTGGCCTGGAAATGTTGTTGCTAATGGTCCATATGGCTCTGATCTATAGTTCAGTTTACTGGAGAATGAGAAGCAGGGAACACACACTCTCCTATTTTACTATAGTGGGAGAATCACTCGTGTTCTCTTTCTACTGACTGGAGTGCTCAATTGTTGTTCTCTATTACCATATTTTTGTTTGTTCATTTGTTTCTCATTTTATATTTAGTACATATTTACAAGAGAGAGCTTTTAAAATGTTAATGATATTTGGAAGCCAAAATAAAAGCTGGGAAGAAAACAGCATTAGGGAACAGCAAAGCAAGACTAGCTTTGAATCTCAGCTATGCTACAATAAAATGAAATAATAATACTTACCTTATATCTCCCATTGGAGGGATTCTAGGGTGCTTCACATACACTAATGATGTAATCCCCATTTAACAGATGAGGAAATGGAGGCACATAAGAACAGGCATACTGGTTCAGATCAGTGGTCTATCTAGCCAAGTATGCTGTCGCTAACAATTGCCAATACCAGATGCTTCAGAGGAAATTAACAGAACAGGACAGTTATTGAGTGATTCATCCCCTATTGTCTAGTTCCAGCTTCTGGCAGTCAGAGGTTTAGGGACACTTGGAGCATGGGTTGCATCCCTGACCATCTTGGCTAATAGCAATTGATGTACCTATCTTCCATGATTTTATCTAATCTTTTTAAACCCAGTTATACTTTTGGCCTTCACAACATCCTCTGGCAATGAGTTCCACAGGTTAACTGCAACATTGGGTCCTGTGGCACCTTTAAGACTAACAGATGTATTGGAGCATAAGCTTTTGTGGGTGAATGCCCACTTCGTCAAATGCATCAGGTTAACTGTGCATTTTGTGTGGGGAAGTACTTCCATAGACAACCTTAAGGTTTCAGAAGTGCTGAGCATCTGACTTCCATGGGTTTGCAGGTGCTCAGAACAATTGAAGTTCAGGAGATAAATTTTATGCACAGGGTCACAAAGTGAGTCTATAGCAAAGCTGGAAAAATAACTCAGGGCACTTGAATCCCAGTCCTGTGCCTCATAATCAAAAGACCATACTTTCAGTTATGAAAGTTAAATGCCATAAATAAACAGTATGTCACAATAAGTGTATAAATTAGGTTGAGAAAGTGCAATGACATACCCTCAAGCCTGAGTGGCAGAACTGAGGGCAGGTCTACACTATAGGCTTAAGTCGATCTAAGTTACGCATGAATAACGTAGCTCAGGTCGACTTATTGCGGTGTCTACACCGCACTGGGTCAGCGGGAGACACTCTCCCGTCGACTTACCTTATGCTTCTTGTTCTGGTGGAGTCAACGGGAGAGCGATCTGTGGTCGATTTAGTGGGTCTACACTAGACCCTCTAAATTAACCCCCGGTGGATGGAGTGCCGCAGCGATCCAAGGTAAGTGTAGACATGCCCTGTGATTAGGAGAAGATGTATGAAGTGTTGTTGTAGCTATGTTGGTCCCAGGATATTGGGGGGGGGGGGGGGGGGGGAGGTACTATCTGTTGTTGGACCAATCTCTGTCAATGAGCGAGACAATGTTTCAAGCTTGAACGGAGCTCTTCTTCACATTTGGGAAATGTATTCAGAGTGTCACTGCTAAATGCAAGATGAAACAGATTGTTTAGCATAACTAGTTAACATGTATTTCAAGGACTTCTCAAGGTGACGGGTTCAGTTAGCACCTTTCCAGTCATGGGGTGGGAAAGGAAAAAAAATCCCTCCCAATGACAGAATCACTGCCTGCCTCAAATATCTACAAGACAATGGACAACACTCAGATATCCACCTGACCCCAAATACATTGCCAAACTCATCCATTTCATACTCGCATTTCATACAATTTTACATTCAACAACAAACACTTTTTCTAAACCCTGGGAAAAGCCATGGGTACTAGGATTGTTCCCCAGTGTGTCAACTTTTTCATGGGCCACCTTGAGGAAGAATTTGGTGGATAAATGCACCAAGAAAAAAATTATATACCTGAGCTACATTAACGATATTTTATACTCTGGACAGACAACCAAAACTCCAACCTAGTTTTCCACCACCCGTCAATTAAACTCTCTCTAGAATGGTCCCACACTAGCATCAACTTCCTTGACACCACGTTCAGCTTCAACAGTGACAACTATATATAAGGAAACCACAGATTGCCACACCTACCTTCACAGATCCAGTAACCACTCCAAAATACACCAAGAAATCTGTTATCTACAGCCAGGAACTCAGACACCAGAGACTATGCTCCGAGGAGAAAGTCCAGGATATACACTTTAAAACCACCTTCATCAAACAAGGACACTCCACCAGAGAATTAAATTGCATCATGAAACGGGCCACATAAAATACCCCAGGAGACTCTGCTTCAATATAGAAATAAAACCCACTCTGACCGTGCACTCCTAGTTGTCACCTACCACCCCACATCGGAACCCATACAGGGTATCATTAAACAATTTCAACCCATACTCAGTGGGGACCACATCCTGAAATAAATCTTTCCTGAACCTTCTCTTTGGGCCTACAAACAACCCCCACCCTCTCCAAGCTCATCATCAGAAGCCAGCTTCCCACAGACCAGGACACACCAACTCAAAGCAGTGTCAGGCCCTGCCAGAACAACAGATGCAAAATCTATAGACATGTCTTCATTGCTACGATGATCAACACCCTCCACAACACACCTTTCAAGATCAATGGGCTTCTACACATACGTATCACAATCTCATCCAGTGCACTAAATGCCCCAATAACAACTGTGTGGGTGAAATGAGACAATCATTACGCTCTCGAATGAATTCACACAGAAAAATGATAAAAGACAAAAACACCATATCACTGTGGGTGAACACTTTTCACAGAGCGATCACTCTATTTCTGATCTCTCAGTCCTCATCCCCAAACGTCTTCAAAGACGAACCTGGGAGCTTAAATTCATTACTTTGCTAGACACTAAAAATCCTGGACTAAATAGAGACACTGGATTTATGTACACAGCGTTGTTGTAGCTGTGTCAGTCCCAGGATATTAAAGAGACAAGGCGGGTGAAGTAATATCTTTTATTGGACCAACTTCTGTTGGTAAGAGAGACAAGCTTCTACAATGTAAGCTCAAAAGTTTGTCTCTCTCCCTAACTGAAGTTGGTCCGATAAAAGATATTACCTGATCTACCTTGTCACACTGGGTTTATGGCTTATTACAATAGTCGATTACCCACTTACTCACACACACACACACTCAGTTTCCTCACACACCCATTATTGGAGAGGGTTTAACTGGCTACTTCACCCACCCTGTCTCTCTAATAAGGAAAAGATAATGATGAAAAATTTCAAAAGTACTTAAGTCTCATTTTCAAAAACAATTAAGTCACCTAGGAGTCTAAATTCCAACTGGACTTAGATGCTTTTGAAAATGTTACCCCTTGAGCTTTCTGTTTATGTATTGTTTTATTTGCAGTTTTAGTGCTACCTGCTGCTTTTAAAATTCTGTGTCAATTTCAGATGATTTATACCCTTACCAGGATTATTCCTGTTAATACTGACTTCTTACTGGTCTTGAACATATAGCCTTGAGATGGCCGGTTGGAGTTCCGCCATAAAACTAGGCCTATCCACTGCAGTTGACTGCTCTGTAACTTGGCACAAATCTCATCCTCAACAGGCTAGCTGACTTATATTTCAGTGAAACTGAAAACTAGGTTGGAGTTTTGGTTGTCTGTCCAGAGTATAAAATATCGTTAATGTAGCTCAGGTATATAATTTTTTTCTTGGTGCATTTATCCAGAAATTCTTCCTCAAGGTGGCCCATGAAAAAGTTGACACATTGGGGAACAATCCTAGTACCCATGGCTTTTCCCAGGGTTTAGAAAAAGTGTTTGTTGTTGAATGTAAAATTGTTATGGGTGAGTATGAAATGGATGAGTTTGGCAATGTATTTGGGGTCAGGTGGATATCTGAGTGTTGTCTTGCATCTGAAGAAGTGAGGTTCTTACCCACGAAAGCTTATGCTCCCAATACTTCTGTTAGTCTTAAAGGTGCCACAGGACCCTCTGTTGCTTTTTTCAGTGTTTCCTGTTGTTTAGTGTCGTATATTTTGACAGTGCATTCTCCATCACTTGAGAAATTCACCCTAGAAATTCCAGGTTGTTTTTAGAAATCAATATACAATATAACCTTCTAAATTGTTAAATTATTCTGAAATGCCTACAGTTCTGATATTGAAGGCTGCCAAATTATCCTCCCAAAGCTGACTCTACAAAGGAGGTGGTTGCTTAGGGCAGCAAAATGTTCAGGGACTGTTTGTGTGGATGACTAGTTTAGTACACTAGATTAGCTAGCTTGCCAGGAGCAATAGAACCCCTAGTTAATACAGGAACAGATTTACCATGAAACTAACCGTGCGGTTGATCGGGGCCCCCAATGACAGTGGGACCCCCAAAATGCAGGACAAATGTCTGACAACCTGCCCCTGAGTCCCAGCTGGTGGTGCAGCAAGGCTCAGGCAGGCAGGCTGCCTGCATGCCGTGGCTGGTGGCCCCACGCCACTCCCAAAAGTGGCCAGTTGCTGGCATGTCTCTGTGCGCCCCTGTTGGGGGGCGGGGGGAGGCTGCGGCTCCACGTGCTTCCCCCACCCCGGGAAGCGCACGGAGACCCGCTGTCCACCTCCCACCAAGGGGCGCGCAGAGACGTGCCAGAAGCAGGGCTAAGGCAGCTCCCTTCCCACTCTACCTCCCTCCCTCCGCACTGCTTCGTTCCTAGAAGTGGCCGACATGTCCCTGCGGCCTGTGGGGGGGGGGTCTCTGTGTGCTCCCCCCACCCCAAGCACCAACTCCACAGCTCCCACTGGCCGGGAACTGCAGCAAATGGGAGCTGCGGGGGAGGCGCATGCGGGCAGCAGTGTGCAGAGACCCCCGCCCCCTCCTAGGAGCTGCATCCCGCACCCAAACTTCCTCCCAGAGCCCACCCCCCCACACCCTCTCCTGGACCCAACCCCCTGCCCCAATCAAGGTACCTCACTTTATTTTCATTTACTTCCCATTATTTATAATATAGGAGGAGGAGGAAGAAATAAAGAATGAAAAATGGAGAGGAGATGAGAGAGAATGTTCTTTTTCTTTTCTGGGTCCTGAGGCGGATGCCCCAAAAATGAAGCTGCGCCCAGGGCCACGTGACGTTCCCCTGGTTTTATCTGGACCGGTGATCTGCTAGGTCACTCCAATTCTTGACTGTGGGAGCCAGCCTTACCCTGCTCTGCTGTGAGAACCCCCACTCCTGGGCTGTTCATGCACAGCCTCTGGCAGGTAAATTGCTCCTTGGATTGTGCAACCGAATGACACTAGCCAATATCTCCGGTCCTAGACACAACCCTAGGAACCTCCGTCTTGCAGTGTCCAGTTATGCCCGCTCGATGCTGCAAGCTTATATGAGTTCATCAATTTAACAAAGAAATTGGTATGTACCAGGCTTGTTATCCCAAGGGGAGTTTCTGATACACTTCAAACCAAACGTACTGCTTCAGGTAGAATAAACAAACAAATTTATTAACTACAAAGATAGATTTTGAGTGATTATAAGTCAAAGCACAACAAGTCGGATTTGGTCAAATGAAATAAAAGCAAAACACATTCTAAGCTGATCTTAACACTTTCAGTGCCCTTACAAACTTAGATGCTTCGCACCACAGACTGGCTGGTTGCCCTTCAGCCAGGCGATCCCCTTTGATCAGTGCTTCAGTCACTTGGTGGTGATGTCTGTAGATGGAGGTGGAAGAGAGAGGAAGAGCATGGCAAACATCTCTTCCTTTTATCATGTCCTTTCTTCCCTCTTGGCTTTGCCCCCTCCCCTTCAGAGTCAGGTGAGCATTACCTCATCGCAGTCCCAAACTGACCAAAGGAAAGGGGGTGACTCACTCGAGAGTCCAACAGATCCTTTGTTGCTGCCTAGGCCAGTGTCCTTTGTTCCTGTGAGGATGGGCTGGGTTTATACCATACATGCCCTGATGAGGTGTGAACTGCCTGGGCTTGCTTTAAGCCATGAGGACACATTTTCAGCCTCATAACTATATACATGAAATTACAACCTATAACATTACTATAACAACGATTACTATAACATTACCATAACAACAATGCTCAGTGCATCATAAGCCTTCCAAAGATACCCGACATGACAAACTTTGCATTGGATACCCCACAATCATATTATGAGGATGAACATGGGGTTGAAGGGTATTCCTCCGAAGTACAGAATGTCACAGGCCCCACTAACTCTAAATCCAACACTGCCTGTATCCCAGGGTCTATTATGATTAACAATGATTGTTTCTAACAGTGGACATATAAAAATCCTCCTGGTCCTGGTGAACTAATGGGTAAGGAAGGCCTGGGGAGAGCCATGGAAAGTGCAGAGGTTCCACCTCACAGGAGATCATGCAAATGTGTTTTTTTCTTCAAAGTGTCAAGTTTCCCCTCATTTTGTGTGGAAATCCTGTAAGAGCACCAATTTTGCATTGTTTCAGTGCAAAGCCATAACTCAGTATTTAGTTTGCAATGAAACACAAAACCAGTCTAATTTTGAAGGACATGTTGATAGAAGTGTGGCCAATGCCTAAAGAAGCTTTTTTCCTCCTCCAGTTTATATCCCGTTCGCATGATGCAGCTGCTTCAGATTTCCTAAAAAACCTGTGACTGCCAAAAACAAATTGGTTTGTTTATAAGCAATCAGGCACTCATTGGTCAATACAGAATGCTATTATATTTTCAGACATTAATATAAAACCAGACATTTTATTACTGGAAACTATACATAGAGATTAGAATTACAGTAAAACAAGCTCATATTTTAGCACAGAATGCTGAAGTTAAGTACAATAGCACACCAGATTTCACAAGCAACACTAAAAATATTTCCCCCCTCAAGGATTTACATACATCTTCAGGAGTCCAAATCTCACCAAGGTTCAGACTCTGAGGTGGGGTATCTAATTGTTCACATCACTAACAGTGGTAGTGCAATTCACTGTGTTGTGACTTGGGACAGTCACTGATCACACCTAATTCCTATTGCTATCCTATTATTGCTCTTCCACCACTAGTGTATTTCTAGTCATCACCCTACTTCTAAACATCTCACACACTTTTCCCTTGGTTTATGAAACTTAATGTGTAGTAGCCCCAGCATTCCAGTACAGTAACCAGTCTGAAGGAAAATCTTCATTGGCATCTCTCTGAAGAGGTCCTGAATCAGCTACTCCCCTTATTCTGTTGTATCAAGGCAAGAGAAAGGTTAAGCAATCACTTGACATAATAAAACTCCCTGATGTTGGGAGCAGGGGCATAGCTCTTGGATCTGAAAGATAATGAGCATATATTAGGACAATAGAGGTTAGAGCAGTCACTTTAAATAAAAATAAATACACCAACCAGGCAATACAAAAATAAAGTGGGAAATAAGCTGAATTTATCGAATAGTTACTGCATTTTTACTATTCATCTGGGAAAGATTTGGTTGGTTCACTATTTTAATGTAACTACCAATTAATACTAATTCTACAAAGTTTCTAGTGTCTCTGCTGCATTAGCTCATTTAACTCCACACTGAATAATTTTCCTGTGTGTTTAGTCTGATTGGTTTAAACATGCTTAGTATCTTAGACAAATAGGAACCAGCCATTTCTATTTGGGACACTTACGACCAGATTTTCAAAGGAGATCAGCACTGCTCCCAGTACCCTGATCTCCTTTGAAAATCTGGCCTTTATTTGGGTTCCTAAATGGGGATTGAGCTCTCTTGAAAATTTGACCCTTAATCTATTGCCAGTAGATCACTGCTTGCTTCACCTTGGAGTATATTCCAAAAGTACTAGTGTCCAGTTTTCACATAGTTTAGATGGAATCGAGGTGAATGATTTTTGTAACTTTGTTTTTTAACTTTTCATAGATTGATATTTATTTTTATTTTTGTGGCCCTCTTGTAGTACATAAATTGGAGAGGATTTGCACAATCTCCTAAATACCGTAGGAAATAATGTGTGGGATAGGGATGGGGTCTGGAGAAGGGATATCAGCAGAAATTGGCCAGTTTTACCAATGCTTTACTAGAAAACATGTTACTTGTTTCTTTGGGTTATTTTAAAACTTCAGTTAAAGCTAAAATGGTGGCCTAAAACCACATGAAATGAGTGGTGAGAGGGGGCTTGGTTTAGCTCCTCATAGCCAAATGTCTACACTGCTGTTGTCACTTACCTGGAAGCCATGTTGTCTGTCTCAGTTTAGAATAAGAATTGGAGACTGAATTACCAATGTAACTCTAGGTTGGCACATCAGTGTGTGGAGCCTTGCACAATCACAGTTTACCTGTTCTACCTGTCCTGTGAATAAACACAGAAATTCAGGCCTGCTGCTCCCGGAGCAAGTGGTGCCAGATCAGACCTCAGTTTTACCCAGAGGTCATTCTGATGACTTTCACAAACACTGGTTTCAATTTTTTTTTTAAGAATGTAGGGAATAAAAGGGTCATCAAGCTGAACTGATGAGGGAGGGAGTTTGGGAAGAAAAGAAACAGCACACCTCTGAATATCAGGGTGGGTGTCACCCAAACTTGTATTTTTGTGGGAATACAAAGCAACTTAACATATGTGTGTAATCTGTAAAAACTGGAAGGGAAAGCATGGCTTTATCCAAATACTCCCTCGCTGTACCTTTGGGTAGAGCCCTGTGCAGGACTGTTTTTTTTAATTCCGCTCCCATCCGCGCCTGCTATTATGGCAGCAGGTGCTGTGGAACTGTGGGATCCCAGTCCCGCTGCAGGGCTCTACGCTAGTCCTGTGCTGGGCTCTACTCTTGGGAGCCTGGCTTTCACATAGGAGGTTTTTACTTATGAAAAAAACAACATGGAAAACCAAATACTAAAATAAGAAACATTTGGGTTTTACGTTTGCTGCTCAGATCCTTTGTGGGTAGCTAATCTATAGTAAAATCTCACAGCACAGAGTGGGAAAGCTTGATACCTTCCCATTTGGTATTTCCTTTGTTATTTGAGACATTAGTCCAGCTCAGACATAATCATTTAAAACAGAAGACTATTGAGAATTTCTGGAAGACTTCACAGACTAAGCTTGTTCCCAATTCTGTTTTGTTTGGGAAGCAGAAAAGTAAATTAGATTGTCAGATGATTGTTTGCAGGATAACCCTGCTCCTGTCCCCCTCACCCCCCGTATATTTAACTATACCTTCCTAGGGTGTAATATGCTGAGTGGATACAAGACATATTCCCACTTAGAGAGACAAGATGGATGAGGTAATATCTTTTATTGGACTAACTTCAGTTTGTGAGAGAGACAAACTTTCGAGCTTACACTGAAGAAGCTTGTCTCTCTCACCAACAGAAGTTGGTCCAATAAAAGATATTACCTCACCCACCTTCTTTCTCTAATATCCTGAGACATGGCTACAGCAACAGTGCACATTCCTGTTTAGTTGGTTTGAAATACAGTTATTTATAGGGCTCAGTTAAACACGTACGTATTGAGAACTATGTAGGTCATAGTATTAAATAGGGGACCAGCATATATTTTAATCCTTAAAGGCAGTACTTAACTTGTGCTAGGGCTGAGCCCCGGCACTTCTAGGCTTGGAAGTTCATAGCCCCAACATCGCTGGGTTTACCACTTCAGTTATGAACCTAAAAAAATTGCTTGAGCCCTGGCACCTCTTTCATTACAAAGTAAACAGTGTTTAAACAACCCATGTAAGTTACATACAAAACTAGCTATCAGATTTGTTTGCAAAGCATGATTCTTCTTCGAGTGATTGCTCATGTGCATTCCACAATAGGTGTGCATGCTCGCCACGTGCACTGGTGCCAGAAGTTTTTCCCCTAGCAGTACCCGTAGGGGGATGCCCCTAGCGACCCCTGGAGTGGCGCCTCTATGGCGTGATATAAGGGGCGCTGCGCACCACAGCACCGTTCCCGCAACCCCAGGTGTCGATCGCCAGCACCTCCCTGTCGCAGATCCACCCGCTGGAGCCGGTTGTGGAGCAGCCGCGACCGGTGGTACTCCCGCTCCTCCACGCCGGGATCACGGTCTCATAGTCTGCACCATTCCCAACGCTGCCGTTCGTCCCAGTCCCAGGATAGCAGTAGATCATATGCCTCCCTTCACGGTCGTCAGTCGATGGGCCAGGCTAGTCAGGCTGGACAGCCCGCTCCGCCGGTGCCACAGCAGGTGCAGTGGCCCCAGATCTCTTGGCTGGTGCCATGGTACCAATGGGCCCCGTGGCTCCTGACGCAGCCCCCAGTGGTGAATCGCTTGGTGGCCGGAGCCTCGGAGAGACCGTCAGCCTCCCTTTCTCAGCCACCCAGAAAGGAGTGTTCATCCCCGGTCCCACGCTCAGAAGGGGACCAAGTGGTGGGGCCTGTGGCCTTCCCGGATGAGGCGATCATGGCCCCTCCTCTGCCTGTCCCTCAGGAGGACTCTAAAGCCCACCAAGAGTTGTTGAAAAGGGTGGCATCGAGCCTCAACCTACAAGCTAAGGACCTGGAGGAACCCTCGGACTCCCTCTTCGATGTCCTCTTGGCTTCAGCACCGGCCAGGGTAGCTCTCCCACTCCATGAAGGGGTGGCAAAGATCTCGAACGCCTTGTGGCAAACCCAAGTTTCCTTGTCCCCCATCTCTAAGAGGGCAGAATGGAAATACTAAGTGCCCGCCAAGGGGCATGAATACTTTTATACCCACCCTGCCCCCAACTCTCTAGTGGTCGAGTCGGTCAACCATAGAGAGAGGCAAGGCCAACCCATCCCTACTCCTAAGAATAAGGACTCAAGGAGACTAGATCTATTCAGTAGAAAGGTTTATTCATCCTCGAGTTACCAACTGAGGGTGGCAAACCACGAAGCCCTGTTGGGTAGATAAGAATTCAATTTGTGGGTCTCTCTGCCCAAATTCGAGGATTCCCTCCAAGAGCGTGACAAAAATGAATTCAAGGCTCTGGTGGAGGAGGGTACGGCTGCCACCAGGGTGGCCCTGCAGGCTGTCTCGGATGCCGCAGATATGGCTGCAAGGTCTGTGGCCTCTGCGGTGTCCATGAGGAGAGCGTTGTGGCTCCTGCTGTCTGGGTTGTCCAGCGAGGCGCAAAACTCCTTACAGGAACTTCCGTTCGATGGCAAAGCCCTGTTTACGGAACAGACAGACATGAAGTTACATGGTCTGAAGGATTACCGCACAACATTAAAGACCCTTGGCCTCTATGTCTCAGCCCCGGCCAGGACCAAGTTCAAACCGCAGCAGGCTCCCACCCAGGCCACCCACTCTAGATATGAGCCCCCTTATAAAAAGTCAAGGGACTTTAAAAAACACCCGCAACGACAATCTTGGCCTGCGCCCCATCCTGGGTCCTCTGAGGGTAAACAGGTGGGAAAGCACCAGTTTTGACGGGACGCCTGGGGGCAACTTACCAGTTCATACCAGGGATCCACCCTCAATAAAGCTTCCCTTCTCCAACCAGTTGTGTGCTTTTCTTCCGGAGTGGTCGCAGCTGACCTCGGACCGATGGGTCCTCAACACCGTCTCCTGGGGCTACACTCTCCAGTTTACCTCTACCTCACCCTCCATCCCCATCCCTCCTCATGGACCCCTCTCACGAGACCCTGCTCGAGCAGGAGGTGAGGCAGCTCCTTGGCCTAGGAGCGGTGGAAGTGGTGCCAGTGGAGTTCAGGCACAAGGGGTTCTACTCCCGCTACTTCCTTATCCCGAAGGCCAAAGAGGGGCTCAGGCCCATCCTGGACCTGTGAGGCCTGAACCAGTACATGGTAAAGCTCAGGTTTCGCATGGTCTCTCTGGCCTCCATCATCCCCTCCCTGGATCCCGGGGACTGGTACGCTGCCCTCGATCTACAGGATGCATACTTCCACATTCATATATTCGAGGGACATAGGCAGTTTCTCCGTTTCACGGTTGGGCAGGAGCACTACCAGTTTACTGTCCTCCCGTTTGGCCTGTCCACTGCTTCCAGGGTATTCACAAAATGTATGCCTGTGGTAGCGGCCTACCTCAGATGTCGAGAGGTCCAGATCTTTCCCTACCTTGAGGACTGGCTGGTCAAGAGCAGCTCCAGGTCACAGGTGCAGGATCATGTATCACTCCGCCTGTCCACATGCACCACACTGGGCCTGTTGGTAAACGACACCAAGTCCAGATTAGTCCCGGTGCAACACATAGAGTTCATTGGGGCAATTCTGGACATGACGTCGGCCAGGGCCTCCCTCCCACTGGACAGATTCGAAACCCTAAGGGAGCACATCATCATGGTCACAAGGTTCCCCATGACCACAGCCAGAGTGTGCCTTCAATTCCTGGATCACATGTCGGCGTGCACATATGTAGTTCGTCATGCCAGACTCAGGATGCAGCCCCTCCAGCTCTGGTTGGCCTCGGTATTCTCCCAGTCCAGAGACAGGATGGACAAAGTCCTCACTGTGCCCAAACTGTGATGGTGGTACTCCCTGGGGAACATGCTCCAAGGGGCCCCATTGAAGGGCCGACCCACGTCTGTGGAGTTGGTGTCCGACGCATCGGACCTGGGGTGGGGAGCCCATGTGGGAAACCAAGGTCTGTGGTCCACTCAGGACCTTGCCCTGCATATAAACTTCAAGGAGCTCAGGGCAGTCCGTCTGGCATTTGTGGCCTTCCGCTCGCATCTGGAGGGCAGAGTGGTCAGGGTTCTCACGGACAACACGGCCTCGATGCTCTACATCAACAGGCAAGGTGGGGCCCGATCCTCTGCCCTCTGCCTGGAAGCCCTTAGGTTGTGGGACTTCTTCATAGCCCACAATATTTACCTAGAAGCCCACCACTTACCGGGTGCCCGGAATTCTCGGGCGGCTCTCCTCTCAGCACGAGTGGTCACTGCACCCAGAGGTGGTTCACAGGATTTTCCAAACATGGGGCATTCCCCAAGTGGACCTGTTTGCGACACGGCAGAACCGCCAGTGTCCCCGCTTCTGCTCCGGAGGGGATGGGGGGGGAATTGGGCGTGGGCGCCATCTCCGACGCCTTCCTTCTGTCCTGGTCGGACCAACTTTTCTATTCCTTTCCCCTGATTCCTCTGATCGGCAAGGTCTTGGAAAAGATAAAAACGGCCAGGGCCCGGGTCCTCCTGATCACCCCAGCATGGCCCAGGCAACATTGGTACGGGACTCTCATGAGCCTGGCAGTCGCCCCGCCGTGGCCATTGCCATCCCACCTGGACCTGCTTTCCCAAGACCAGGGTCGCCTCCTCCACCCCAACCTAGCGGCACTCCACCTCACGGCATGGCTGCTCAATGGTTAGGCCGGGAAGAGAGGACTTGCTCGGAAGGGGTTCAGCGCGTCCTCCTGGAAAGCAGATGGCCCTCCACACATCGGGCCTACCTGGTGAAATGGTCTCGGTTTTCCCAGTGGGCCGCTGATCAGGGCATTTCATCTGTGGCTGCTCCGATTCAGCTTATATTAGACTACCTCATTCACCTTAGAGCCCAGGGCCTACCACCCTTGTCTGTCAAGGTGAACTTGGCGGCCATATCGGCCTTCCACCCGCCAGTGCAGGGCCACATGGTGTTCTCCCATGCCATGACTGGTCTATTCCTTAAGGGTTTGGATCGCCTCTTTCCCTATGTTAGGTCCCCAGTCCCTCAGTGGGACCTGAACCTGGTGCTGGCAAGGTTAACTGGTCCTCCATTTGAACCACTAGCTACATGCTCCTGGTTGCACCTCTCATAGAAGGTAGCCTTCCTGGTGACGATCACATCCGCTAGATGGGTCTCAGAACTCCGGGCCCTGACCTCCGAACCCCAGTACACGGTGTTCCATAAGGATAAGGTCCAACTCCAACCACATCCTTCATTCCTCCCTAAGGTGGTCTCCGCCTACCATATGGGTCAGCACATTTTCCTGCCGGTGCTCTGTCCCAAACCCCACGCGTCCATTGAGGAGTGCCGCCTCCACATGCTGGATGTAAGACGGGCTCTGGCTTTTTACGTGGAACGTACAAAGCCGTTCGGGAAGTCCTTGCAGCTGTTCGTCGCCTCGGTCGAACGCATGTATCAATCCTTTGACCTCTCTTGAGAAGACCAACAGGAAAGGCAGCTAGTGCCAGTTGTGATTGTTTTTTTGTAATGTGGACAGCTGGAACTAGGCAGAGATCGCCAGTTCAATAAATCACTAGCCCCACAGATCACTAATGCGGTAAATCAGATAGTGAAGACTTTCTGTCACTGCTGACTGGAGTGAGATTCAAACTAGGAGAGACCAGGTCTGTGTGCCATTACCAGTACTTTGAGTTATGCCTTTAAAAATGCAGTAAGGATACACTAACCAATGCAGAGCCATCCATTCATTCACAAGGAATGTTCTATACAGTCTAGCAGCAATGCATAACTTCTCCTAGCTAATGAAATTATATATTAAAAATAAAATTGCAAATGCCAATCAAACATATGTTTTTTACCATGTAACAAATTCTTATTTGTGGTTTTCTTTCCATGTGTAATATAATATAACTGCTTGTAGCTGTTTAAATTTAGTTATACACACATCTTTCAGCAAGCTGCACATTTTTTCTTTCTTTTTAATAATCCAGACACAAAATATCAAATTCAGCTAAGAAGAAAAATATGAGTAATAAGAACAAATAGACAAATCTAGAGTCTGTTATATGCAAAATACTAAATTAAACACTGGCATGTTAGGTTTGTTTGTTTTTAATGGCAGCAGTAGAAGCTGCCCAGGGTGTTGAACTAGTAGAATTATTCCTAGTGGAGAAAGATTACAGGGCAGAGTACAAGGGGAATTGCTAAAGGTGTATGCTAAATGGAATCTAATCCAAGATGAGCAATGAATAACTGCATAGCATCTTCAGATTTGTGACAAATGTGTCTATGTATAGTAATAAACAATTTATTTAATGCAATGTTAAGGTTTCAGAGTTAGCAAAGTTTAGTAATTAAGTCATGAAATGTGAAAATTAACTCTTGATGTAAGCATTATAATACAATACAATGCACTGTAATATAAGTGCAGATTTTTCCTACAATTTTGGTAGTACCTTTTCATTTTCAATAACTAGAGGCCAAAGGAAAACCTCAAATCTGAACACCCCTGACCTTTTGTGAAATCTGGATCTGAACTTTCATAAATTCATAGATTTTTAAGACCAGAAGGGACCATTATGGTCATCTACTTTGTCCTTGCTGTGCTTTGACTACTTTGTGGTCATTTCTAAAGTCATCCGTGATCATGTAATTAATGACTGTATCTTAATGCATATTCAGTAGATAATTGTCAAATGCCCGTAACTTTGCTGGATTCAATCAAAAACCTAGCAAAAGTCCTCAGTGAGACCTACATCCATGGTAGGTTTCAGGCTTTCTATATCAATTTGCAGTAGGCTTGTATTCTGGGAAAAATAATAGCATGGTTAGACATTTTTTTAAATGGGAAAAAGTGGATTAAAATTGACTGAAGGGAGTCAGATCAAATTTTGAAATCAAATTTTTAAAAAATCAAATCTCCTTCTAGCCATGACCAGGAGGAATATGTGAGCCCAAAGGGAATTTAAAAAAAGAAAGTAAGTTGTAGGGTGGACTATTCAAAGCACCTAATGTGCCCACTCCCCCCTTTGAAATTCATTGGGAGTTGAGTGCCTTAATCTCTTAGGTTCCTGTGAAAATCCCAATTGTTAGAAGTAAAAAGAGGAGGCTTTGCAATGTTACCTATGAATGGGTGAGATTGAGTGTCCATTGCAATATGGTTAATAAGGTGTTTTTGGAACTTTCTGAACAAACATGATATACAAACATGCATACAGATGTAAGATGACATGCCTGTTCAGCAAGTGTGTGTGTGTGGGGGGGCGGGGTGGGTTAGAAAACATGCTTTGGGTTATATGGAGGAAGTGTACAGTTAAGAAGTAACATTGAAAAAATGTGAATGTTAATGTATCACAGAATCAAGTTCTCTGGAAAAATTATAATCAATAGTTCTACACTGAAATTATTTGTTTAATAATTAGTGATGAGTTAATAATGATTGGGTTAGGGTTTGCCTGACCCTTTCATGTACCTTTTTATCACTCTGCGGTGGCTCTAGCTGTTGCACCCTGCAGCATGACCAACAGATTTCAAGACATGCTCTGCAGCCCGTCTCAGGACCAGTGCCAGGGTTCTACGAAAGGCCTCCCAGACCCATCCTCTTTGCCAGCAGTAGGCTGTCACTATTGGTATATAAATGCCAATTGGAGCACCCAGATGTGAAACGGGGTGTCCTGCCTGAAGCACCTAAGTTTGAAAACTGAGCCATGCATGTCTCATATTCTTCCTTTGAGAAGCAGTTTGTCTAATTCATCCATTCCCCCTTCCTTCTGCTCACACCCTCAGCCACTGTGTGTATATAAGGAAACAAAACAAATCTGGGGTGGAGGAGAAGAGCTTTGAAGAACTACCATGACTTCATCCTGCTCACTGTCCTTATAAGTTACATCCTTCCCTCCCCACCTCATGCCTTTCATCTCTCTTGACCATTTAGATTGTAAGCTCTTTAAAGCAGGGACTGGGTTTTATTATGTTTGTACAGCACCTAGCATAATAGAGAACTGACATGATATGGGACCTTTTGACACAACAGTAATACAAATAATAATGAGCATTGAATAGTATCATTAGCGCTTTCAGGATTGTTCCCGCTCTTCATTTCATTGTGTAACCGTGGTCCAAAGAATGAGGCTAATAAGTGTCTATTTTGTCTCCCATCATACAGTGTTCTGCAGAATGTGGTGCGGGAGTCCGAACACGGTCAGTAGTTTGTATGTCCAACCATGTTAGCAGCTTGCCACTAGAAGGTTGTGGGAATAACAGACCCTCTGAAACAATCCCCTGTGACAATGGACCCTGTGTGGGTAAAGTGGAGTGGTTTGCTGGAAGCTGGAGTCAGGTGAGTTTTACCTCAAAATGATATATTTATATTTCTATCACCAAATTTTTATCTATACAACAATTTTTTAAAGTGGGAAAGTATTTTGGTTGTGCACCTTTAGGACTAATTACAAACTGTGTTCAGTTGATATGATATATATTTGCTGTCATTTTCTCCCCCTGTTTTTTATTACTTGGATGAAATTATTATGACACTTGGATGAAAATAAGATTTTTGTTTCTTTGCTCCTCTACTACTACACTTGTATCTCTCAGCTGGAGACATAAATCCAGATCTAGTTTCCTTTGTGTCACTGCCACAGAGCAGCTGGGGATTCCCCTGCAGAAGAATCCTCATGTGACATAAACCCAGCAACCAGCTCTTTGTAACATTTCCCTCCCCCATGGTATAGATGATATTTCCTGGGTAGACCAGAGGCAGGGAGGGGTATGGCTGGAGTACACTGCTCTGGCCAACAAAGCTACCAGTAGAGGACTGTTCTAGCCAGCATAATTTAGATCATCCCTTAGGCTGAGTTAAATTACATCAGGGGTTTGATTGGTCCCAGGATCAGAAGCATGGATAATAAAGTTAGAGCTACCCACTACCCCAAATCCAGGTACACAGTTCTCATTTGATGACAACACTGTCATCAGTAACTACTACGATATTACAAATCTCTAACGGTAAGTGAATTATAAGCAACAAAAGTTAATGAAACAGATGTTTTTTCATGAAACGTTCCTTCATTTTAAAATAAAAAATGATAAACATAGGCTATATTCCCGCAACTTTCTCTGAATGGTATGTTTTTCATAAGATATCAGGGTGTCTTTAATGATAAGTTTGTCACCAAATAGCAAAAAATGCTGCCATTACACTTGAGATTTGCAAGTTTAATAACTAGTTTCAGTGACCAGTGGAAAGAATTTGTTTAATTAAAAAAAAAAGAGCGGATAAGTTTTTGGACTTCTTTGCCACAGTTAAACATGTTCAGTGATATTCCATTAGGCAGATATAATAATAACCCAACCTTTACTGTAGAACTAGTTGATGATGCTCAACAAGATTAATTATTGAAAGAATTACAAAGGACTCTTCTCTACTGCCAGCCCCAGTTCAAGGGATAATCTCCCTGTTTAGGTCCAGTCAACACTTTAATAAACGTTTTCCTGGCATAACTATGTTAGTTAGGTGTCATTTTTGCCAACCTAACTATTCTGGTTAAACCCCAGTGTAGGTGCAGTTACACTGGTAGAAGGTGCTTTACCAAATCAAAATAGGCTATGCTGATATAAGCACTTCTATACTGGTATAACTATAGCTACACTAGTGGGATTTTGCTGCTCTAACTGTGCTGTCATAGCTAAAATGGCAAAACTTCTAAGTGTAGTCAAAACCTTAGTCTCCTTTTTGGAAATTGAATGAATTTGATTTAATCCCATTAGAGTACTGTACTTTATGAAGTATATATTGACCCAGCTTCCTCAGAAAATGAGAATGTCAGAAATCTGTGGACATTGCTTCTGGCAATTAAGGCAGCTCAAAAACTCAAAACCAGCATTCTTCTCTTTGGACCCTTCATCGTAGAGCCATTGCAAACCCTGAACGCCAGCAGGGAGGCATGTAGGTCACAGCTAAAGCACTAAGCATGAATAGACAAAAGCAAGTGCTAAAAACAAAAGTTATTTTTGGTTTGGCTCCCCTGAGTTCTGAAGTGGCAGGTGAAGAGAACAAAATTTGGCCAGTGGCCAGCTCCCTGGTGCTTTTGTACTAAGATAAATTCTTCCCTTGTCCCACATCTCAATGTTTCTTTTCATTCTAATGGGAAAATATTGCTCTCGGCGGTAGAGGAATTTCAAAAACTGTCAACTGGAGCCCAAAGAGTTACATCCCCTTTGTGTGGACTTTTATATAACCTCTAGAGTTTTTCAGACTGCTGGTACCTACATTCCATCAAATTATTAGGGAAGTGCCTCTTGGCTGGGCCTGTAGTTTCAATGTATCAGAGATGTCAAGATCCCCTGGGATGATAAAGGATGCTTTGATGGAGATTTAAGGGCTCCTATTCTGAAAATGCTTTGAAGTTGTGAAACACAATATAAGTGCTAATTGTTGGTATTTTTAAATAGTCACAATAGACTTAGTTTTAAAAGATGTTTAAATGTAATTGTAACCATATTTGAAATCTGTGTCGTATTACACAGAGTATTCCATACACACGAATAGATGCTTTGCATCTGGTTCTGTCCCCATAGAAGAGAAGAGAGCTGATGTTGCATACAAGCCTTACATGACAGTTTTTTTGCACGTCAGGCTGCATAGAAATACCAGCTTCCTCCCATTGTAACTCTCAGGAGCTTTTGAAGACAAGTGACGTAACCTGAGGGGTTCAAAATGTACCCAGCACAGTAAATCTAATCATTCTGGGTCCTGCACTTTGTTCCAGCAAGAGGAATTTGGCTGTCAGCAATCAGATAACAAATCACAAGGCCCTTTCAACATAAAGTGCCATTTTTACCACTTATAGTAGGGCTTTCTGTAGAAAAGGTGTGATCAAAAACAATACTAAGATTGTTAATGTCCAAGCAAGTGCCAATAAAAACTGGGGCCACGAAGAAATGACCTGTACAGACGTTCAAAAGAAAGCAACTCCAACGTAGCCCAGCTGTCAGTATTGTCCACACATTCCTTCAGCGCAAAGACTGAACTCAGAGGGTCAATGGGGCAAGAAATAGTTGTAAACTATAAGCATGCTTCTGGTGCACCATCCCATGTTCAGATATGATTCTGCCCAGAGGCCTTTTCTAGACATCGAGCCACAATGGAGATAGACTAGAAGCTTGAACCCTGCAGACATGAAATATATTATTTGTATTTTTAATCTGTGCTTTACAGCATAGGAATTTCTGCACATTTGAACATCAATACAATAAATAACATATTTAGCAACCTAAAAAGGGAAGGTATAGAGTAAGGGGAGACCTGCATTGATTTAATGGATCTGAAGTATCTGTGTTCCAAAGAACAGAACACCTCAGAGGATAACCAGAACACCTCCTCTAAGAACAATGTGCCTGTTTTGTTGCTGCCCCATTTAGGTTACATATAGCACAGAAGATGGAAGACACTCTCTTTCCAGCAGCTTCTAGTGAACCCTTACTGAGGAAGGAGAATCCCCTCTATCTGAAAACATTACTGCACCTGTAACGGCACCTGCAGCTCCTTTTCTGATGGGTGATGGCTGTTTCCTGTAGCAAATTCTCTCAGGCGTTAACAACAATTGAGAATATTGTCTGTTGTTGTGTCTCAGCTTTTCCCCTGAATTCCAAATGCTACACGGTGTTTTCCAAATCTCCCTGCTCTCTGATCATAGGCAGCCTTCCCTTTTAAATGTACTCAGGCAACTGAAGGGTACCTCAGTGAATTGCTGTCAACCTAAAGACATCAAAAAAATTGAACTCTGGACATCAGCAGTTGTACAGAAAGTACACGGGCTTTTTACATCTTTCCTTAGGCCTGTTCAGTCCATTTGTGAGAGTTCGGTTACACACAGTGCTGCAGTTGGGAGCTAGATCCTAGTAAGAGGATACATGCTGCTTTACAAAGCTAATTGCAACCAAATCATCAGTGAGAAATCCTGTAAATAGTGGGTATTTTGTGGCTGGGAATGGAACTTGATGAGGGCATTAACATCTACATATATCATAGTTACAGTTAAATAGTCTTTAGATCTCCCGGAGGTTGTTGAAGTGTTTCTTGACATCAGAGTCCATGTATGTGCAAGTGGTTTTCTTGCAGAAGTGGCTAGAATGCATTCTCTACAAAGAGAAATCTTCTTCTTGCAGTCGAAAATATATTCAGAATCACATATGTTGCTGTGCACACAGTTTAATTACTAGTTAATGATAAATCCTTTTACATTGATTGACAGCTGTTGCTCAAGTCCTGAATGTTCAGACCTGTTGTGAAGAACAGAAGTTATATGAAATGAAATTATACTTTTAGCTTTCACAACCATTCTCAAGAAAATCAATAATAAAGTACTATCAGGACTCCAAGTGATTTGTAGCAGACTTGTCCTTTATTCAACAGATTGTCAGAAACCACCTCTCAATTACATTATCTAAGAGCTATACCAACAACAATATTTTAAAAAATGAGAATTGGTATAGAATTTCACTGATGTCGAGACAATGCAGTGGTTATCGCCTCCAGACCTAAAGCTGGGAAGCAATATTCCAAAGTTTTAAATCATAAAAGCTTTGTTTTCCATTGAATACACATATTGTGTAGTGCATAAGTTGAGGCAATGCTCAAATATGTGTATTGAAATGGAAAAAAGAGGCATTTTAAGTTTGAAAACCAGCTATTGGGTCTAACATGGGTGCCATTTTGGATTAATTTCTAAGAAAATTTCTACCTATGCCCATTTTAAAATCCTTAGTCCCTTTTCTAGATCTTGGCTACTGCATTCTAAGCAGATGGATCTATCATCAGTATTAAACAATTAAATCATCTAAATTAATCTCTTGCAAAAATCAAGAATGTCATTCATTCGTTCAATTTTTTCCTGATTCCAATCTCATTTACTGTATGATAACTCAAAGTTCTTAGCAAAGGTAATTTATTATTTTGTACTTATACTGAGTCCTGTGGTAAAGCTTATTCATAATCTGTGCATGTGTTTCCTTTGTAACTATTCAGGAACAGAAGAAAATCTCTCTCATATTTCACCCAGCACACATGTCAAAAATCTATTAGTGCTACGTATCCTTGCAGTTACAATAAAATACACAAAACAAGGATCATTTTATATAGTCTGTGCAAATAGACATATGTTGACAATTGTGATTATTGATTACAAATTGGTAACACAGATGACCTGTTTCATAGCTTTATCTACACAGCTGGTCTAGAACTAAGCCAGAGTTTTAGTCTCTCTGAAACATGAGACCCCAAATTTCACTTCAATTTCTTTGTCACCCCTGAAGGTTCAAACTGCACCCAAAACTAAAAATCTCTTCACTCTTATCACACAAAGTCTCCATCCTAACAATGACTAGTTTGAAAAGATGACACTGTGGGGAATTTGTATGAATTAGTGGGAGTGGAATGGAGTGGCTGGACAAGTGGAGGTAGCATACCGCTGAGATACTAAAAAAGCAGAAGATACTGTGCAGTGCTTGTCCATTAGTATAGCGTGTGTTTTTATTTGCCATTTCCACATGTTGTTCTTATTTCACTGACCTATCACAACTTGGTACCGGTTGTCCTTGACAAACTCACCACTCTGACTTCTCCGTTGAGTTAAACAAGTTTAAAACAGAGAAAATGAATCAGAGCTATTGAACATTAGATCACATTCTACTTGTATCAGGGCCGGCTCTAGGCACCAGCAAAACAAGCTGGTGCTTGGGGCATCACATTTTTAGGGGCGGCATGGCCGGCGCCAGAATGCCGCCCCTAAAAATGTGCCCCGGCCGCCCTAGCTCACCTCCGCTGCTGCCGCTCGCGCACCACGGCGCGCGAAACAGCTGATTCGCGCGCCGCTGCTCCCCCTCCCTCCCAGGCTTGATAGCCTGGGAGGGAGGGGAGACTCCGAGTGGCCGCGGCGTGTGCGCTGCTTCTCCCCCTCCCTCCTAGGCTTGAGAGCCTGGGGGGAGGAGGCAGGGCTGGGGATTTGGGGAAGGGGCGTACCTGAGGCGGGGCCGGGGGTGGGGTAAGTAAAAAACGCGGGGGGAGGGGCAGCCAAAATTGTTTCTGCTTGGGGCGGCAAAAATCCTAGAGCCGGCCCTGACTTGTATAAACATACTGACCCCGCTGAAGTTAATGGCAAAACTCCTATTGACTTCAACAGAACCAGGATTACAACCAGAAATTCCACATATAACTGCATCTCTCTGAGATAGAAATAGTATTATCCTAAGAGGATATTAGCTCTATTCCATCCAGTAAAAGGAGTGCGGTCAGGGCAGCTTCTGGAGCTTTGGCTGACTATTAAAGCTTTCTGGGTAGAATTGCTGAAGGAGGGGAGTGGCAGGGATGTTCTATATAGCAGTTAAAGAAAATGCAGCTACATTGTTTCTCCTGTTGTTTATTCTGTTCAGTAGCTGATTTGCTCATGTTCTTCCTGATAGGAGTATGACACAGTACCCATCACTGTGCTGTTAAGGGTAGTTTGCAGCCTCTCTGCTGCAGGAATTATATGATTCTGAGCTTATGCTATATGTGCATGTTAGCCTAGGTAAACTGTATGCTGATTTTCTCAACACACCCTGTACTTTTTCATTGGTGCCAAGGTTTTTGTGGTTATCTGGTCAAGGGATCACAAAATTCCACCCAAAACATAAACAGAATCCCCATTATTAATAACACTCAATTGTTTTAGGCCAGAATAAGCCTTTGAAAATCATACTCCTTTATGCAACACAGAAACCAATATGCTGCTGGAATAATCTTCTAAAGGCCTTTCAAACAATGCCAGGAACAGTATCGTGTGTATTTAACCTTTAAACAAGCAATAAGAGCCCATGTGAGCCAAATTTCCATTTCAGACTGGAACCAACACCACCTCACATAGATATGTGCAAACACTAAAGGAAAACCCTGGCAGATTCAGGCGTTTTCTAAAAACTGCGCACACTATGAGAATTTGTAAAGCTGCAGAAATGAACTCTAACCTTCGAAGGATTAGTGATTATAATCCTGCTTGAATCAGGAGCAGTATCAGTGAACACGTCCCTCCCTTTTAAAAGCAACAAACAAAGACGTGTGCTGGTAGCAACACAGTATTGGATTTCTCTAGGAGTACTGATTGTAACCATACCAAATAGGGTATTGCTAGACTGGATCAGATCAAGGTGCATGCCCTGTACCCTGCCAGTAGTCAACACCAGATGCTTCAGAGGAGGGTGACCCTCCTTCCCCTGAAAGCAGATGTTGTGCCCTTCCAGCTAACTGGGAGAGTATTTATATCCCGTGCAGTCCCGGAGAAGCCATCTTTCACCAGGACAGGGTGGGCAGCACCCTCCCAGCCATGTAATCATAGAAGAACTGGGTTTCCTCTTGACCTGCTCTGGGCATTACGCTAGTTGCCCTTTTCCCTTGGGGGCTGGGTCACCACTAGTCTGGGAGAGGTGGGGTAGGTTTTTTGCCTTCCCCACAGCAGGTTTGGGACCCAGTGATAGTGGAGCAGGGAGGGTTATGTTTAAATGTCACACCTTAGTAAGTAAGACTTGCGGCAGATGTCCAGTGCAGGTACCTTATACTCAGGTTCAGCCGAAACTCTATTATCCAAGCCTTGATATTATCCGAATTCCTTCCTTGTCCCCCCATGTACTTCATGCTGGGGGACAAGGAAGGGATTCAGATAATGCAGAGGTTTGCATACTAGAGCAGAGACCCCCTGGCCAGGACTGCGAGGACGAGAACATGCCCCAGGCCATGTGGGAGGCCACCCTGCTGCTGGATGGCTCCTGCAGTAGCACAGGGAGCCATTTGCAGGCCTGCTGTCATGGGAATGAGCAAGATGACCTAGACAGCGGAGCTGCAGAGGGATCCCTGTGTTGCCACAGGGCCAGTGACACCCGATCCCTACAGGCAGAAGGTGCAGGGAAGGCTGGTGGGGCAGAACAGAGTCCTGGATAGGTGCAGTTATTTCACACATTGTGTGGTTGTTTGGTGAATGTAATCAGTTAGGTTTTTTTTCTTTTGCTCAGTGTTTGCAAAAACAAACAAGTCACTAGCAAACAAAACATAAAGATTTGTAACACTTTTGGTAACCGGGCTGGGTCCCCTCCTGACATCAAATCCAATCTTCAGAGCTCGATATGTGGGGACTTTGTGTAACCAGAAGGGCAGGCAATGTGATGAGAAAGTGCCAGCAGACAGTGGCCATTGATGACTTCAGTCCTCTCAAGGCCAGTTCTCAATGATACATCCCTATTAATGATAGTCAAACCATCTTATACCCAGTAGTTGCCATTGGCAATGCATATGAAAAGCCACCGGATGTCTTGTTTAAGCAATGCTCATGAGATGGAACTGGACACACCATCTCCCACCCAGCATTCACACAGCATATTTAGCAGCATGTCTCTTGGAGCCTGATGGTACCTGTGGGCATCACTGTCTTTTATCCTATTCTTATGCATTCTGGTGGAAGGCCAGTGGAGGCAAGCCACTGTTTTCTTTTGGCCTCATCTGTGATGGAGGCTCAGGGAGAATATTTTAATGTTAAAACCCATCTTAGCCCATAGTCCATTTAAGATTATAAGAATTAAAATATTGTTTTATTCTTTAATATGACATACATATTCACAAGGCCTTGTCTGTCTGTTAACACTATTTCAGACAAGAACTTGTGCATATGACCATTCATGGAAAGCAAAGGAGAGGTTGCATGCACCAGTAAAGCAAATTCATGATAATACATGGTAAAAAACCACCTCCCCCTGCCTCCACCAGCATGTCTACCATTGCTGCCACCAGTGGAGAATTAAAAGAATCTGATTTTTGTTAATGCTTGCCAGGCCAGTGGTGTAGAAGAGTTGAATGATCAAGCAATATTCCCTCAACTTCCCAACCCTGTATCAACAGTTCACAACTACAGAAAGCCCATAAGAGAGTTCACCGGAAAATGTTTGTGGTGGTGATAGCCTTTTCCTATGAAAAGAAATAAAACTCTTCCATTGATGTCATATGATCTGTATTATATGCTCATACATATATTCCATTCCACTAATGAAAACCAAGGCAAAACAGAAAGTCTTTTTTAGGCTATTATCATGCATTTGGCAAAGTAGAGACTAGTTTGCTGGCCATAAGTAAATATTATTAATTGGTTCACAGGCTAGGACATAAGGTAAATTTTCTTGTGAGGCTCTCTTTAGGCCTTAAAAAGAGACTCTAAATGTACAAGGTTATGATTAACATCCCTTAGTATTCTCAGGATATATCCTAACAGATAAGCTTCCTGATTTGTGCCTTGTTCAGACTGCGCTGTGATCCTTATTTTCAGATGGCTGCTGTAAGCTAAATTGGCTCCTAAAACATAATGAATAAATATAGGGTTCTCAACGTTTATCCTCAATGTTCCTTTTCACAGAGCCTCACAGAAATTTGTATCCCATACTGGCCTGGTTCAAGTTATACGTTATCACATTACGAACTTTAATACCAGTCATTCTCAAACATAACAAAATGGAAAGCCTCCAACTTATTTCAGTTTAATATCATGGACTGATATTTTAGTTTAGTGAAAGTGTATTGTCTCAGCGTTTAACCTAAGTTTCCTATAAAGTTTACTTTATGAGCAAAATCAATCCTTGTGATAAAAAGTGTGCAATAGTTCTCAAGACAGCGATGGACCTTCCTCTTCCTATAAGTAAGAAAAAGAAACTGCCATATAAATATACTATGCTGAGACCAAGTACAGAAATCAAACAGCTGTGAAATGTAAAGATAAAGAATCCTGTGTTTATACCTTTTGCTTCTTTACTTTTAACATAGCTTGGGAAACTAAGCTAATGGTGTTGTCATGGCTTTAGTCGGAGTATCCTTTTTGGTTTGGTTTTGGTAATGTTCACATTTGTTGGAATTTCATGCTCTGAATTCAAATCAACAGTTACAGCTGTCATATGCTCTATAGGAAACACAAAAGTTTCCTGATATAATCCATTCAGAATGTGATTTTTTTTTTAAGTTTATTGGAGAAAAATGTTTTGTTGGCTCTCACTAAATCCTCCAAGTGTATTTCTGATAACCCTTCTTCATCACCTGCTGACTAAATGCTGTGCATCTTCCATTGCTTCCAAGTGATCTTCAAGGTGAGTACTTATATCGCTTTATCTATGCCAGTTTAGAAACTGATACAATTAAGGTGGTACAACTACCTAATGTGGATGCAGTTATACTAGTATAAAACTTCTAAACTGACATAATTAAAGCATTGTAAAAACTGTGTGTAGACCAGCCCTAATTCTCATTTGAAAGTCAATGAGACTTAGGCTCCTAAGTCACTTAGGCACCTCTGAAAATTTGACGCTAATTTTGGGTAACAAGATTTATTTTTTTAAACCAAGTAATCCTGTTTCCTTATGGACAGTTTTGAAAAATGTACTTTGGTGCCCAAATAAATAAATAAACAATGGAAATCTTGTGTGTCATTTGTTTATTGGCCAGCCATATGGAACAGTACAACGAACAGAACCTGTTAGCCTAGAACTTGCAAGTTCTTTCACAGCGCTCCGCTGATTGCTGTGCTCCAGCAAAAACGTGACAAAAAGTTGTATAGCCTTGAGCCAGTGAAGCACTTAAACACAGGCTAAACGTGAAGCATATGAGTAGTCCCAATGACTTTTATGGGACTACTCAGAAGCTTAATAATAAGCATGTGCTGAAGTACATTGCTGAATCAGGGCCTCAGGGCACAATTAAGGTTAAGTGCTATGTCTAATATTTCCTGGGGCAGCAGTATTTCAAGTCCACTTTTCACCTGCCATTTTCTAGCATAAAATAAAGTTGGGCTGTGGGCAGGGCATCGGAAAGAGTGAATAATCAGGTCTGCAGGGCTGGGGATGAGAAGAAAGATCTGCCTCAGTTCAGTGGAAGCAGGGAACAAGGATGTACAAGAAGACTTTAGAATGTTGCAGTCCAGATTTGTATCCAGGGACTTGGAGCATAAGCCAACCAAGCTTTAAAGCTTCTTCCTTCAGAACATTAATACTTATAAAGTGTGACTATCCCTCTGGTGGCACAGAACGCTAGTCTAAAATGCATATTTAATTTATGAGAGTAGCTAGAGTACGTGACTAGAATATCAGAGATATGCTGTTATGTGACTTCCACCACTCTTTCTGTTTCCTGATGCAGTGTTCAATTGAATGTGGCAGCGGAACCCAACAGAGAGAAGTCATTTGTATTAGAAAAACGGAAGGCAGTTTTGATGTGTTGAACCCTTATGAATGTTCATTTTTGGAAAGACCTTCCAGCCAGCAGTCCTGCTACCTCAAACCCTGTGGGGCTAAGTGGTTTAATACAGAGTGGAGCACAGTAAGTCCTTTTTTCCTTTTCTATATTCATGCCAGATTGGTGCGTCTCTGACCATTTCCTTTGTATTTATATGAAAAACATCACATGGGGAATAATATTGACCTTGAAATGAGACTTCATATTCTCTGCACGTGAATTATATTGTAAATAAAACCTGCTTTGTGCTGTCTCTGGGGGCAAAGCAGCTGGAAATCTTCCCTACAGGGACAGCCAAGGAGTCTCCCAACAGAAAGGAATCTCCAGGTAGTGTGGCTGACTCTGCATCACCCATGTCCCCCTCCATATAGGGGGCATGCTGAGGAAGAATGGAGCTCATGCTACTTCACCTGATCCTTGTCCCTATGAGGCCACTGCAGACAACATAATTTAGAGCAGTCTTTATGCTGCTCATGTCCCCCAGCTTGTCCATGATCAGGGGAGCAGAAAAATGGTGTAGAGCTTCCTCTGCACTCCCAGATCTCCTCAGCTGCAGTGAGGGTAAACTAATGTGGGATTTAGTTAATCAGATAAAAGAGAATGTACACATCTGAAATGCTATGGAGTCAAGCCAGATTCCTTTCTGTTGGGGGACTCTTCGGCTGCCCTGTAGGGAAGATTTCCAGCTGCTTTGCAACATTGACACAGCACGTTTTATTTACAATATAATTCATGTACAAAGAATATTAAGTTTCACTTCAAGGTCAGTAGTATTATCCATGGTACTGTAGGCCCATTGCTTAGGGCCGTGCTCCTGGACTCATGCAAATACTTCAGAATTTCAACTTTATATTTTAAAAATTTGTCATGATTGTGAAAACTCAGTTGTAAGCAATACAGTGATTCTGCCTGAGTCTGGAGACAGCCTGAAAAAATAGCTTGGACTGTCCCATTCACCTTAATTGTTAGCTCTGAAATCCACTGCTTTGAGGGGTCCCACCAATACCATCCCAGCAGAGGACTCTGTGCTTGGGGGGTCCTTGTTGCTGTCACCTGGGTCTTGACTCTACTGGGGTGTTCTAGACAGAGGTAACGCTCCAGACATAGTCCTGTGTTTGGCAAAGTGGAGGCTGAGTCTTTCCTCCTCTGGGATAGACCCCAGCCTGCCTGAATAGAGGAAACTGTGGTCTGGGAAGTACATAGGTTCAGCCTGTCCGAAGAAGAATTGGTGAGTCCTTATGAGGTGAGGGTACTTGAGTGAGAATCCAAGTTGGGATGGGGCTAGAGTGTGTGGGCCGGAGAGGAGGGGACACTTGGGCTGTGCAAGGACCCCAGATTGCCTGTTTAACTGGGAGACAGCAATCTGGCTTTATGTTGCCCTCCAAGGCTACGTCTACACTACGTGCCTGAATCGGCGGGTAGAAATCGATCTCTCGGGGATCGAATTATCGTGTCTCGTCGGGACGCGACAATCGATCCCAGAATCGACGCTTGTACTCCACCAGCGGAAGTAGGAGTAAGCGCCGTCGACGGGGGAGCCGCGGAGGTCGATTTGCCGCCGTCCTCACAGCGGGGTAAGTCGGCTCCGATACGTCGAATTCAGCTACGCTATTCGCATACCTGAATTTGCTTATCTTAAATCGACCCCCCTCCCCGTAGTGAGGACGTAGCACAAATGAACAGTGAGCCCCTATCCTCAGCACTATGTCATTAAACTGGAAAAATGGAAAAGGCTCTGCTGAGAATAGTCAGCTTTGTGTGACTGGTAAATCTGTGAATTAAAATGCCTGAGGAGTTTTATGAAATGGTCAGTCCATTCCACAGTGGAACTGGCATTTGATCCCTAAGAAATAGCTAGAAAAATACTTCTGGCTAAATTCAGAAATCAGAAATAACTAGCTTTAAATTCTTATTGACATTGATCTTACAGTGAAGTAGAAAGGAACTTATTTAACAGATATTAAATTAATGTCAGCGATTTTTCGATGACACTAGGTTAGAGATCTTACCACAGCTTTGCAGCAGCACAGCCGTACGTCACAATGTGGTGGTTTTATGGTGTGTGATTGTGGTTTTAGCTGCCCATTTTAATCAATAATGCAACAATACTCCCTTCTGCAGCTGCTTATCAGAAAACTACCATTCTTCCAGCTGCTCTTTGATGGCATTTTTTCCTGATGTTTCTACAACAGAAAACAATTGCAGTAAAATTGATTAAATACGTTTTCAGTTGCAATTTAGTACAATCAAGAGTCTGTGAGGCTGACTTGTGTTAGTTTCCCCCCCCCCCAAAAGAATATCCCTTTGTGACTGTGAATTTAAAATGATCCTGGGGCAATATTTATTCATGATATATGGTGTAACCCTGCAAGAAGCTGAACACCAGCAAATCCAATTTTAAATTAAAAGGGAGTAGAGATTTCTATTCAGGGTTTGGCTACCCAGGAAGTTATTCTGCAATAGCTATTCCTGATTAATTTCCTGTCTGGATGCTTTTATTCTGGAATAAAAGTACATTAATCTGAATTATCTTTATTCAAGTGGATCAAACTAATTTGGATTAAGGCATTCTTATTCTGGGATAAGAGCGCTCACACAGGGAGTTATTCAGTAATAGCTATTCCATTTTAAATCCACACCCTATCTTAATCCAGATTAATTTATCTGTGTAGATAAGCCTTCAGACCCTTTTTTCATGTCTATCACTGTGGAATCTCCATTTTTTAAGATCGGGTCCATATTATTTAATGTTCTTCATTTGTTTAGGTTGTATACTATAAATTTATCAATAGGCTTAATAAATTAACGTTACTAATTATGGCTAATAAGGTTTTCTGATATTGTTGGGTTTCTTACGGCATGATCTAGCAAATCTTTCTATTTACCTCAGGGTACTAGTTGGACTCTTAGTATGGGCAATTTCCCTTATTTTCATCATGTAATGAATTTGCACTGTCACTTGTACAATGACTAGAAATTTTGGAGAGCCAGCTCAAGGATTGCCTAATACGATTTCTTGCTTCCCAGGAAAAATTGCAGAGCAATGTGTGTGCCACTTTCCCATACTGTTTGCCTAATGTGCAATGCAGTGGTCTCTAAATGTTCTGGAATATTCAGGATATATCAGGGAAATTCCCCACTGAGAGAAGAGCATGTCATTACTGTTGAGCTGAGTGAGACTTGCTGTGAGGATGTTTGTAAGCAGTATTGTAGCTTTACACTTGCTGCTGGGTATGAATAATCCAGGAAAGAAGGGCACCACCAGGGCAAGAGTGATTTGGAAAGGGTTTAAAAGTTTTTGAAGATTAGGATCTAAACCACTCAGCTACTGGTGGAATTGATAACAAACACATGCTGCAGCCCACTGGAGTTAATTTATCCGTTTTTATAAATGGAGATTATTTATGGAATTATTTTAACATAAAAAAAACTTGAATGGAACCTTCAAGGTGTGCACATACCATAGCTAAGTAAACATGTGATCTTCATATTGTCATTTTGTCTTGCCTCATCTCTGCAATTGTTTTTCTCACCCATCCATTCATGTAATAATTCCAGTAGTATGGTCCAGTACTGCAAAAAATAACTACAAGTGTAGTGCTCACAACTGTGAACGTTTCCATTGCAATCACTGTAGTTCCCCCACTAGTAGTAACTGTATTCATTAGTCAGTGTTGGCATGATCTGGTTATTTTGAACTTCTTCCATACTATGTCTTTATTTTTTTTTTCTGCAAAGTGCCTATCCCAATTTGAGGCACTATACAAATAATAAATAACATCACCAGCATCATATCTCTCTCAAAAAGCATTTAGGAAATGTTGCAATTTATTTTCTAGTTTTGTATATAATTTGAATACAATCTCAGTTTTCTATGCAACTAACACAAAAGAAGGCTGCTTCCTAAACTGATATAACTTGGCATAGACACATTGACCTCAGAGAAGCTATATTGATTTACCCCAGTTGAAGATTTGGCCCACAAAATGTAAAGAGAACTAACATTCATGAAACCAATGTTTCAGAAAAACTACACCATGTTAGTAAAAAGTAATACTATCTGCAGGAATAATATCAGGAAAGAAGATGCTGCTTATATCAGATTAAATAGAAATTCACTGTTTATAAGGTTGTTGGAAGGTATCAAATTCTATATAGTTCCAAGTGTTTGGAGGGTTTTTGTTTGTTTTGTTTTATTAGATTCCCAACTGACCACATCTAATAAAAGAGAGAGAGGGCATTTCCTGTCTAAACATTTTTTACACACAGACCAGTAATCCCTGACTATCATTGTATATGTGTGGGTTTGAATATGCCTTATGGGACAAAGAAAAGGGAGAAACCTTGCATTATGGCAATGTTTCAGAATGTTACCTGTAGTGACTTTCCACTAGTTATTTCACTGTGGATCAAGAGGTAGCACTTTTTCTTTCCTTCCTTTCTTAGTATGCAGTATGTTTCTGAATAATCCACGAAATCAGCATGAATGTAAAATTAAAATTTGGTACAGATGTTTTTCTTGCAACTAAGTCTGCATTGAAAAATGCCTATTAAGTATTTAGCATTGGAGAAGATTAAACAATGGATACATGCTGTACTTGGAAAATTAGTTCTGCAAAAATGGAAATGTTCTTACAACTGGACCTAATAATATTCTATTAATTAATCATGCATCTTGAATTATCCCCCAGTTCTTTGTATGAATCATGTTTCATTTGACCTGCTGGGTGATGAGCAATGCCAATGAACTGTCCTTAGCATCTGTGTTAAGCCTGGGAAGCCTGAGTGGGCTTTTATTGGAGGTCCATTCCAGGGAAATGGGTGTAAATGATCAAAATCAAACTTGATAAATCCAGCTATCCTTTCAGTCCTTCAGCGACTAGATAAAACAGAATATAAAGCTATAGGGCTTGCTTACACCAGATATGAATTTGGCCCTTTACAGCTGAGTATAATTATTGCAAATGATGAATTTTTTCTGTTACTAAGTGGTTTCATCCCTTAATGATATTACCCAGAGCATTAAGAAGTGCCTCTTTCCAGGATTATGGCTTCATTTAAAATTAAGGGACACTAAAGAATGATGGATGTGCTCCAGTTCCCAAAGCAATCTGATATTTACCATAAGACAGTCTACAACAGTTGGAACATCACTGAGAGTAGAGCTTACTGTGCAGAGAGTGCCATGTATCAACATTTTCCAAAGGAAGCGGGCCAGCTGATGTGCACCACTGCCACAAGTGACTTTGGTTTCATATATCTTCCCAACATAGCTCATCTTTGACAAAGTAGCTTATTAGAATTATGATGAAAAAATCAACATTTGTCACGAAAATGAAAACCCAAAACTCCAGTATTTCCTCAGAAGGACATATGATGTGTTTGACGAGCACTTAGACGACATCTTATTAAATGCTGTAGTTCACTCCTTTCCGTGGCCTTAAATCAAATCCAAAATGACAGTCCTCTGTGGGGAGAGCCCACAGATCCCTCATTTTGATTTTCTTTCTGCAAACTTTTAGTCAAGCGCCTTTGAAAGTAATATGATTCTAAATCCCTCCTGACATTTTTTCCCACGTGACATTAAGGATAGAAATTGCTTTTTGTTTGTCCTCTTGCTTGCATTGCTCATTTATCTGGCCACACTTAGGGCATCAAAGGAAAGCAGAAAAGAAGGGGGAACACTTTAGCAACTTTCTTTCAGAGGCGGAAACAAAATAAAATAAAGCAGCTGAGCAGAATCCAGATTTCTCCCTGTAATTGTTTCAGGGGTGCTTCTCTGAAAACAAAAATGCATGTTTGGCTCTCAATAAAATCAACATAAATCCAGAGTAATTCAGCAGAAGTCAACCTAAAGTAAGACCCAGGTTCAAGTTTGTGCTCTGCCACAAACTTCCTGTGTGACTTTGGTCAAGCTGCTTAACCTCTCTGTGCCTCAGTTTCCCATGTGTACAGTGGGGCTAATGATATTTCCCTACCTCACAAGGCTGAGGTTAAACAAATTAGCAGCTGAGGTGCTTTCAGATCTTCTGATGAAACGCACTATATGAGAGTCAGGTATTATTCCTGTTGTTATTTTATGTCAGTGAAATTTCTTCAGATTTCTGTTGGTGTTGCTGACAGCCAATTTTGGCCAAAGTGAATTTCCACTAATAAACCATGTGGCCCAAGTTTTCAAAAACAACCTTTAAATGCATTCCCACAAGCTCATGGACACAGTCATTTGCACCCACAAAAAGTACATTATGATTTTCTCTCTGATATTGTTACTGGTAGTAAGGGAAGTGTGCAGTTTATTATTATGAGATTTAAAGAGGGAGCTAAAAAATCTTTATGCGATTATTATCACTTAGAGCAGGAGGGAAGGATCAACCAGTGTTTAGGGCTCTATTATGGGATTTGAGAGACTCAGGGTATGTCTACACTACGAGAGTAGTTCGATTTTACTTAAATCGAATATGTGGAATCGATATTACAAAGTCGAACGTGTGTATCCACACTAAGGGCAGTAATTCGACTTTGTGAGTCCACACTAACGGGGCAAGCGTCGACGTTGGAAGCGGTGCACTGTGGGCAGCTATCCCACAGTTCCCGCAGTCCCCGCTGCCCATTGGAATTCTGGGTCGAGCCCCCAATGCCTGCTGGGGAAAAAAATGTGTCGAGGGTGGTTTTGGGTAACTGTCGTCATCCAACCGTCACTCCCGCCCTCCCTCCCTGAAAGCGCCGGCGGGCAATCATTTCGCGCGCTTTTCTGGTGAGTGACAGCGCGGACGCCACAGCACTGCGAGCATGGAGCCCACTGCGACCATCGCTGCAGTTATGGCCGTTGTCAACACCTCGCACCTTATCGTCCACCTTTTCCAGAGGCAGATGCTGAGAAATCGGGCGAGGAGGCTACGGCATCGCGGTGAGGACATGAAGTCTGAGAGTGGCACAGACCTCTCGCAAAGCACGGGACCCCACGCCGTGAACATCATGGTGGCAATGGGTCATGTTGATGCTGTGGAACGGTGATTCTGGGCCCGGGAAACAAGCACTGACTGGTGGGACCGCATAGTGCTGCAGGTCTGGGATGAATCACAGTGGCTGCGAAACTTTCGGATGCGGAAGGGAACTTTCCTGGAACTTTGTGAGCTGCTGTCCCCTGCCCTGAATCGCAAGGACACCCGGATGCGAGCAGCCCTGAGTGTCCAGAAGCGAGTGGCCATAGCCCTCTGGAAGCTTGCAACGCCAGACAGCTACCAGTCAGTCGCGAACCACTTTGACGTGGGCAAATCTACCGTGGGGGTTGCTGTGATGCAAGTAGCCAACGCAATCGTTGAGCTACTGCTGTCAAAGGTAGTGACCCTTGGAAACGTGCAGGTCATCATAGATGGCTTCGCCGCGATGGGATTCCCAAACTGCGGTGGGGCTATAGATGGAACTCACATCCCTATCCTGGGACTGGACCACCAGGCCAGCCAGTACATTAACCGAAAGGGCTACTTTTCAATGGTGCTGCAAGCACTGGTGGACCATAGGGGACGTTTTACAAACACCAACGTCGGATGGCTGGGCAAGGTTCATGACGCTCGTGTTTTCAGGAACTCTGGTCTGTTTAGACGGCTGCAGGAAGGTATTTACTTCCCGGACCACAAAATAACTGTTGGGGATGTGGAGATGCCTATAGTGATCCTCGGGGACCGAGCCTACCCGCTAATGCCCTGGCTCATGAAGCCCTATACAGGCGCCCTGGACACTGAAAAAGAACTCTTCAACTACCGTCTCAGCAAGTGCAGAATGGTGGTGGAGTGTGCTTTTGGACGTCTCAAGGGGAGATGGAGAGGCTTACTGACTCGCTCTGATCTCAGCGAAACCAATATCCCCATTGTTATTGCAGTGTGCTCCACAATCTCTGTGAGAACAAGGGGGAGACTTTTATGGCGGGGTGGGAGGTTGAGGCAAATAGCCTGGCTGCTGATTACGCCCAGCCAGACAGCCGTGCGATTAGAAGAGCCCAGCGGGACACGCTGTGCATCCGGGAGGCTTTGAAAGCTAGGTTCCTCAGTGAGCAGGGTAACCTGTGACTATTAACTTTGTTTAAAGAGAAGCTGAACCTGCCCCCGTTTCTTTACCCAGTTTATGTTGACTATCCTCTGCAGCTACATACCCCGTTCACCCCGTCCCCCCCTTCCAACACACGTTTAAAAATAAAAAAAATGGAACTTTGTTAATGAACACCGTTTTCTTTATTACGGGTTTCGCGGTAAAGGGTTGAAACTGGGACGCAGACTGTGGTGGGGAGCGGGCGTAGTGATGGAAAGAACGCTTATAAACTCGAGGAATGACAGGCTCCTGCTCCTAGAGCGGTCAGCAGTGGTGGACTGGTTGTTTCAATGGAGCCTGCCACCCCTCCTTTTCGGGACTCTGTGTGGGGGGGCTATGTGACTTTGTGGCGGGGGAGGACGCTGCTGCGTGGCTCTGTGATCCAGGATAAGGACCGCTGCATAAGATCTCTAACCGCCCTCCCCCGCCACAAACTCACATAGCCCCCCCCCCCCACAGAATATGAAAACCACCTCCCAGACTGACCAGGGTGCCTAGTGACTGCAATGTGTGTGTGACCTGCTGCTGAACATGCCCCCCTGTCTGTACCCTGGTAAAGGTACCTGTCCTGTCCAATTACCAACCCCCTTTCCCCCCTTCAAACACACTGTCCTCTAAAAGAACATGATGGAAACAGTAATTAACAGAATCGTATTTTTTATTAGCAACTAAACAGTTAGGGGATGAAACTGGGCCGGGGGCTTGGGTGAGGCGGGAAGGAAAGGACTCAGGGCCGGCTCTGGCTTTTTTGCCGCCCCAGGCAAAAAAGCCTCCGCTCTCCCCCCGGCGGCTGGGGGGAGGGCGGCCGGAGCCCTGGGAGGAGGGCGGTGAGCCCCGGCGGGGGCTCCGCTCTCCCCCTGGCGGCCAGGGGGAGGGCGCCGGGGGGGAGGGCAGCCAGAGTGCCGGGGGGGAGTGCGGCGAGCCCCGGCGGGGGCCCCGCTCTCCCCCCGGCGGCCAGAGCGCAGGGGGCAGGGCAGTGAGAGGGCGGCGAGCCCCAGCCGGGGCTCGCCGCTCTCCCCCCGGCAGCCGGGGGGGAGGGCGGCCAGAGCACCGGGGGGAGGGCGGCGAGCCCGGCCGTGGCCCCGCTCTCCCCGGCGGCCGGAGCGCCGCGCCGCCTCCCTCCAGGTGCCGCCCCAAGCACAAGCTTGGTGGGCTGGTGCCTGAAGCCGGCCCTGAAAGGACTTATCAAATTTTGGGGAATGAGAGCCTTCTGTTACTTGAGCAGTCTGCAGGGGTGGAGTGACAGTTTTCACAGCCCCTGCCCCCTCTCCTTCTTGGGACTTTGGGTGAGGGGGGTATGGGACTTTTTGGCGGGGGAGGGCGGTTAGAGATAGACTGCAGCGGGGCTCTGTCCTCCTGCCTCCGGTCCTGCAGAACATCCACAAGGCGCCGGAGCGTGTCCGTTTGCTCCCTCATTAGTCCAAGCAGCATTTGAGTTGCCTGCTGGTCTTCCTGACGCCACCTCTCCTCCTGTTCAATGTGTGATCGATGGATTTGCGACATGTTCTCCCTCCACTGGGTCTGCTGGGCCGCCTCGGCTCGGGAGCAGCCCATAAGTTCTGAGAACATGTCGTCCTGTGTCCTTTTCTTTCTCCGCCTAATCTGTGCCAGCCTCTGGGAGGGGGATGCCAGGGTAGGTCGGGAGACAGTCGCAGCTGTGGGATGGGAAAAAGGGAGTGAATTCCTCACAAAGATAATTTTTTGTGAACAACGAACATAGTCTTTTTCTGTGAACAAGACCATGCACAGCACCTATCACATGCGCACTCAGGACAAGGTCGAATTTTCGGCCTTCGCATTCAGTGCCTGGGGTCTTGCACTGGAGATCAGACAAGCGGGGCAGGACAGCGGAATTCGGGTAGCAGGCTGACATGGTAAGCCGTAGACTTTTGGCTGCTTAAAACTTAAATTATAGCAGTGCCCTCCTTTCACGTTCAAAGCAATGCTCCTAGCATTGGCCAGTTCCTGCTGCCGGCAATCCGGCAAGCATGAACTCTGCCCCTGTCCCACCCCCTCGCAGCTGTCCCCGGGAAAGATCCCTGTATGCTGCCCCTCTCCCGCCTCCACCGTGTGGCTGTAAACTGCCGGTTACAGTTCTGTAAAGGAACAGGCAAGCAGTCCCAACAGTAACATTCCCCTAATTCTAAGCAGGTCACCATGAGCAACATCACTCTGCTGAGGATTTCTGGGACAGAGAAAGACCGCATGCTGCGTGAAAGCCAGCAAAAACCAGGGCCGTATGCTGCCATGCTCTGCAAGGCAATGATCCCAGAGTACTTGATGATAGCCTGGCGTGGAAATGTTTCCTACCACGGAGGACACAATAAGACCGCTCTCCCCAGGAACTTCATGCAAAGGCTTTCCAATTACCTCCAGGAGAGCTTCGTGGAGATGTCCCATGACGATTTCAGCTCTATCCCCGGACATATAGACCTTCTTTTCCAGTAGCTGCACTGGCAAGGACTAAAAAGTAGAGTGCCTAGGGCAAACTAATCATGATAAACCGGACATTGTTAGATTCTTTTGCAGGAGTTGCACTGCCAAGGACTAAATCGTGACGCGCCTAGGGCAAACTAATCATGAAAAACCCATTGTTAATATTGTTAATATTCCTGTTCTGTTCAAAATAAATGTTTACATGTTTTAAACACTTACCGACTGATCCTTCCCCTGATTCTGGGTCCGGGTTAACGCCTGGGGACGGTTGGTAGGGGATCTCTGTGAGGGTGATGAAGAGATCCTGGCTGTCGGGGAAATCAGCGTTGTAAGCGCTGTCGACTGCCTCGTCCTCCTCATCTCCTTCCTCATCTTCCCCGTCCGCTAACATCTCCGAGGAACCGGCCGTCGACAATATCCCATCCTCAGAGTCCACGGTCAGTGGTGGGGTAGTGGTGGCGGCCGCACCTAGAATGGAATGCAGTGCCTCGTAGAAACGGCATGTCTGGGGCTGGGATCCGGAGCATCCATTTGCCTCTTTGGTCTTCTGGTAGCCTTGTCTCAGATCCTTGATTTTCACACAGCATTGCGTTGCATCCCGGCTGTATCCTCTCTCTGTCATGGCTTTTGAGATCTTCTCATAGATCTTTGCATTCCGTCTTTTCGAGCACAGCTCCGAAAGCACGGACTTATCGCCCCACACAGCGATCAGATCCAAGACTTCCCGATCAGTCCATGCTGGGGCCCTCTTTCTATTCTGGGATTGCATGGTCACCTCTGCTGGAGAGCTCTGCATCGTTGCCAGTGCTGATGAGCTCGCCACGATGTCCAAACAGGAAATGAGATTCAAACTGCCCAGACAGGAAAAGGAATTCAAATTTTCCCGGGGCTTTTCCTGTGTGGCTGGTCAGAGCATCCAAGCTCGGACTGCTGTCCAGAGCGTCAACAGAGTGGTGCACTGTGGGATAGCTCCCAGAGCTATTAGCGTCGATTTCCATCCACACGTACCCTAATTCGACATGGCCATGTCAAATTTAGCGCTACTCCCCTCGTTGGGGAGGAGTACAGAAATCGAATTTAAGAGACCTCTATGTCGAACTAAATAGCTTCGTTGTGTGGACGGGTGCAGGGTTAATTCGATTTAACGCTGCTAAATCCGACATAACCTCCTAGTGTAGACCAGGCCTCAGATTCATATCCCTGCTTTGCCACAGACTTCCTATGGACCCTAGGCAAGTTATTCGTGTCTCTATGACTGAGTTCCCCATCTGCAAACTGGGGATACTTCTCTACATTACAGGGGTATTGTGAAAATAAATACATTAAAGACTGTGGAACACTCAGATAGCATAATAATGGGGGTCATATGAGATAGGTGGCTGTGGTACTAACAGATCAGACGGCAGGTTTTAAATGACTGACTGATATTTACAGGAAGGCACATCATTATGTAAAATCTTTTGGTGACAATGACTGGTGTTATGATGGTAACAACTATTTTCATAATGGTGGCAAGCGAAATAGTTATGTCAAAAAAAGACAGGAGGAAAATAGCCTGTGTAGTCTGTGGTTATTTCAGTTCTAATCCTTAAAAGTGAGGCAAGTTTAATTGAATAAATGTGAAGCTTGGGAGCACTGAGGATCATATTGGTCAAAGTGGACAAAATCCTGAAGAACTCATTCAGACAAAACTCCTGGAGTCAATAGGGACTTTGCTTGAATATGGATTTTAACTCAATGTAATTGGCCTTGAAAATCCCATAGCTGCATGTACAAAAATCTTTGGCTTCTGGAGAGCTGATTTTGATGGAATACAGAAATTGCCTTGAGGAGCTGTGATTAGAAGTCAGTAATGTATAGCAAGCCTATAGGGCTGCAGGAAGTGGGACATAGTCAGCTGAAGAAAATTAAATTGGAATTCTTCCTGGTTAAATGTGCATGGAGGGAAAAGAGCAACAAAGTCCAATGTGGTTAAATAGTGATGTAAAGACTAGGGCAGTGTAAACAATAGGCAGGAGGCTTTTAAAAGTATTTAAAATATAAACTGTGTGATAATGAAGAGAATGGTGAGATATATAAAAATAAGCAGAAGGGAATAAGAAGAGTAATTAGAGGAGCCTGAAAAAATAATACAAATATAAAATTACAGAGAAAGTTTCTACCAAACTATAAAATTGTTGTAGAATGTAAAGTAGGGAAAATAGACATTTATCTGATTTTTTTTTAAAAAAAATAGAAATATGAGTTGGGGTAAGGATGACAAAAATGTAAACAAACCCCAGGATTAGATTTCCTGACAGGAGTTAGAGAATGGGTGAAAAGAAATGGAAATGATTTTATGGCAGACAAAGCATCAGATTCTGATCACTGTCCTCCACAAGTGTTAAAGGAAATGAGGAAAGCTGTTAGTGAAAGATTAACTGATATGACTTGCTTTCCTGAAAGACCTAGATGTGGGGAATTTAATAACATTATTTCCAAAAGAACTGTGAGATTAGCCTGGAATCCAACACGTTTGGAGGAAAGCATTAGTGACTTAGAAGGATTTAATAAGGGAACACTTTTAAAAAAAAATGTATTAAGGGCTAGATTGTACCATTTAGGCAAAGCAGTGATTAGAGAGCAGTGTGAAGCTGTACCACCCAAAGGATACCCATGCAACTGTTAAAAATACAACAAATTACTTAATATGTTTTATGCAAAAAATGTTAGCACCTAAACTCCCCAATTAAGACCCCAGCACATACAACATCCCACCTTCTGACATGCCAAATTGTTCAACCCTATCCACATGTAAATCCTGAAAGAATACACGAGCTTTGCAGCATGTCTAGTTTGATAACAGACAGTGAACGATAAATATCACTACTCTGCACTGAAAAATTTGGTGACCTTTCACCATAGGCTGAGAATGTCTCATGAATTTCCACTTAACCAAGGGTGTGGGGGACACACCACTCTGACCTCACTCCATACCTCAGGATCACCAAATTTCAGTAGATGATGATGATAATATAATACCTAGCTCTTATGTTGGGCCTTTTATCAGTATATTCCAAAGCACTTTACAAAGGAGTTTAGTACAACATTGTATAAGTGGGAGGTCTTGCCTAGAATTAATTTGGAGTTATGGTACAGGGTGGATGGCGTGAACTGCAGTGAAAGTGCTGAATGTTACATGATGTACCTACTGTAGGTTTCAGAAGCATTTACTGAATGGCCACATTCAAGATTGTGAGTGAAGAATTAATGAACTGGCTTTTGGGGAAGAGAGGCTCTCAGATATTGTGAGGGGGGTGGTATAAGAACTTGAATAGAATAGAACAGGAAGTAGCCTTACACAAAGTCTGTTGTGCACATACTTGATAAACACATGTAGCAGTTCCATAATCATGGGTTTGGGCAACTGCACCATGCACCACATTTCAACTTCTGCGCTGGGCTTGAGTTCAACTTTTCAGGGGAACCAGGTGGTTCACAGGTTAATAGGATCTTCAACATCTAGGACACCACCTCAAATCCAGTCTTGTTTGTGGGTGATTGACAGCTATTAGCTAATGATGGCTATTTGGTGACTTGCGTGAAGTCATTTTCCTACTAGACAAGTGTCTGCATCACAAAGACTATCAGCATAGTTAATACACATTCCCACCTTTCTGGAAATCTCAAGAGAGAGACCAAAGACTAAATAGACCATATAGACTGAAATAAGAGTCCTCAGCACATGGACTGGACAGAGTTGGGTTGTAGTGTTGCCACCTTTAATGTACCTCTTGTCTCTATAAAAAGAAGACTTCAGCCTCCAGATCAGGCAAACTGACACTTTTTATGGTTGCCTCCACTGATTCCCTAGATTCTTTTTCAGAACAGTGGGTGTTGTCTGGGGTTCTTTGCTCCGTGTCTCCTTTTGGTTCCCATGTTTTAACTCTGTGACCTGTACTCCCCTTCCTGTTTTTTCCATTCTTTGTCCCTGCTAATTTGTTGACCCCCTGTTCTTTAGTAACCTTCCCAGTCCTTATTTTTTGTTGTGGAATGGCTGCTAATGTTCCTTTTGGATGGGTTCCACCGATTCCTACAGGGATTAAATAGGCTGACACCTTTTTATGAGCACGAAATTCACATGAAATACTGAGGGTGGGGAGGAGGAGATGGTGGAGGAAACTTTTGCAGTTCTAGGGTATGTCTACGCTGCAATTAGACACCTGCTCCTGGCCAGCTGACTCAAGCTGGCAGGGTTCAGGCTGTAGGGCTATTTAATTGCGGTGTAAACATTCGCACTTCCCACCTCACAGGGTCCTAGTGCCTGGGCTCCAGCCCGAGCCCAAATATCTACAGTGCAGTTAAACAGCCGCTTAGCCTGAGCCCCACAAGCCCAAGTCAGCTGGCATGGGCCAGCCATGGGTTTTTAATTGCAGTTTAGATGTACCCTTAGTAAGCCAAGGTAAGTAGTGATGGCTTGTAAGAAATTTGAAGGTAAAAGCCACGTTATTATTTTATGGTACATTGATCAAAGTACAATAAGAGAATATTTTCCTCTCAGATGGCTTTCTCCTTTTGTTAATGCTTCTAATTTAATACCTCGAGAAAAATACATTTTATTAGAGGTTTCTCATCAGCTATTGTCCTATGTTGGTTTTTTGTTTCTTTTTGGTAGCAAAGCTAACCACCAAGTAGCCTCAGGACATGCAATTCTTACCTCCATGCATAGTACAGTATTATTTAAGACTCTAAATGCTAATTTAATGAAAATTGGTATATTCACAGTGTTCAGGAACCTAGGGCTTTATGCAAAGCAAAGCATAGACGAGTCTCTTCATTTGAGAAACTGCTGTTGGAAGAAAAGCTCGTTGAGGCTGCGTTTGGCAGTGTTTTAAAAGTACTGCAGGCACATGGTTGCTGTAAATGGACAAAAATTGATGGATGTGCTGTGAACTTCTAGTCTAAGCCATGGAACTCACCCTGCTATTATTCTACATCAATGTTCATCTCATAATCAAGTTTGATCTAATTTAAGTTTTATTTTTTTTTTAATGGAGTGAAGAATCATGCCCTAGGGTTGAAAGCAGAGTTTATCCATTACAATAGATCGATGAGGCTTGGCTCCTTACCATTTATCAGTACAACCTTTGTGTCTATTTTGGCTTTTGTCTGATTAGATTTTTCATTTAATGGTAGAGGGATAGCAGTCCCAATACACTCTTCTTTGTGAAGGAGTTTAGGATAATAACACTCACATAATGTTTCTAACCCAGTTTCCAGAAACCACTATCAAAGATTGGAGTTTTTAAAGACTTTTGTGAAGATACTGGCTGTTTTGTTTAAAACACTTAATCCGCTTAGGGGTTTTTCAAGAATACTTGAAAGTGCTGTCTCTGTGTCTGATTTTAGTACACTTGCCAGGAACCGGAGCAGAACTCTCAGCAATTATCAATGGTATGTGCACGTATAGGAGCAGGTGCTGAGACAGTAATAAGCCATCCTGCAAATCTGTGATCCAAATGTTGTAACTTCTCTTAGGGCCAAATTCAGCTCACGTCTGCCCTGGTGCAGCTCCCAGGGGCGGCTCAGGGCACCAGTGCAGCAAGCGCGTGCCTGGGGTGGCCTGCTGGTCCGGTCGCTGTGAGGGCGGCAGTCAGGCTGCCCTCGGCGGCACGCCTGCGGGAGGTCCGCCAGTCCCGCGGCTTTGGCAGCAATTGGGCGGCGGGACCAGAGGACCTCTCCCAGGCATGCCGCTGAATCTCCGTGACCAGCGGACCGCCCGCAGCGTGCCGCCGAAAGCCGTGCTTGGGGCGGCAAAAAACGTAGAGCCGCCGCTGGCAGCTCCACTGCAGTGGATTGAATGGCACTCACTTTAGACTCAGACTGAACTTGGCCCTTTTGGTGAAGTCCTCCTGGCTCCCAAAATTGAGCAGCACCTCAGTGATTACACTGAGTAGGATGGTCCAAGAAGTGGAAAGGACACAGAGGAGAACTCTTGGCCCCCTGCAGTCCTTCAGCATGGTATGTGGGAGTGTGTAGGGGATTTAAGGTCAGCCCAAGGGAGTGGTAGAGATGTGGAAAGTGTAGTGCATTTGGGGATTAAGGAATCACAGTTCTCCCCCCACCTTCCCTCTTTTCCCTACTGTGATGCTGGCAGACCAGGTGCCAGCTCATGCTGAAGGTCCAGGCCAATTCACTTGTGTATTAGCATAGATCAAAGTGATTGTTAAATGTATAAGAGTATATTGGTGTTTAAACTTCATGAAAACTAGTGGGATGTTACCTGCATTGTTTTCACATATCTGTATCCTGTTATTATGTAATAACAAACATTTACATTGTGTAAACCCCTGTAACTAAATAATCCATCAAAAGAGAAAGAAGCCTTGTGGAATGCAAATGAACTTTAACAGAAAAGTGCTCATTTTGAAGCAGGTGGTCATTGTGATGATCGGAGGTCAAAGACTCAAAATGTGTTCCTCTCTCTCTCTCATCAAAGGAAAGGCCCACATGGGTAGTGACATGTCAGCTTGTTTTCTATGAGAAGAAGCTATAAGTATGGATTCAGGGAAAAATCCTTCATCTCTGGACTGTATGGACTCCTAAAGGTTACAGGTGCAAAGTGGAGATCCCCACAGACAATCTGGGAACCCTGAAAAGTTTTTTGGGAAACTGGCAGTTTATTACATCACTGGCACCATTTGGAATTACAAACTGTGACTCACCTGTACATATATTTTACCTGCTTTAACTCTCAGTAACTCTTGCTTCCTTTTCTTAGCTAATAAACCTTTAGTTAGTTGACTATAGAATTGGCTACCAGCATTGTCTTTGGTGTAAGATCTAGAGTACCAATTGATCTGGGATAAGTGACTGGTCTCTTGGAATTGCAAGCAAACTGATGTGATGTGATTTTTGGTTTAAGTGACCTTTTATCACAAAGTCCATTTATCTGGGTGGCAAGATAGACTGGAGAGTCTAAGGGGACTGTCTGTGACTCCATGGTAAAATGTGTATAGTGATCCAGGAGTTCACATTTGTCACTGGCTTGGTGAAACCTCAATATAAAACACACCACCAGTTTGGGGCGTCTGCTCTGTTTTCTGACAATCTGCCCTGAGGTAGGCATTCACAGTCATGAACCACTCCAGACAGCATGACACCCACTTTCTGTTCAATAGTTTCTTTGAGGTTAATTTGGTGTGGTGTACAGGCCAATCCCTGAGCAAAAACAATGACCCTTGCTCATCAGACAGGAGAATAGCATTCCCATTGTTATCACACTGACTGTTATGAAAGAGCTGCAGCTGAGGAGGGGCGGGGAGTTCACTCCATCATGTTGGAACCTTCCGCCCTTCCCCCCCACACACACACACAAATTGTTCCTTGAATTCCTCTCACATCTATAACAATCTTTCTGGCTTCCTGTCATACAGCTAACAGGATGGTTCATAAAATGTACCCCAGAAGAGGGTACTATGAGAGTATTTCAATTGAAGTGGTTTCTCTGAGGGCACGTCTTCACTACCCGCCGATCCGGCGGGTAGCAATCGGTCTATCGGGGATCGACTTACCACGTCTAGTGAAGACGCGATAAAATCGATCCCTGATGGCTCTACCGTCGACTCCGGAAATCCACCGCGGCAAGAGGCGGAAGCGGAGTCGACGGCGGCGCGGCAGCGGTCGACTTGCCGCCATCCTCACAGCCAGGTAAGTCGACCTAAAATACGCCACTTCAGCTACGCTATTCACGTAGCTGAAGTTGCGTATCTTAGGTCGACCCCCCGCTGTAGTGTAGACCTAGCCTTAGAGAGAGCCTTGTCCTGCTCTCTTGTACTGGGGATCATGGGGACAGGGATTTTTCTTGAGCCCTAACAGGAAATGAATCCCATAACTTTCTAGTCAGCATTTTAAGGATCCCAATCCTATTGAAGTCAATGGAAAGAAATCTGGAGGCTTTGGATAAGGCTATAAGTCCCCTTTCTCTGTAGGGGTTTCCTAGTACAAATTATCACCTTCCTGAATTTTAACTCATTTGATTTCAGTGTTCCAAATCCTGTGAAGGAGGATTCCGGGTTCGAGAAGTACGATGTCTGTCAGATGATCTGACACCCAGTAACCAATGTGATCCACAGCTTAAACCAGAAGAAAAAGAACCTTGTAACACTCAGGATTGTATACCAGAAATAGGTAAGCAGACAGGAAAACTGGACTGTTTTGACTGTGGAACTCCATCTAGTGGAGAAAATATTTAACAATCCTGTATAGGCTCTCTGGGTTCAGCGTTTATTTTCTGTTCCAATTTTAGGAGTTCGTTTTTAAACAAAACAAGACTCTCTTTTTAAAAGGGTACAGTAGGTTTTCATAGACTTTAAAGCCAGAAAGGATCATCATGATCATTTACTCTGACCTAGTCACATTGCAGACCATAGAACCTAGGGTGACCAGACAGCAAATGTGAAAAATTGGGACAGGGTGTGGGAGGTAATCGGAGCCTATATAAGAAAAAGACACAAAAATCGGGACTGTCCCTATAAAATTGGGACATCTGGTCACCCTAATAGAACCTCACCCACCCACTCCTGTAATAGACCCATAACCTCTGGCTGAGTTACTGAAGCCCTCAAATTGTGATTTAAAGACTTCAAATTACAGAGAATCCACCATTTACTCCAGTTCAAACCAGCAAGTGACCTGTGCCCCATGGTGCAGAGGATGGCAAAAAAAACCCAGGGTCTCTGCCAATCTGACCATGGGGGAAATTCCTTCTTGACCCCAAATATGGTGATCAATTACACCCTGAGCTTGTGACAAGACCCACCAGGCAGACACGGGAAAGAATTCTCTGTAGTAACTCAGAGCCCTCTCCATCTAGTGTCCCATCCGGCTATTGGAGATATTTGCTGCTAGCCGTCACAGATCAGCTACCTGCCATTATAGGCAGTCTCATCATAACATCTCCTCCATAAACTTATCAAGCTCAGTCTGGAAGCCAGTTAGGATTTTTTGCCCCCACTGCGCTCCTTGGAAAGCTATTCCAGAACATCACTCTTCTGAAACTTTTGTCTAATGTCAAGCCTAAACTTGCTGATAGCCAGATTATATCCATTTGTTCTTGTGTCCACATCGGCGCTTAATTTAAATAACTCCTCTCCCTCCCTGGTATATATCCCTCTGATGTATTTAGAGACAGCAATCATGTCTCCCCTCAGCCGTCTTTTGATTAGGCTAAACAAGCCAAGCTCTTTGAGTCTTCTGATTAAAATGTTTTCCTTGAACACTATCAGAAATTGACTTCCCTTTGAAGTCCCAGAGAGCATGAGAGATTTTTGGATCTGCTAAAATGGCACATTTGGGTTAATTTTAGTGTGTATTTTATGGAACCTCGTATTTTGAATGTTTGATTTGGTGGGTTCTTACTGCTTTAACCCTAAAACCAGAAAATTTAATCATGTATAATATTCTAAGTCTTCTAATATCTTTTACAAGGAACTATGCATACACAAGACATTTTCTTTATTATGAACTTCCCGGTGCTGTTGCATACATTCATAGATTCCAAAGCCAGAAGAGACCATTATGAGCATCTAGTATCACCTTCTTTATAATACGGGCCATAGAACCTCCCCAAAATAATTCCTAGATTTCACTTTTCTTCTTGATTTTAAAATATCAACCTAAGATGTCAATGCAGAGTCAAATTTCTTTCATGAAATATATTAACCAAAATGTAACACGTTAGCATTAATTTGATATTGTCAGGGATTTTTTTCATAATTTTTATGGAATCATTTTATTACTAATTATAATTACTAGAGAAGGAGAGAAAGATGTATTAAGAAATAGGTGGAACCTCATTCTACTCTGCAGCAACATTCAGGTCAAATTTGTTCACAAATTTAGATTTTGTAAAAATTAGCTATTATGTAGCATAAGACTGATAGAAATGTTGTTCTTCCTCCTCCTCCTCCTCCATGTGGAAACAGTTTTGTTTAAAACAAATTAATACTGACAAGTCTCATGGTTTTATTGTGTGCCTTCTGTTATTTGGTCTTTTTCTTAAAATCCCTGCTCCTTGAGTTATGTGATTATGAGAGAATCTCAGTTTTCATCAAAAAAGCAAGTTTCTAGCCCTCATGGTTTTTAAATGTGAATGGAGTGCATCCTAGTGGCTCAGAACCCAGAAGGCAAATATAAAGAACCCAACATTTATTATTTTTCAAAATCTCAATATTTATAAGCCAATCTTGTGATTGTGGGGGGCCTGATTCATGACTTTTCAGTGCTTGGGGGTTGGTAGTACTGTTAATATTCCCCTGAAGCATTAGCCACCCAAACACTGCAGCATGGTATTTATTACCTGAGAATCTGAAAGTGAAAATGACACAAACCTGACTATAAATACAAGTGCTACTGTCTAGTCTATTTGTATTATTCAAGCCAAATTAAGTGTAAAAAGCAAACACAAATTATTAAAAGTAAAGTAGATTGTTTTAAATATGTGCATTTTTTTCTAAATTTATTCAAATAAAAAAAGTTCTTGTAGTTTTAATAATTTAACTTACTTACATCAATAGGCTATTTTTAAATATATGCTTTTTTCACCTGACAGTAAATCTTTAAAAATAAATTTGCACTCTACCATAATCTGCTCTGATAACATAATCTTTCTGAATCATAAAAGTCTGTGCTTTTTTTCCCCCCCCAGATGAAAATTGCAAAGACAAATACTACAACTGCAATGTGGTGGTGCAGGCCCGTCTCTGTGTCTATACCTATTACAAGACAGCCTGTTGTGCATCCTGCACAAGGGTGGCCAATAGACAATCAGGTTTTCTAGGACGCAGATAACAACTACTCCATCACCCGTAGCGTCCATGTTTAACTTCGATATGGGAACATAAACAGTGTTACTGTTTGGACTGCAACAGGTTCTGCCTTCTTAAAGAGATGGTTTCCATATTGCTGAGCACATCAAGACTATGGTTATGTCTCACACATAACATGCAGCATATAATAGGAGCTTTTTGGCTTTTTAAAATGTTCATTGTAAAACCGTGATTTTTAAAGCATTATTTTTTACTGATACTATTGTATGCATCTGTTCATCAAATAATTGTTATTTAAGGAAAATACCACCCTTCTTGTTATGAACTGAATGAAAGGAAAATCAGTCAAATGCATTTATTGGAGATGTTTGACCAGTACAGATACAGCAGCATGATCATTTGCTGAGTATCAACCCTTCTTTGGTGTTTTGGACTTAAATTAGTAGATGGTATCAGTAGAACATGTACATGAGAAGTGTTATGTCGTAAAAAAACCCAACACCCTTAGGACCCATTTAAGCTCAATTTCCTGGCACCCTAATATGTGTGTTTTATTACCTCAACCCTTCATACTAAATTAGTGTCATGATTAAGCTCTCTTTCACTAACTTCCTGCCTTCAACTAAGCAGCAAATGTACACACATTGACTGCCTATAAGTGCCTTGTATCTAATTCATAAACTAGTGCATTAAAGTTATAGCCTGTAATTCTGTATGGATGTTGAAAGCAATATATTACCCACCACAGTGCCCTTAAGTCTTTTAAGTCTTCTCTTTAACATGTGAAGCTAACAGCTGAAGCTCAAATGGGTGATGTTCCTCCACTGATCTAAATTGTCAGTTTACACCAGCAGAGGATCTTCCACCATGATGTAGCAATCTCGCTGCATAATAATTTTTCATTTTAGAAGTGTTCAGTACGTAATAGGATCAATCCAAATGTGTATAAGGTTCAATTAGGATTGCCATCAGTTTCTGAAGCTGCCACCAAAGGATCTGGCCCTCTGTCTCTAACATGTTTTCATAACCCTTTGGTATCAGCCGTCTCTGGTGGGGATTTTATATATATATAAAATCTTATATATATAGCAGTTAGTATGTATATATATATACTAACTGCTAGTGCAGTAGTTTGGAAGTCTGTATTAAGGAAATTCTGACTCCTAGCTGTTGAAGGATTATTACAGTGTAGTTTGTCTTGTTTTCATCCTGTTTTGTTCCTCAGTAAACTTACTCTAAAAGAATAGCATCTATTTACACCATGTCTCCCTGTTCCAGTCAAGAATGGTTACAGATTTGCACCTGGGTTAGATGATCTTCATTTTCTACACTTACTGTACTCAGTCCTGGAATTTGCTAGAGCTAAACAGAATGAGACATTCAGTGCAGATAAAGGCATTCAGTGCAGATTAAAGGTATTAAACTACCTGAAAATTTCACAGTTCATCCACTTTTATTGAGTCTTTTAAAATATTTCTGTGTAAGTAGCGCTGAGTTCTATTGGTGGAAAAAAATAACTTGCTTATTGAATTACTCATTGCAATGTACTCTAAACCCTACTGATATCTTTAATCTTGAGTCCATTTTTAAGGTGTCCACTGTCTGAATTCAAAAACGGTGCCAAATAATCCTATTTATACCTGATACATGTTTACTGTTGAGCTTTATGCTAGTCCTATGTTGATTATCTCTGAGCCCTATTGTACCATCAATGTTTGATCAGGAGTCCCTATTGTAATCAGTGGGAGTTCTCCTTTGTCTCTAAAATTTGATGTCACAATAATGATTCTTTGTGATTAGAAATTATTAAATGTGATTAGATTTGATTACCCTCTAATTAATTTAATTAAACAATGGGAGACCTGTATGAAATTGAAAGACTAATTATATACCTTTTTTTTTTTTGAGTTAATGATCCCTTCTCAGTCCTATGCCTTTATGTCATGAAAAGTCATCCATCAAGGACTTTATATAGCTCTTGAAGATCTGAGATTACACTGTATACAGTAGATTCTTGACCAAAGAATTATGGGGAGGAACTGTCAAATTTCCAATGGTGGTAAATATAAATTTTCATATGAATGTCACATTGTAGCAAATCCTGACAAACTGTATCTAATTTTGTTGTTTCTCTTTTGCCTTAAGAGAAGTGTATTTCATCTACTTTAGGGAAGTATCTGTAGCATAAAAAGATTATTTACATCCCAGATGAAGAAATAAATTATAGTTGACACAACAATAATATATGACCCATAAACAGTTTGCACATACCTTTGGATAAGGTAAATAATTTAAGCTGAACAGTGAGTTGGTAAGTAGGTATGTAAACGTGGTGCCTTACACGGTTTGTAGGCAAGTTATAAAATGTGTTGCTCTTGAATACATGGCAGTTGGGATGGCTTAGAAGGATTTATCTTTTTGTGGGCTCCATTAATGTACCATTGAAGACGGCAAAGTTCATAAGAGCCAAGTATAAAAGGGTATATATCTATGTATATATACCCTGTATTACTCCTCAGATTCATTGCTTTGTTAGTTGAATGTGGTCACTTATATTGATAGTTATATAAACTGAGCTATCTGGTGTAAGGCCAGTTTTCATATATACTATTTAAAAAGTATTAGTCTCACCTAATTAAACACCATGCAGTAAGGAGTCAGCCTGATTGTGGCCAGATTTAATCTCTTGTTGTCACTGGCAAGTTTCACTATAATTATGATAGATGTTTTTAGAATATAAACTAATCAACTCTCCTTTCCTACACACACTGATGCAGAAGGACTAATATTATCTATGGTAATATTTCATTGTCACATGAAGTGCACTTTTAAAACTATTCATTTAAACCAGTTATTGCATTTTAATTATTACAAGTGTTTGTTTTTATATAGCAGTGCTCCAGTTTAGCCTGACACCATGTATAGTTCCTGATTCTTTCACTTACATTGATGTAAATTAGGAATGGCACTAATGAACTCAGTGGAGTTACACGGGTATAAAACCAGTGTAAGCAAGTGCAGAATCAGGCTCATTAATTTGAACAACACCTTTTCTTTATTGTGTGTTAATACGTAGTAGAAAAAACATTATTTCTCACCTTTCAAATCTTCAGGTTACATGATCTGGGATAAAATAGAAGATCATAGTAACTATGGGGACAATATGTGGATCGTCAATATAAGGCAAACTGGTGAAAAGTGATTACCTGAAGCCAGCACACAACAAAGGGAGCCCCACATCTGGCTTCTCAAACATCTGTAGAGAACCCATTTTGCTGATCTTACATGACAGAGGCAGATTTTGAGGGGTGATACAAAAGCAAGAGGGCAAGGTTTGCATGGTTTTGCATGAACATCACACAACCCAGCCGTGGTTTCAACACACTCATACAATTACGACTAATGTAATGTAATAATCTGTCTTTGGGGCATAATACATCAGGATCTAGAATTAATGTTGTTTTTACAATGTTTATATGATCCCATTTCCATAGCCAAATGGTACAGATCCAAAATTGGGTCCTTTTAAGTAGGAAAACACTTGCTGTATTTTCGAGATTTGTTAACTCAAAAGTTCATAGACAAGGCACATATGGATGAGATAGCCACAACTTAACTGAGTTCAGTGGGACTACTCACATTCAGGAGTGTTTGGAGTGCTAATAGCTACTGCCATACCTGCTTACGCAACAAGAATGTTTGATGTTTAGAGCAGTGCTAAGTGATCAGACCATTTTATTACCTTGAACAGAGGACTAGCTGGCACAGCTGTGGGAATTAATACAAGGTGGTTTTTTTTTTGGAGTGAGCGAGAACAAGATAGCTTTTAACAGTTTGTGTCAGAAATAAGACTAGTTATTAGTAGAGCTATTCTCCTGATAGTTCAACCAGCTCCTGAACCCTTGGTGGTTCGTTTTATTAAAATAACTACTGAATGAATTCCTGTGCAATGAACCCAGAGTACCTATAACTGCACAATTATGAAAGTATGTATTGTTCCTGTATTCTCACATACAACATCTGCTGTTTTAAAAGTACCATTAGAGCAATCATGTATAGATTGAATAGCAGAAAAAATCTTTGCAGGACTTGGTTTTTATGGCACAGCTGTGTTTAATGCCTTTTGGCTCCTCTCTATAAAAGCATTTGTTGGTCTATGGGGCAGTTAATTGGGAAATTCAAACAATGAATGCTGAAAGTAAACTTTCTTCGTTCCTAACATGGCTTACAGAATATATTAGTGGGGGTTATGTTAGTTTCTATTTAGGGAGCTGAATCAAAGCAATCTACTAACACTTAACATTTTCATCTTTAGTGTTTTTAAATGGGCAAACTAATTTGCATTATAAGAAACAATTATTGGGTCAAATTCTGACCTGGTGAAAGCAGGTGCAACTTTATTAGAAATGCATCCACTAACACTAGGTCTGAATTTGGCCCTTTGTCAATTTTCAATGAAACACAAGGGAGTATAGTTACATTTTTTTAAATGGAGACCCCTTGGAATTTTAATGGATTGGGAAATGCAAACTCCCATTATCTTTTGGGCTTGATTATTTCCTTTGAAAATTCAACACTTTCCCAGTGACTTTCTAACAACACTGCTTTCATTAGCCTGCTTTGTCATGGTGCACTGTGTGGGTCTCTTCAGAACTGACCCTGCAATGTGCTCATCATGGGTGGACGTAGGTGCCCTTGCTGACCCTCCCTGAAGTCATCAGGGACATTGTTAAGCAGGGGTGTTGGAACAATTTGTATAGTTGGGGTGATGAGAGCCATTGAACCACACTGTAAATCCTGTATATGATGGCAACCACTTGAAGCTAGGGGGTGCAGAAGCACCCTCAGCACCTCTAGTTCCAGCAACTATGTCTTCATGGACTGGGGCCTTAACTGTGCAGATCATCAAGCCTCGATTTGAGTGACACAAAAACCCTACTTTATATATGTAAAATTACATACATTTCACCTTAACCCAGTCATCCATCTTGGCAGAAGGATATACTTTATTATAACTTATTTTTTGTTATTTGTAAATACAAGATGTTTATAGGAAATATGTATTCTGAGCTATGTCTATGGAACAAGCCACTGCACCAAAATAGTTCAATTATTTAGAATATGCAGATTTTTATTAAAGGGACCTAATGTGTATTTATTTACATATGCCATCTACATTTTTGTCCAGGTCTTTCATCATACTAATCCAAGTTTTCATGGAATTTTATAGCATATATATATATGTCATATTGTAAATCCATAGTTACCATTTTGTAATTTTCTGATTAGCCAGTTTCTTGAGTGGATTTAAAGGGGGAGTATAAGTTAAAGTACTTTGTGACTAGTTCAGGAATATGTATCCCTGGCAATGCACCCGAACCTGAACTGTACAGCATCCTTTTCATATTGCATACATTTTCTCTTTGATGGAAAAAGTTAACTATTTTTGTTTATGACTAATTTATTTTTTATTATTGTGAAAAATAAAGTAATTAAAGATCAGCTTTTGTGACACGGTTTATTTCCTATTTGGTGAACCCTATGTAACTCCTGTACACAGGAGTTAAACATATGTATCAACAGTAGAATAGATCCCTGGAGGGATCTAATTAACATGCCTTATCTAGTACTGTGCAGAATATAGAAACGTTGCCAAAAGAGAGATAACACTGTGCACTATAACCTTACAGAGTATTGACAGTGCCATCCTGGTTTCCTGATAGACAATCATACCTATTAGAGATTGGAAAAGAAAGCCTTTTATTGATAGGTCATCATCTCCCCCCTGCTTCCAAACCAGGTTGTTTCCTACCGTATGTTCTCAATTACACTGCCCAATTTTAAATTATTTTCTCCCACCACTTCCCTTGAGAAGCTCTGGCTCCTTTATGCCAGGTAAAATGGCCGGAGGGGTGTAAAGCAGTGCTAAAAACTCCCGTTCCAGCAGGGAGAGGATCCCCCGATGCAGGCGCTGTAGAAGACAAGTGTGAGGCTGTGCAGGAGGGACTTGCCCTCTCCTCTGGAGGCACTAGGATACAGGGGTGCTTCCCCTCCCCCTCAAGCCATGGAGGACCTTGTGGAATAACCACAGAGAGCAGCCATCCACAGACTCTAACCCAGTGATACTCAGACCTCAGTGGTTCAGGAGTCAAATTAGTGATCAACATTACCCAAAGAGCCACAGTAGTGTGAATTCATTGTTTCATTTACTATTTATATATCTGACCAAGTATTACTATTTTATCAACTACAATTAGTTAATAACATAGTTTAAAAGCAGCCAGATTGGTTAATAATTAAATCACACAGTGTTTTAACATCATGTGCTGCACAGAGCCACAGGAGACCCATTCAAGAGCCACTTGTGGCTCTTAAGCCTCAATCTGAGTATCACTGCTCCAGCCAGTAGTATCAGAAGCAGCCAAAGCAGGGACTGCTTGGTGGAGGGAGGGCAGAGAGAATGGGGGCTGGTGGTGGTTTGGTTGGGGGAAAACAGGCACTAGATAAGACCACTCCCTCCCCCCAGCATCCTTGTGGACCCTGAAATGTACAAGGGAGACCCACTACCACACTCGGCAGGGCACTAGGATTCATGTAGCCTTGGAGGAAAACCCCAGAGACCAGTCAGCCACAGCCTCCAGGTGGTAGGATCAGAAGCATCCAAATCAGGGTGCCGTGCTTCCTGGGGTTATCCAGCTTTGTGAGCCACTGTACTATCACCTGTCCTTAGCGTGAGGAAGCCTCATCTGTGACTGGTAGGGGTCAGCTTCTTGACTCCATCAGCCACAAGCAACACAAGTCCTCCCCTCTCAGCCCATGCAGGCTCTGCTGTCCCTCTGCAGACGAGCAATTGGCATACTCCCTCTGCCCCCCACCCCAGTCCTCTAAGCATCTCCCTAGAGTGCCTAGCCATTGGACAGCCATAGATCCTCTGGTCTGAAAGGAACAATACACCAAGGTTTAGCAGTTACCCTGTAGGACATAGCTCCACTTAACTCAGCACGTGGATTTGTTCATAGAGAAAGCAGGTATGAGTTGATTTAACAAAGAACAGAGTCAAATAATATCACATAGAAATATTGGCCACAGGAGGGTTACATATACAATTAAATCATAACACACATTCTAGAGCCTAAACTTAACTAACAAGCTGCTGCTTGTCTAATAAGGTTCTGCTTATCCTAAGTCCTTCTCTCGGTGTTTTTCAACCAGGATGGCTGAGTTCTTCTTTTCAAAAACCAAGCCTGCTGGCAACTTACCTCCCCAGATGATGGCTGCCAGGGGGTCTTTCTGCACCCCCTAGCTCTATTACACCAGCCCTTTGTTCTTCATCCCTAAACTAGGTTCCCTCCCACCAACTAGTCACCTCTTCCTGTTAAATTCATCTCCTGAAGTGCCCTTAATCTTCTCAAGTATCAGGGGGTAGCCGTGTTAGTCTGTACCCACAAAAACAACAAGGAGTCCAGTGGCACCTTAAAGACTAATAGATTTCCATTGTAAGGCACACAGTACACAATGGTCAGCCAGGAAGTAAGTCTCTCACCTCCTGGAACCTGTCTTAAGGCATATTACCTCTGGGTCACCTGCCTGTAATGGCAATGCTTTAAACACATAATTTCCAATATATACATATCTATCTACAATATAGATGTGCACAGATCGCCTTACATATTATCTGCACATACTTTTTGCAACAATGATGATAGTCAGTGTAGCACAGGATTTCAGTACACACCTTATAAGACATTATATGGTGAACTAGTAGGAAGATACTACCCCTGGGGAGCCCTGTAACCCTTATGTACCCCTGTGCCCTCTGCCAGTTGGCATCACAGGGTCCTGGGGTGGCCATTTCAATCAACACTAAAGAACGTTCTCTGACTTGCATTGCATTATTATTAATTAATTTTTATTTGTATTATTCTAGTGCCTAGGAGCCCCAGTCATGGACCACCAACCCCCTGTGCTAGGCACTGTACAAACAGCCTGTAAGCTCTTTGGAGCAGGGACTCTCTCTCTTTTTTTTTTTTCTAGGTATAAGATGGGAGGCACGAGATGGCGCTACAAAGGTGGGGCGCACACGGAAATAACGAGTCAATGGTGCCTAAATGGACATAGCCTGGGGGGAGGGGTAGCGCACACAAGCCGCGTGAACAGCGGGGGGGGCGGCAAATAGCGCGTTAGTGCCCTGATTTGGTTGGTTGGGGTTTTTTTGGCGGGGGGAGCTCAGCCCAATGGAAGGCAAAGGGGAGCGTGCAGGGGCGGCAGGGTGGGTATGCGGTGAGCTGAGGTGAAGAGACGTGTGGCGGGGCAGGTTGGAGCCGGTGACCGGCAGCCAAGCGGCTGCAGCACAGGGCAATGCAAGGTAGCAACAGGTTAGCTGCGGCGGGGACAATGCGCCGCGCCCGCGGACTGCCAGCAAGCGCCCATTAGCTAATTCACACCTGCCTGGCCCCTCCGCTGCTGCTAACTGAGCGGACGTGTGACTGTGGTAAAGCAGCTGCTCCAGCGTTGAGTTCATGACATGCCCTCCCGGAGCAACGACAGACCCCAGCGCGCCTTGAAGAACAGTTTAACCCCTTCATGGCCACAGCTCGTTCAACGCTCCCCTGGTGAGCACGAAGTGTGCTCGCTTTTCCTGGATGCCCATAGGAGGGGAGATTGCCAGTGTTTGGCGTCTAAAACCAGGGGACACTTTGTTTCATTACCTCTGTGTCCAGAACCCCAGGACTTGGAATGTGTCTGGACTAAGCGCCTTAGTAACTAGCCTGGTTTGTAACCCTGGGGGGGGGGGGG
>NW_020664418.1:24367706-24368142 GCF_002925995.2 Terrapene triunguis
GGGGGGGGGGGAGAGCCAAGCCCCCACCGGGGCTCGCTGCCCTCCCCCCGGAGGCTTTTTCGCCTGGGGCGGCGAAAAAGCCAGAGCCGGCCCTGGTTGGTTGGGGTTTTTTTGGCGGGGGGAGCTCAGCCCAATGGAAGGCAAAGGGGAGCTTGCAGGGGCGGCAGGGTGGGTATGCGGTGAGCTGAGGTGAAGAGACGTGTGGCGGGGCAGGTTGGAGCCGGTGACCGGCAGCCAAGCAGCTGCAGCACAGGGCAATGCAAGGTAGCAACAGGTTAGCTGCGGCAGGGACAATGCGCCGTGCCCGCGGACTGCCAGCAAGCGCCCATTAGCTAATTCACACCTGCCTGGCCCCTCCGCTGCTGCTAACTGAGCGGACATGTGACTGCGGTAAAGCAGCTGCTCCAGCGTTGAGTTCATGACATGCCCTCCCGGA
>NW_020664418.1:24373142-24405494 GCF_002925995.2 Terrapene triunguis
CCCCCCTCCAGGTGCCGCCCCAAGCACCAGCTTGGGTGCCTGGTGCCTGGAGCCTGCCCTGTCGGAAGAGCTTTAATCCCTTTGAACTGGCTAATTACTCTTGAAGAAGAAAGACGTCTGCATGGTTTGGATCTTGATGAACGAGTTAAACTAGGGAAAATGGGACAAACTTCCCTCTATGGGCTATAAATATACCCTTAAAGTCTGCTGGCTAAAGTGCTGTCCCACTAGAAAGCCCAGCAAGGGGGGACATCCCCGGACTCTGAAATGCTAGTTAGCTGTTTCTTAACGCTGCTGTTGCTTTGAAAATGTTAGTTAAGATTGCACAGACTGAAGCTTAGGAGGATTTCTCAGTATCAGACAGTTGCCTTGGGTTCTACTAAACATTGTATGTCCAGAGACACACACGCAAATCCCTTTACTACCAGAAAGGGTCTCCTATAGCCATGAAACGGAGGAGGAGGAGATTGGAAATCCCACTCAAGTACTCAGTTACTTCCCATCAAGCAGAGTTAAGCACTAAGTAGCCCCACCCAATCTTATCTGTGGCTGTATGCATGGTGTGTACCATTGGTGAGGGGACCAGGGCTCAGGCTGCTAGAAATGGGGAGAGGTTGGGCAAGTCCCTGGGGTTGTGGTGGGAGCTTTGGTACAGGAGCCAGCCTCCTGGCAGCAGCAAGGAGAAGGAACTACGGTCCCAAACCTGACTGGTGCTGTGACCCCTGGGCACCAAGTTGTAAAGCCACTCACTCAATTTTGGACTTACCTCTTCTCCCATGGTGGAGGAGGCCAGGGGACAAACCTAAGTGGCACTGTGACTAGATTAATCCACCAAAAGGGATTATGTAGCAGAAACTCTATGGCTTCAAGACCAGTGGAGTTTTCAGTACAGCTGGTGAGAAAATGGGGTGGTTGGGGTTTTTTTTTTTAATTGGAAAATTTAGACTTTTCATCAAAAAACTGAAAAACCCATACATTTTTGGTTTTCCAACAAAAATTCAAAAATTAAAGTTAGTAAAAAAAAAAATCAAGTTTTCATCAAAAAGAAGTTTCAGTGGAAAATTTCCATCAAACCCTAATTTTCAGTTTAACGTTGATCCTCCACAGCTTTTACACAGGAAGACATGCTCCAGCTCTGGATGGTCTAGCTCCAATCTTATTGTTTCCTGGGAAAAGCATTCTAATTAAAAAGTGTGTTTGCCTTGGAAGTCCTTTTTTTTTTCTCCCCCACAACAAGGCAGGAGGTGTGACTGCAGCAGGAACAGATGCCCTTTTCCTTGTGGATTGGCTTTGGCTGGCATCCTCCCTGCTTAGAGACCATGGTGAGAACTGCAATATGTGCCTTTGAGCGTCTGGTGAAAACCACTACTGCATATTTAGTACTATTGCCCACAATTACACTTTCAGGAATTAAACTCAGACTCTAGCCTTAAGCTTATCTGTCTCTGTCTGTGTCTCCTAGATCATACATTTATTTAGCCAAGGCAGAGAACATGTCATGTGCTGTCAATCAAGAATTTGATGTCATGTGCTGTCAATCAAGAGCATCTAATTTGTAAGCTGTGGCTTACAAATTAGATGCTCTTGATTGACAGCACATGACATCAAATTTCTATCCAATACACTGCAAAGTGTTTCCTATTTTTGAATCCAGAAATCAAACAACATTGATTCTTACCTACAGTGCAATGTGTAATCTTGACAGGTGTTTTCGTTAGCATCTGTTAGAGCTGCAATTAAACAATCTAGGAAGGTTGTTACCGGAGATAAGCCAAGTGGTGTTTGCATTTCTGTAGGAGGGTCGATAGAACATCTTTTTAATTTTGTTTGTAATTTGCATATTTAACAAGGTGTGGCCATAACAGTGCTGTGTAGACATTAAGAGCCATTCAAGCTTGCTGAAGTGCCAGGCTTATTATTGGACTGTATATCTCTACCAGGTGTTTTCACAGAACTGTTGGATAGAGATATTTTTCCTCCTCTGCAATGGCTGAAATCACGTTGGCTTTCCAGCTGGCTTAAAGTGTGCCACAATCCCATTACAGCTACAGCATTTGTGTATGGTTTTGTGACTAGTGGAAAGCTATGCCAAGCTTTCTTACTTAAAACTTTGAAATTTGCCATTTTGCATGCCTTTTCTTAGAATCATAGAACTGGAAGGGACCTCAAGAGGTCATTTAGGGTATGTCTACACTACGAGGGTAATTCGATTTTACTTAAATCGAATATGTGGAATCGATATTGCAAAGTCGAACGTGTGTGTCCACACTAAGGACACACTAAGGACAGTAATTCGACTTTGTGAGTCCACACTAACGGGGCGAGCGTCGATATTGGAAGCGGTGCACTGTGGGCAGCTATCCCACAGTTCCCGCAGTCCCCGCTGCCCATCGGAATTCTGGGTCGAGCCGCCAATGCCTTCTGGGTAAAAAAAATTTGTCGTCATCCGTCCGTCACTAACGCCCTCCCTCCCTCCCTCCCTCCATGAAAGCGCCGGCGGGAAATCAGTTCGCGCACTTTTCTGGTCAGTGACAGCGCGGACGCCACAGCACTGCGATCATGGATCACGCTGCGACCATCGCTGCAGTTGTGGCCGTTCTCAACACCTCGCAGCTTATCATACACCTTTCCCTGAGGCAGATGCAGAGTAATCAGGCGAGGAGGCTACGACACCGCCGTGATGGCCTGAAGTCGGAGAGTAGCACAGAGCTGTCAGAAACCACGAGCCCCAGCGCCCAGGACATCACGGTGGCAATGGGTCATGTGGATATCGTGGAACGGCGATTCTGGGCCCGGGAAACAAGCACGGACTGGTGGGACCGTATAGTGCTTCAGGTCTGGGATGAATCCCAGTGGCTGCGAAACTTTCGCATGCGGAAGGGGACTTTCCTCGAACTTTGTGAGTTGCTGTCCCCTGCCCTGAAGCGCCAGAATACCAGGATGAGAGCAGCCCTCACAGTTGAGAAGCGAGTGGCCATAGCCCTCTGGAAGCTTGCAACGCCGGACAGCTACCGGTCGGTTGCGAACCACTTTGGTGTGGGCAAATCTACCGTGGGGGTTGTTGTCATGCAAGTAGCCAAGGCAATCGTGAAGGTACTGCTCCCAAAGGTAGTGACCCTGGGAAACGCGCAGGTCATCATAGATGGCTTTGCCGCGATGGGATTCCCAAACTGCGGTGGGGCTATCGATGGGACTCACATCCCTATCCTGGGACCGGACCACCAGGCCAGCCAGTACATCAATAGAAAGGGCTACTTTTCAATGGTGCTGCAAGCACTGGTGGACCATCGGGGACGGTTTACAAACATCAACGTCGGATGGCCGGGCAAGGTTCATGACGCTCGCGTGTTCAGGAACTCTGGTCTGTTTAGACGGCTGCAGGAAGGTATTTACTTCCCAGACCACAAAATAACTCTTGGGGATGTGGAGATGCCTACAGTCATCCTCGGGGACCCAGCCTACCCGCTAATGCCCTGGCTCATGAAGCCCTATACTGGCGCCCTGGACACAGAAAAAGAACTCTTCAACTACCGGCTGAGCAAGTGCAGAATGGTGGTGGAGTGTGCTTTTGGCCGTCTCAAAGGGAGATGGAGAAGCTTACTCACTCGCTGTGATCTCAGCGAAACCAATATCCCCATCGTTATTGCAGCTTGCTGTGTGCTCCACAATCTGTGTGAGAGCAAGGGGGAGACCTTTATGGCGGGGTGGGAGCTAGAGGCAAATAGCCTGGCTGCTGATTACGTCCAGCCAGACAGCCGGGCCATTAGAAGATCCCAGCGGGACGCCCTGTGCATCCGGGAGGCTTTGAAAGCTAGGTTCCTGAGTGAGCAGGGCAACCAGTGACTTTTCAGTTTGTGGACAGAAAAGCTGAACCTGCCCCCGTTTCTTTACCCAGTTCATTTGGACTATCCTCTCCAGTTACATACCCCCTTCACCCCCTTCCCCTTCCCAAAAAATAAAATCATTTCTATTTTGTTAATGAACACCGTTGTCTGTATTGCTGTTTTCGCGGGAATATTTTAAACCGGGGACGCAGACTGTGGCGGGGGGCGGGTTTAGTGTTCTGATGCAAATGATGCTTCTAAACTCCCGGAATGACAGGCTCCGCACTGGTGGACTGGTTATTTCAATGGAGCCTGCCAGCACTCCTGGGGGGGACTGTGTGTATGTGTCGGCTATGTGACTTTCTGGCAGGGGGGGTAGGGTTACAGATCCCCTGCTGCGTGGATCTGTGAGCCAGGATAAGGACCGCTGCATAAGATCTGTAACTGCCCTCCCCCGCTACAAAGTCACAGAGCAACCCCCCCCCCAGAACATGAAAAACACCTCCCAGACTGACCAGGGTAACCAGTGACTGCACTGTGTATGTGTCCTGATGCTGGACCTGACACCGCCTCTGTACCCTGCTAAAGGTCACTGTCCTGTCCAATTACCAAGCCCCTTCCCCCCTCCAGACAGACTCTCCCTCAAAAGAACCTGACTGAAACAGCAATGAACAGAAACAAACATTTTATTGCGAACCAGACATGAAACGTGGGGGGTGAAACTTGGACGGGGGCTTGTGTGAGGTGGGTAGGAAAGGACTTATGAAATTTTGGGGAATGTCAGCCTTCTAGTGCTAGAGCAGTCTGCAGGGGTTGACTGAAAGTTTTAACGTCCCTTGCCGCCCCTCCTTCTTTGGACTTTAGGTGAGGGTGGTGTGGGACTTGGTGGCGGGTGAGGGCGGTTACAGATAGACTGCAGCGGGGCTCTGTCCTCCTGCCTCCGGTCTTGCAGAACATCCACAAGGCGCCGGAGCGTGTCCGTTTGCTCCCTCATTAGTCCAAGCAGCTTTTCAGTAGCCTGTTGGTTCTCCTGACGCCACCTCTCCTCCCGTTCCATGACTGCTCGGTGCATTTGTGACAAGTTCTCCCTCCACTGTGTCTGCTGGGCTGCCTGGGCTCGGGAGCAGCCCATTAGTTCTGAGAACATGTCTTCACGCGTCTTCTTCTTCCTCCGCCTAATCTGCGCTAGCCTCTGGGAGTGTGCTGACAGGCTGGGTTGGGAGACAGTCGCAGATGTGTCTGTGTGAATTGTAAAAAGGGAGTGAATTCCTGAGACAGATAAATGAAATTGTATACAAAGAACCTAGTCTTTCTCTGTGAACAAGACCATGCACTGCACCTCTCACATGCGCACTCAGGACAAGGTCGAATTTTCGGCCGTCGCCTTCAGTGCCTGTGGACTTGCGGAGGTCTTGGAGTGTTCAGAGAACTGTGGCTGGAGACCTGAACTTCTGGAGCGGGCAATAATGGTAAGCCGTAGACTTGTGGCTGCTTAAAACTCCAGCAGTAGCACTGGCCTCCTTTCACATTGAAAGCAATGCCAGTCTCTGCTGCCAGCAATCAGGACAGCATCAACTCTGCCCCTGTCCCACCCCCTCGCGGCTGTCCCAGGGAAAGATCCCTGTATGCTGCCCCTCTCCCTCCACCGCGTGGCTGTAAAGCAGTCCCAATACTAACATTCCCCTCCCTAATTCAAAGCAGGGCGTCATGAGCGACATCACCCTCCTGAGGATCCCGGACACCCAGAAAGAACGCATGCTGCGGGAAAGCATGCAGAAACCGGGGCCGTATGCCGCCATGCTATGTCGGGCCATGATCCCCGAGTACTTGATTGTGGCGTGGAGGGGACATGTCTGCTACCACGGAGGGCCCACTAAGATCGCCCTACCCCGGAACCTGATCAACAGGCTTGAGATCTACCTCCACGAGACCTACGAGGAGTTCTCCTACGAGGATTTCTCGTCAATCCCCGGCCACATTGACCGGATTTTCGCCTAGGTGCACTGGGACTATGGAGTGGAGCGTCTTGGGCCTCGGAATCATGTAGTAACGGACATTGTGAAAATTTTTTAAAATACTTGGGACTAAATTGAGAAGAGCCTAAGACAGAGAAATCATGAAAACCCATTTGTTACCTTTGTAAATATTCCTGTTTTGTACCTGATTATTTTTTTACTAGTTTACAGCACTTTTATAAATATACATTGTTAATAGTATAAATATTACCGTTCTGTTTTAAATAAATGTTTACATGTTTACAGCACTTACTGCTTGATCCTTCCCCTGATTCTGTGTCCGGGGTAAGGGATGGGGACGGTTGGTACGGGATCTCGGTAAGGGTGATGAAGAGCTCCTGGCTGTCGGGGAAATCAGCGGTGCCAGCGCTGTCGACTGCCTCGTCCTCCTCATCTCCTTCCTCCTCTTCCCCGTCCGCTGAGGAACCGGCCGCGGACAATATCCCATCCTCAGAGTCCACGGTCAGGGGTGGGGTAGTGGTGGCGGCCGCACCTAGGATGGAATGCAGTGCCTCGTAGAAACGGGATGTGTGGGGCTGGGATCCGGATCGTCCGTTAGCCTCTTTGGTTTTTTGGTAGCCTTGTCTCAGCTCCTTGATTTTCACGCGGCACTGCGTTGCATCCCGGCTGTAGCCTCTCTCTGCCATGGCTTTGGAGATCTTCTCGTAGATCTTAGCATTCCTTCTTTTGGAGCGCAGCTCTGAAAGCACGGACTCATCGCCCCATACTGCGATGAGATCCAAGACTTCCCGATCAGTCCATGCTGGGGCCCTCTTTCTATTAGATTGCACGGCCATCTCTGCTGGAGAGCTCTGCATCGTTGCCACTGCTGCTGAGCTCACCTCGATGTCCAAAGAGGAACTGAGATTCAAACTGCCCAGACAGGAAAATGAAAATGAATTCAAATTTTCCCGGGGGTGTGGCTGGTCAGAGCATCCGAGCTCGGACTGCTGTCCAGAGCGTCAACAGAGTGGTGCACTGTGGGATAGCTCCCGGAGCTATTAGCGTCGATTTCCATCCACACCTAGCCTAATTCGATATGGCCATGTCGAATTTAGCGCTACTCCTCTCGTTGGGGAGGATTACAGAAATCGATTTAAAGAGAGCTCTATGTCGAACTAAATGGCTTCCTGGTGTGGACGGGTGCAGGGTTAATTCGATATAACGGCGCTAAATTCGACATAAAAGCCTAGTGTAGACCAGGCCTCAGTCTAGTCCCCTGCACTCCTGGCAGGACTAATTATCTAGACCATTCCTGACAGGAGTTTGTCTAACCTGCTCTTAAAAGTCTCCAGTGATGGAGATTTCACTACCTCCCTAGGCAATTTATTCCAGTGCTTAACCACCCTGACAGTTAGGAAGTTTTTCCTAATGTCCAACCTAAACGTCCCTTGCTGCAATTTAAGCCGATTGCTTCTTGTCCTATCCTCAGAGGTTAAGAAAAACAATTTTTCTTCCTCCTCCTTGTAACAACCTTTTACATACTTGAAAACTGTTATCATGTCCCCTCTCTGTCTTCTCTTTTCCAGACTAAACAAACCCAGTTTTTTCAATCTTCCCTCACATTTTTTAGACCTTTAATCATTTTTGTTGCTCTTCTCTGGACTCTCTCCAATTTGTCCACATCCTTCCTGAAATGTGTGTGGAAGCAGAATTAAGAGAGGCCTCTAACTCTAACAATGCGAGAGTTGTACGAGATGCTGTTTTCGCCTCTGCTTTAGTTTTCTTGCCTCACTTTAGCTGATAAGGATGGAATGCTGATTTAAGCAGAAATCTTGAGATAAGGTAGTGTCTGAAGAAATTTGTATAAACAAAGGATAAACCACTAGCCACTGATGTATGTAACAGGAAGGTATAAATACTTGCCTTATATTGCTTGTAAAGCAGAGACCTGCCTAGGAAGGGGGAATCCCTGTCTGTGCACACTCTCCCCCTTGCAATTGCTTGAGAATAAACTGTCTCTGAGATGTTGGACACAAACTCAGAGTGAGGACTGGTTTTCTTCCACATGTGGTACCCAGAACTGGACACAATACTCCAGTTGAGGCCTAATCAGAGCAGAGCAGAAGAATTACTTCTCATGTCTTGCTTACAACACTCCTGCTAATACATCCCAGAATGATGTTTGCTTTTTTTGCAACAGCATTACACTGTTGACTCATATTTAGCATGTGGTCCACTATGACCCCCACATCCCTTTCTGCAATACTCCTTCCTAGGCAGTCATTTCCCATTTTGTATGTGTGCAACTGATTGTTCCTTCCTAAGTGGAGTACTTTGCATTTGGCCTTATTGAATTTCATCCTATTTACTTCAGACCATTTCTCCAGTTTGTCCAGATCATTTTAAATTTTATTCCTATTCTTCAAAGCACTTGCAACCCCTCCCAGCTTGGTATCATCTGCAAACTTTATAGGTGTACTCTGTATGCCATTACCTAAATAGTTGATGAAGATATGGAACAGAACTGGACTCAGAACTGATTCCTGCAGAACCCCACTCATTATGCTCTTCCAGCATGACTGAACCACTGATAACTACTCTCTGGGAACAGTTTTCCAACCAGTTATGCACCCACCTTATAGTAGCTCCATCTAGGTTGCATTTGCTCAAATGTAAAGTTTCCTGCAAAATTTCTTGAGGCAAAAATCAGTCAAAATTGGCCATACATCTTTTTTGCTGTGTGAATGTCACAACAAAGGTTTTTGTTTGCGTTTTTTGCCGTGGTACTTGGGGGAAATATGTGCATTTTCAAGTTTCAGTGAGCCTTGTAACATGGTTGAAGTCACATGGTATTTGGTATTCTTCAGGATCCCTGGCTGGGTGAGTTTACCCATGTGTTCAAGATCACCTGCAGAAGCCATTTTAACTCTCCACTCTCCAAGTAAATATGGGAAGGAAAGGAAGAGAGTGCCTCTGTTTCTCCCTCATGGCCAACTCCTAAAGGATGGTCTTGTAGAAAAGACATCAGGCTGGGGACTGATAGAAGAAGACAAACACAAGGTAAGAGTGAAGGGGTAGCTGTAAGCAGGTTATGTCATATGGCCTGCTGAGGGAAAAAGAATTGTGTGTAGTCAGAGGACTACATAGACTTGGGCAGTTCCTAGATGTGGATAGTTTGGATAAGAGCAGTGGGCTGGACAGGTAGGAAATTCCTAATTTGTGTGTGCCTGTTCTTCATTCTTAAATCAGCAATGTGTAGGTTCTGCCATTCTGCAGATTTCATTTTTAAAAATGGGTGTTTCTTGCCATCATCAATGTGCACATAACCTTGAAAACTTGACCTGAGTCTAGACAAATACATCAATGTCTTCCCAACTTTGCAGAAAGTCTGAAACAATAGCACTGAGAGGAGAGGACTGCTCCATGCACCCTAAAGTGTTGTTTACGCTGAATCCTAAATAGGACAGCTTGTTAAATTTATCTGGCTAGGTTGCAGAATTTCCATCCGTGTCACAGAGTTTGGATATAGTTTGCCTCACAGTACTCTGCCCTCTGGCCTTAATGTTTCACTAGCACTATTTTTTGTATTTAATTTCCCTTTTGACTTTTAAAGGGATCCAAAGGTTGTTCAGGCGACTCTCCTGGTGACTAATGTATGGGGGTCATGTCCTTAGCTAGTGTAAACTGGCATAACTGCGGTTGACACTGAAATCAATGGAGCAATGCCAACTGACGTCAACTGAGACTTTGAACCACAGTGTTAAAGCAGATTTCATACTTTACTGAGCTTTCCAAGCCTATTAAAGCCAGTCAACGCCCCTGCCACCACCTCACACCCACACACAAATGGGTCTGGTGGCTTTTTTTCTAAATGATATTGAGTCTGAAGTGTCACAAACCAAACAGGTTTTCTTGAGAATAACCTTTCGTACCTGTCTGCAGGAGGTCAGAACCACCACTGTGACTACATCTACTCTGCAACTCAGAGAGTAGTTTGCAGCTTGTGTATACCCAGTGCTTAATTTGAAATGAAAGAGATGCTTGGGCTCAAGCAAGTTTGTTACTTTCATAACTGACGTGGCAAGCCCAGAGGTGCCAGGGCTATGAATTGCCAAGTCTAGAGATGCTGGGGCTCAGCCCTGGCAAAATTTAAGCTCTGCGTACACCTGCGCTAGTCTAACTTACAAAAAATAGCAGTGAAGATGCTAGCTGTGCAAACCTGCTTGGCCTCCCTGGGTACATCCTTATGTTCCAAACCCAGCCTGCCCCACTACATCCTCACTGCTATTTTTAGCAAGCTAGCTAGTGTGGATATGTCAACGGAACATGTCAGCTGCAAATCATACCGGGGGTTGCAATGTAAACGTAACCTGTGTGAAAGGAACTTTTAGTAAAATATCTACTTTCCAGTGGTGTTTGAATTTAAATATTTGCTGGCTGGTATGTCACAGGAGTAAGTTAGTGTTGTATCATTCTGATTGGTAACACTTTACCAGGCATACTTGTCTGTGTTCAAAATAAAATAAGCCCTTTGGCTGAGAGAAGTGGGCAGTGAGCCTGGAGGCGGGGGGAAGAAGGGGGCGGCGCTGGAGGAACTAAGCCCTAAGATTTTAAGGGCATGCTCCAACACCCATTAAAGTCAATGGAAAGATTTTCCATGGGATGGGTCCAGGGTGCATCTAGGATTATGGAAGTTTTGATGTCTCTGGGATGCCTTCTTGCACATTCAAGTTATCCCCACTTGAAAGGAGAACAGATTTTTCTCACTGGGGCTAGGTTTTATTCTTATCCAGCTGGCAAAAGGAGTAAGGTAAGCTCATGATAGAAATGCCACTTTTTAAAAACCTGTATAAAGATACCAAACAAGTAGTTAGCTGTAAATATAGTTTACAGGAACAAAGCTTGAAAGTAAGTGTGTGTGTGAGACTGCATAGTAAAACAAACAGAAACAGCCATTACTGTGTACTCTTCAATAGCATTGTGCCTGAATGCTATATTGTGCTAGTCCAGTTTAGTGAGCAAGACCACTACTCTACAGCAGTGGATTTTTACAATGCATTTGTGTTGAGTCTTCCTGATATAGAATATAAACCTGCTCAACAGCTGCTTTGGCAATAAAGCTGGGTTGATTGATTCATACCACGATGTAATAACCAAATAAAATCTGAAACCAACAGCCTGGATAAATAGGCATAGTCTATTTCCAAATGGATTTAGAATCTGATCTATGATGAATCAGTGCCTCACAAAATATGTTGGAATGCATTCCTACTCAACTCAGGGCTGACATTATTTATTTCCATGTCAAAACTCAGGTTGTCACAATTCAGAGTATCCTGATATGAGCAGCTTGTGTTTTGACATATAGAGCAAGATGCTTTATTGATGCACAGCTAAGGATGGGTGGGATTAAATAAGAACTGAGTGGAACCATTATTGAGGTTTTTAAATTGTATTTTTTGTTTGTTTGTTTTTTTAAAAAACAAGGGTTGTCATATTTTGGTTCTGCTTTCAACTTCCTGGGTTAGAATGGCACTGGAAGCTGAAGAACCAAAATTTTCTTGGTGGAAGGGGAAATTCTCATGGTATTTCTGGCTTGGCCTGAATGCTGAGGTACTGAAAACCTTTAGCAAAAGCCTTTTTCAAAATCAGATTATCAAATCCAGATACGTGGATGACTATTATCAGAGCATGCTATATGTTTGTGGTCATTGACAGACCCATCAGTGCTAAGGTTCATGATGTACTCTTGGGGGAATTCTGCGCCACTGCGCATGCACAGAATTTATGTCCTCTGTAGATTTCTTTGCTTTCCCGCAGAAAAATGACTTTCTGATGGGGAAGCAAAGGGAAGCCACAAGAGCGGTCATGCGACCCTCCTCAATGGTATGTTTCAGGTGCCCAGGGCAGCTGGCAGAGAGGTAAATCACTGTGGAGCAGGGAGCAGGACTGGGGAAGACCCGGTTGGTGGCTCCTAACCTGCGGTGGGCTCAGCTGCTAGTTCCGGCTGGTCTGGGGAGGACGGGACTTCTTCTTCCCCTACACCACATCTGGGACCAAGCTAGATCTACCCCCAGGTTTGGGCTGCAGGAAGCTCTGCAAACTCCCCCTGCCATTTCCTGCACCCATCGCTCCTCAGCTGCAGGGGCAGGGATCCTTGTACAGGGACCTGCTCCCCCATCCACCCATCCCCCTTGCATCCAGATCCTCTCATACACAGACCCTCCTGCCGAGCCTCATCCCCCCCCAACCCTGACAGCCCCCCCCATGAGCCCCACTCCGCCGGAACATTCTGACGAGCCACCTGCACCCAGATCTCCAACCCACTGAGCTCCAGCCAGCTGCAGCTGGATCCCCACCCCACTGAGCCCCACTCCCCTAGCATCTGGATCCCCTGCTGAGCTCTATCCCCTCACACTCAGACCCCCATACTGAACCCCAACCACCGTCACCTAGACCCCCCTTCAGAGTCCCATACCACTGCACCCAGAACCCCCCAACAAGCCCCTGTGCATCCAGATCCCCGACTGAGCTGCCCATACCCAGATTGCCACACGCAGAACCCTCTCAACCCACTTGTGGATCTCCCCACACTAAGCCCCTCCACACTTGGATCCTGCCTTGCTGAGCCTCGCTGCCCACACCTGGTGCACCTGGCACAGAGGGGCAGGGCCCTGGGGTGTTTCTGGGGCAGGCCCGGTCCTTGCGCTGTGTCAGCGTTGTGTGCAGCCTCACTGCTGAGTCCGTGTCCTGGGTGGGGGGAGCTGCACAGTGATCTTCCACCCCTGTGCAGCCAGTGGCCTGTGCTCCCCAATGCCATACTGGAGCCTCCATATTTATCTGACAACTAAAATTTGCAGATTTTTAAAATATTGGGCGCAGAATTTTTAATTTTTTGGTGCAGAATGTAATCAATGATGATCTTAAATTTACCCATTTCCCAGGTACACCAGGCCATTGCACATAAGATAACTAATCTCTCCTTTAGCAGGTGTAGTTAGATCCAACATGAGCAGTTTTGGCAGTTTGTTAACAAAATACTTTCATATACTAATGGGAAATACCTCTGTCCTCCTTTTACTCCAATGCAGGAGTAAATGACTAAAGAAATATCTCCAGCGTATAATACAGTGTACCTAGAAAGGCTTATCAGGACTGGTTGGTTGGTAAAAAGTTGGTAATCCTCCTCTCTGAATGATCTGTTAAAAGCCCAAAGTCTGGGAATATTTACTTCATCCTGTAGCTATAAACTTAATAGTAAAAGTCAGTTCTTCTGTATAGTGTCTAATATCCTTTCTAATCCTTAAATGACAGTACAAATGACTGTTGTATGGTTGACATGTTGTCTGAAATCTGGAGAGGAAATTTTAAAATGTATGAAGACAATTAGTTTCTCTCCCTTAATCAGACTTGAAAATAACCAGGATAGGTTCATTTTCACATTTCCTCCTTTGACATATTACTTCTACACAAATTTTACAGAATTCATTCTTATTCTCTTTAAATTGTACTGTGACTTTTGTGAATGATCTAGATTAATATCTGCTGTATTTTTTTCCTCACTAGCAAAACTATACAGTTCTTCCCCCAAGTCTCATATGTTGTACTTGAAAGTGCATTTAAGAAGAAGCAAAACCTTGAAAATTTTATTACTATGCAAAATACGTTTCGGAAAGGATCATTTTTACTGTAATATTATGATCAAAGACTTCTACTCACTTTCATAGACAGAAGTTTCTGTTGGAAAAGAATTATTTATCTTTTTGTTTTTTTCCTTTTTATCCTCACTTCCTTTTAAAAAGCTTCCAGTGTGCATCAGTCCCACTGAAAATCCAAAACTAATTACATACTCCCACAGGGAAGCTTTAAGGCTACAGCAGACACACAAAATTTCTCTGTTTGTGGACATTTGTTTGAAGAGTTAGAACCATCAACCATCCCCCAGCAAAATACTTAGCAATTAAAATGAGGGAGTCAAACAGCTGAAGTCTAGAATTTGTGCTCATCAAAATGAATGTGTTTCCATAACAGGGGGTTCATTGAAATTGACCCATGTGCTCTAATAATGATGTTTCATTGCGGCTGGAGGAAACCCCATCAATACCAAGGTGTTGGTATTGTATAATGTCCTGCTGAGTCGCCCCAGGAGTGGCATCTGTCAGGCAGATGTCATTTCTTTTTAGTGAAAGAGAATGCACTGTGATAATGCTTCACAGTGAACTCTCCAAGGGAAGGGGAACTCTTCATTGTTAATGCATTCCTCAAGCCTCCATAAAGGGGCTGTGCTGTATAGTCCATTCACACATCTCCCAATCCCTTTACTGTAAATGGTACCACAAATGTAGGATACAGTTCTCATTCTGTGAGTAATTATTTATATTTAATTATATTTTACAGCCTGTAAGCCAACTTGTTTTGTGCTGCATATTTTTAATGGGGTGTGCAAATATTTTCCCAGGAAAACAGGTCAACACATAGTTTTGTTTTGAAAGAGAAAAAGGGTAGGCTTTTGTGGGTTGATTTAAGATGGACATTTTGTGGGCTCTGATTTCTACTCTCATGGTTCAAGAAGCAGTAAACGCTTTATTTAAGAAATGAAGGGCCTGATTCAGTTCCCATTGAAGTAAATGACAAGACTCCCATTGACTTTAGTAGACTCAGGATTAGACCCAAAGCACAGTTCTCTTCAGTCAATTATCTTTAAAAAAAAAAAAAAAATGTGAAGAAAGGGCAAAATAATATGTTACTAGATTCCATGTGGAGGAGCATAATACCCCACGCTAGTAATGAAAGAGTTAATTGGAGACAGACAGCAATTAATGCTCATGGTTGCACCTGGAGGGTGAGCCAGGCCCAGCTGGGGAAGAAGCTCAGTGGTAAGCCCAGAAGAGAGGGAAAGAACTCTTCAATCCTTCTATGGTTGCTAGAGAGTTCGAGAGGTTTAGAGCAGGGCAGATGTGCAGTAAGCCCAGGGAGGGCTGTGAGGAAAGGGCCTGAAGAAAGACCAAGGTAGGGAGAAGTCCAAGGAGGGCTTTAGTGGCTCACCACAGAGTCGCTGGAGTGAAACCCACAGAGGGAGGGCCTGGGTTCCTCTGTGGATGGTGCAGAAAATCCTGACAAAAGGGGAGAAGGACTTTTGAGTGTGGGGCTAGGCCTCAATGGAGGAAGTCCTGCGAGGCGTTGCTCTGCACAAGCATTGGAGACAACCTCTGCAGAGCCTGGGAAAAGTGAAGAGTCTGCAGAGGAGTGAGTCCAGGTAGGACCAAGGAGTTACGCGTATTTTTAGTTTAGTTTATCAGACTTTTCGTTTCCTCTGAATGTGGGGGAATAAAGGTGACCTGGCCAGAGGGCCAAGTTGCAAGATGAACCAGATCATTGCAGGGCCAGAACAGCTGTTGTCAGGGATGCTAGAGAAGTAGAGCCTGTTGTGCCATGCCCAATCACAGGGGAGCATGTTAGCAGTGATTCCGCTTGTTGACAGGTCACTGTTAAAGTGGTTATTATTAGAAGACTTGCACAGAACAAGGGCCAGAATTTGTCTGTAACTTCACAGGTGCCCAGTAGAGGGAGTTAATAAGGACCATTCTCCTGTAGCCCATGAAAAGGCCAGCCAGAATTGTAGCATCTGTGTTCTGGGATATGTAAGGTGATTGGGGTGAGAGACAGGGCTATGGGTTTCCCGCTATGCACAGGGGGAGTAAGCCACAGCCCACAAAGCCATGCAGTAGTCAGTACGCAGAGGCTGTGTGCCCAGGAGATGGTGGTGGCAATGCCTTCTGGGGCAGTACAGCTCAGTTCCTGGGTGGAGGGGAATATTCCCCTTTACCTTTGTGACTTTCCCTGGATCTGGGGTGGCCAGGCTTGGGTTGTCTTGTTAATTCATAAGCAGGAAAAAGAGTCTGGGCGTTAAGAAGTAAGGTTTTATTAGAACTAAAACAGAGTTACACAAGACAGAGGGGAGCCATGAGCTCCTAGCTGTGTGTCTGGTGAAACTGCCACTAGACTGCTTCCAAGTGATTCTCCCTAGCCCCAAATCCAGTTCCCTCTAACACTCTTAAAGGCACAGTACATACTCTTAACATCTCCCCTTTCCAGTAAAAGCAATCCCAAACCATTTAACATACATACCAATTGTTTCTGCACAGGTACCATAACATACTCAACTTTGTTAGCAGTGCTCAATGAGTCTTTCAGGTGCTCTACACAGTCTATTAGATCTATGAGGCAGTCCTTGCCCTAGCTGAATCAGCGGACTGCTCTGTGTGCTGATCTGAAGGATCCCTTGTGGTTTTCTCAGTGCTTTGTCCTTTAGCTGTCAGTGAAGTATTTGCTTCCATATCTCCCTCTTCTTCAGGAAGATGTTGCAGATGCCCGAACTCCAGTCTCAGTGGAGTCCACATGGCTATTTTCAGTGCTATAGCTCTGAGTCTCAGAGGGTATGTCTGCACAGTGAGTGGCAGCGAGTTTGCCCATTGGTGCTAAGTATGGTAGTGAGTTTATGATTTGGGAACTAGAACTAAAACATACCAAACTCATCTCGTATTGGAGCCAGCATGAGTCAAAAACAACTTTCAGTCCTTACTGATCTGCGCTGGACTCAAAGTGGTGAACAACAGGTGAGAGGCTCTGAATCCATACAATGTCCTGAGAGATAGATATCCAGTTCCCCCACAAATGCTAATAGATGGTCCCATATATATTAAAAAGTCCTGAAGAATGTTAAGGTTGAAAACTTAAACGCTCAAAGTTAAGAAGTGCCAGAGTTAAAGCTGTTCATGTAACCCTTAATGCTGCCCCCCGCATATGCTTTAGGATACAATCTTTAATTATCACATCCATGCTATTTTTTCCTACATGGGTAAGTAATCAGCAGAACTCGAACCAGGAATCTTCAGTTTCATAGCACAGACCTCTACCGTAACTGGCGGGAATGAAAAAAGGGAGCACGAACACATGTGTCTGACAACCTGAGAGGGTTTTGTGGGTGGGTAGTAGGAGCATGAGTAGTTTGACATTTTTTCTGCATCAGCCTACCCCATACTACCCTGTTGTCTCATCTCCTTCAATTTAATCTCCAAATTCAGCCACACACACACACCCCATCTTATTTTTCTGCCTCTCCCAGCAGTCCTTAAAGGTTAATGCTGAAAGTATTGGAGAGACAAGGTGGGTGAGGTAATATCTTTTATTGAACCAACTTCTGTTGGTGAGAGAGAGAAGCTTTTGAGCTACACAGAGCTGAAGAGCTGATCTTAAGAAGAGCTCTATGTAATCTCGAAAGCTTGTCTCTCACCAACAGATGTTGGTCCAATAAAAGATATTACCACACCCACCTTGTCTCTCTCATATCCTGGGATCGACACAGCTACACCAGCACTGCATGCACATGGCGGGAGGGGCAGAGGGGCACTATATGTGAAAGAAAATGTAGAATCAAATGAAGTAAAAATCTTAAATGAATCTACATGTTCCATAGAATCTCTCTGAATAGTAATTCCATGCTCTAATAAGAATATAACAGTAGGGATCTATTATCGACTACCTGACCAGGACAGTGATCGCGATGATGAAATGCTAAGGGAGATTAGAGAGGCTATCAAAATAAATAACTCAATAATAGTGGGGGATTCAATTATACCCATATTGACTGGGTACATGTCACCTCAGGACAAAATGCAGAGACAAAATTTCTCAATACTTTAAATGACTGCTTCTTGGAACAGCTGGTACAGGAAGACACAAGGGGAGAGGCAATTCTCGATTTAGTCCTGAATGGAGTGCAGGATCTGGTCCAAGAGGTAACTATAACAGGACCGCTTGGAAATAGTGACCATAATATAATAACATTTAATATTTCTGTGGTAGGAAGAACACCTCAACAGTCCAACAATGTGGCATTTAATTTCAGAAAGGGGAACTATGCAAAAATGAGGAGGTTAGTTAAACAGAAATTAAAAGGTACAATGACTAGAGTGAAATCCCTGCAAGCTGCATGTACACTTTTCAAAGACACCATAATAGAGGCCCAATTTAAATGTATACCCCAAATTAAAAAACACTGTAAAAGAACTAAAAAAGAGCCACTGTGGTTTAACAACCATGTAAAAGAAGCAGTGAGAGATAAAAAGGCATCTTTTAGAAAGTGGAAGTCAAATCCTAGTGAGGTAAATAGAAAGGAGCATAAACACTGCCAAATTAAGTGTAAAAATGTAATAAGAAAACCCAAAAAGGAGTATGAAGAACAGCTAGCCAAAAACTCAAAAGGTAATACCAAAATGTTTTTTAAGTACATCAGAAGCAGGAAGCCTGCTAAACAACCAGTGGGGCCCCTGGACAATCGAGATACAAAAGGAGCACTTAAAAACGATAAGGTCATTGCGGAGAAACTAAATGAATTCTTTGCTTCAGTCTTCACAGCTGAGGATGTTAGGGAGATTCCCAATCTTGAGCCGTCCTTTATAGGTGACAAATCTGAGGAATTGTCACAGACTGAAGTGTCACTAGAGGAGGTTTTGGAATTAATTGATAAACTTAACAGTAACAAGTCACCGTACCAGATGGCATTCACCCAATAGTTCTGAAAGAACTCAAATGTGAAATTGCGGAACTATTAACTATGGTTTGTAACCTGTCCTTTAAATCGGCTTCTGTACCCAATGACTGGAAGATAGCTAATGTAACGCCAATATTTAAAAAGGGCTATAGAGGTGATCCCTGCAATTACAGACCAGTAAGTCTAACGTCAGTACCGGGCAAATTAGTTGAAACAATAGTAAAGAATAAAATTGTCAGACACATAGAAGAACATAAATTGTTTGGCAAAAGTTAACATGGTTTCTGTAAAGGGAAATCATGTCTTACTAATCTATTAGAGTTCTTTGAAGGGGTCAACAAACATGTGGATAAGGGAGATCCAGTGGACATAGTGTACTTAGATTTCCAGAAAGACTTTGACAAGGTCACTCACCAAAGGCTCTTACATAAATTAAGTTGTCATGGGATAAGAGGGAAGATCCTTTCATGAATTGAGAACTGGTTAAAAGACAGGGAACAAAGGGTAGGAATAAATGGTAAATTTCCAGAGGGGTAACTAGTAGTGTTCCCCAAGGGTCAGTCCTAGGACCAATCCTATTCAACTTATTCATAAATGATCTGGAAAAAGGGGTAAAGAGTGAGGTGGCAACGTTTGCAGATGATACTAAACTGCTCAAGATAGTTAAGACCAAAGCAGACTGTGAAGAACTTCAAAAAGATCTCACAAAACTAAGTGATTGGGCAACAAAATGGCAAATGAAATGTAATATGGATAAATGTAAAGTAATGCACATTGGAAAAAATAACCCCAACTATACATACAATATGATGGGGGTAATTTAGCTACAACTAATCAGGAAAGAGATTGTGGAGTCATCGTGGATAGTTCTCTGAAGACGTCCATGCAGTGTGCAGCGGTAGTCAAAAAAGCAAACAGGATGTTAGGAATCATTCAAAAACAGATAGAGAATAAGACGGAGAATATCTTATTGCCCTTATATAAATCCATGGTACGTCCACATCTTGAATACTGCGTACAGATGTGGTCTCCTCATCTCAAAAAAGATGTACTGGCATTAGAAAAGGTTCAGAGAAGGGCAACTAAAATGATTAGGGGTTTGGAACAGGTCCCATATGAGGAGAGATTAAAGAGGCTAGGACTTTTCAGTTTGGAAAAGAGGAGACTAAGGGGGGATATGATAGAGGTATATAAAATCATGAGTGATGTGGAGAAAGTGGATAAGGAAAAGTTATTTACTTATTCCCATAATACAAGAACTAGGGGTCACCAAATGAAATTAATAGGCAGCAGGTTTAAAACAAATACAAGGAAGTTCTTCTTCATGCAGCGCACAGTCAACTTGTGGAACTCCTTACCTGAGGAGGTTGTGAAGGCTAGGACTATAACAGCGTTTAAAAGAGAACCACCATGAATTTATCCAGTTAAGTCCATTAATGGCTATTAGCCAGGATGGGTAAGGAATGGTGTCCCTAGCGTCTGTTTGTCAGAGAGTGGAGATGGATGGCAGGAGAGAGATCACTTGATCATTACCTGTTAGGTTCACTCCCTCTGGGGCACCTGGCATTGGCCACTGTTGGTAGACAGGATACTGGGCGGGATGGACCTTTGGTCTGACCCAGTATTGCCATTCTTATGTTCTTATGCAACAAAAGTATTGATGGCATTTTAATAGCCCTCTCTCGGGTGGAGCGCTCTGACAATCCCATAGAGTATATCAACAGTTCAGTCTAGAAACAGCTACTAAGATTAAAATATTTTCTTATACAACATTCGTATTCTCATTATTCTTGTAGTTCCTATAAAGATACATCTATGGTAGGCTTTACAAACCCTACTTGGACCCAGAAGGGTTAATGTGCTGCTGTGAGTCCAATCAGCTGTGCCTGTGGAGTGTAAGGCCAGAAGGGAGGGGCTAAAACAGGGAAAGCCCAGTCAGCTCAGGGAAGCACAGATCAATAGCCCTCACTGGGGAGAGACGTCAGGAGGAGTCTGGAGATGAACTAGGAATGATGCCTGATTGAGCCTCTTTGGAGGAAATTGGCTCGGACAGGGAAATATTTATAGGTACTTGGGGACCTGAGGAAGTTTCTTAAGCCCTGCTCTGGAAGTGGGGTGTCTCACCTGAAGGAGCAGGGAAGTGACAGAGCTAAGCCCTGATAGTGGATGGATGACCAATCTTAAAGGGGCTAAGCCAAACTAGAACAAAGACTCCTCTGTTTTGTTTGTCTAAACTGTAACTTTGGACTTTGCTGCCCTGAAGGGAATTGAACTTTCATAGTGATGCACCTGGCAGAACAAGCCATATAGAACAGTGGCTCTCAACCTTTCCAGACTACTGTACCCCTTTCAGGAGTCTGATTTCTCTTGTGTACCCCCAAGTTTCACCTCACGTAAAAACTACTTGCTTACAAAATCAGACATAAAAATTCAAAAATATCACAGCACACTATTACTGAAAAATTGCTTACTTTCTCATTTTGACCATATAATTATAAAATAAATCAATTGGAAATATAAATATTGTACTTTAATTTCAGTGTATAGTATATAGAGCAGTATAAACAAGTCATTGTCTGTATGAAATTTTAGTTTGTACTGACTTCACTTTTTATGTAGCCTGTTGTAAAACTATGCAAATATCTAGATGAATTGAAGTACCCCCTGGAAGACCTCTGTGTACCCCTGGTTGAGAACAGAGCAGGTGGGAAAAATGCTGGTTTGGGAAACTGAGGTAGAGGACCTGCAGCACTGTCTTATCACTAGGAGGTGCATGGGGGTAATCCACTTACAACATGTAAATGACCATATATTGCCTTTAACCATATTTTGGTTTCACATTGCAAGATAATGAATGATGAATCTGAGGCCTTGTCAAACAACAGTGTCAAAGTGCTCTTTTTAGTGTGTGACAGCAAGATCTGCACTGTGCGTTAGTGTGTGTGGCAGGCTAGTCCATTGTACAGCTGCACCCTGGTTTGTCATGCACTACATCTCTGTGTGGCAAAGCCCTAATAGAAAATTAATATAATGTATTACCTATATCCAAAATGAACTTACTTTAGGAAAGACCACAGCACTGATGTGCAAGTGGACCTGGTTCAGAATGATATTTTCAGAAATTTTTGAGGAAATCAAATGATCTGCTTTTAATTTAGCAGAGTCCAGCAAATTTGATATCATGAATCACTTCACATTTAGGCTGACCGCTGTATGGAATGATGGGAGTTTTACTCCAGCCATGATATCAGGTTAGCATTTGAAGGTCATAGTGGTGAGCTGTGCCTTTTATAATTGCACTAATAATGAAATGCAAATAAGCGTTAGTGTTGCAGTACTGGAGCTTATATTTTAATCACAGAAAGCCAGGAAATCAGTATGTGATATTGTGCAATTGGGCGTGTGGTCATAGAGGACTGGATTCTGGAACCTTGCATTGCACCCTGAGTAAGGTTGCATTGGACCAGCAGCCAAGCAGAACCAGATTGCAACCATCTAGCTCCTGCTTTCCTTTCTGAGCCAGATCACAATTTCCTCCTTCTGCTCAGACTCTGCTGTATAAGCCCATAGAGTCAAGAGTCTACCCTTGCCTGCCCACCTGTGTGTGGGAGAGGAGTAGCAGTCCTGGCCAGGCTCCTATGATGTGGCCACCCACATGAGCGCTCCCTACTCCCCTGCACAGGCATGCCGTGGGGCTCACAATGGAGCCCACAGTGAAAATCCCTGTTGTTCGACATGCATGCAGAGGACAAAGGTTAGGTTTCAGAAGGAACCACAGCACTGAGTGTTCTGACTTGTGTGAGGAAAACCTCAACCTTTGTATTGCATTAAAGCATTGCCCATGATGGTCTTGTTTTACTTCAGAAATAAAACAAATAATTTTTAACAGAGGCAGTTGTAACTGGTTGCCCCCTTTTAAGGTGCCACCTGATGTACTGGGATACCACTGAGCCCGGCTGTTCCGCCAGCCTGTGCCCCCTTTTACCCTGTCTTGCTGAGCCAGGCTCTTAAGCCTCCACTAGTGCACACAAAGGCAGGGCCACACCTAGCTGCAGAAAGACACAAACACTGAGATCACCTCTGGGAAGACTCAGCTTAAGGTGCCCCAGCACTCAGGTGCCACCTCCCTTGGAGTGCAGACCCAAAGGTATATTGTGAAATCCTCCCCCTTCCTCAGTGTGGAGGAAGGTATGCACAGCCTCTCTTCTCCCCCCAACCTCCTTATTATGAATTGCACAAACTGGGTTTCAGAATAAACAAAAACAATTTTATTAACTAGAAAAGATAGATTTTAAGTGATTATAAGAGATAGCAAACAGGAGAAAGCAAATTACTGAGCAAATAAAACAAAACACGCAGACTAAATTTAATACACTAAAGAAATTGGCTACAAATAGTAATTTCTCACCCTAAATGTTGTCTCAGGCATATTACAGAGATTCTTGAAAGCCAGCTGCACTGGCCTGCAGCTTGAAACTTCACGTATTTTCATTCACAGGGCTGGACACCCTTATAGCGTGGGCTCAGCTATTCTCCCCGCAGTTCAGTTCTTGTTTTCAGGTTTTTCCCCAGTGTCTCTTTGGGTGGAGAGGCAGAGAAGAACCACAATGATGTCACTCCCCTGCCTTCGATAGCTTTTGTGTATGATGGGAACCCTTTGCCTTCCAGTGAAAAAACACTGGCATTCCAAGTGGGGTCCAGTACCAGGTGACTCAGTCACATGTCTCTGCAGGGTTGTAGCAGCCATTACTCACAGGCTGTTTGGAGCATCCACAGGAAGACTAAGATCTTTCACTGTCCACTGTCTCTGCTGATGGGCCATCAGCCCTGTCTGACTTTTTCATTGTTGTACCTGAAGGGCTAGTTGTGGGTGTCACTCAAAGTAGCACATTTGAAATACAGATACATGGTCAATATTCCTAGCTTCAGATACAAAAATGATACATGCATACAAATTGGATAAACACATTCAGTAGATTATAACCTTTTCAATGATATCTTACGTGAGCCATTTTGCATAAAGTATATCTTAGTTATGCCATATTCATATCATAACCATATTTCTATGAAGAATATGGGATGTAGCATCACAGCAGTGTCTATAAACTTGCTACACTTTACCCCCAACTCCACTTGTAGAGTTAAATTCATCCCTCTGTGCAAGTCCAGCACAAACCATGTCAGTGGCTGCTGTAGCAAAGTATCTGATATAGCCCACCCTGCCCCACTAGATAGTCTAAAGTCAGGATGGGCAGGGCCAGTAGCTGTGGCAAAGTGGCAGTGCTAGAGAAAAACTGAACAGCAGGGAATGTCACAGTGTTTAAATTGGGTGCATAATTCCAGGATTCTGCTCTCCAGTTCCTAGTCTGAGTCCTCCTCTACGGTACAAACTTATGTTCCTAGAACTACGTCTCCCAGGGAGAAGGTCTCCCATCATCATATGTAGCATCGTCAGTAAGTGCTACAGTGGCACAGCTGCAGTGCTGCAAGTGTAGACAAGTACTGATTATCCTGGCTTTAGGTCAGTCAGAATATGTCAAGGATGGAACAAAAGATTCAGTCAGCCTAGGAAACTATTCTTTAATAAAAAGAGAAAAATAACAATGAAAGACATTAGCTTTTTAGCCTCCTACACTGCAGTTTTTTATTTTTAAACTTTAGCCAATAATCAATTTTTTTTAAAATCCACAGATCAATAGTCCCTCTTTTATTTTATTTACAAAGTTGGTATTTAGGTAGAAAATCAACTCTCAAATACAAGTTTGAGTCACACGGAGTTAATTTCATCCTACCTTTATTTTCCATCCATACGGTGTCACTGTTGCATATCAAGAAAGAAATGTAGATCTTCCTTGTGTTCAATAGACTTTGCTGTTCATAATTTATCCATAAAAAGTGAGGGTGAAGGAATTGTCAAAACAAGAAAGCAAACTCCAAATGGCTTCATTGCGTTACAGGGGTTATATACAGCTGAACCACTGGGAACGGTCTTTCCATATGGGAATTTGGGCTATTCTGTGATTTTCTTTATCATGTTGCTTGCAGTATATTCTATGAATCATATTATCCAGGACTTATGCAAGAGTTCTGTTCTGTACAGTATGTGAACTTTGCATTAAAAAGAATGTAGGGAGAAAGGATGGTCTTGCGTTTAAGGCACTCTCTAAGGCCTTTGGAGATCTGGGTTCAAATCTTGGCTTTGCCCTAGATTACCTGTGTGACCTTGGACACATTTCTTAATCATCTCTGTTTTAGTTCTCTATCTGTAAAACAGAGATGATAATGCTTGCTTTCTCCCACCTTTTGTCTGCCCAAGCAGTGGCTGGTGCGACTGGCTAGGAGGCGCCCAAGCAGCTGGCCCCAGGATCAGCCGCACCAGCCATTGCAGCTGCGAAAGTCACGGAGGTCATGGAACATCATGGAATCCATGACTTCCGTGATAGAATCGCAGCCTTAATTGTAAGCAATTTAGTACTGGGTCTTTCTCTGTGTCTGTACAGTATCCTGAATGCAACTGGTGGTAATAAGACTATTTTAAATGTGTGTGCAATATTATGGATGGGGTTTGTCATTCTGGTGCAACATTTGGAGTCTTGACTAATTATTGTATTTGCTCTGTATTTGCTCTATAGATAGAAGTACAACAAAGGGGGGAAACAGCGAAATCTTTTTGTTTCCCAACTTGTTCCTAATTGAGAAAATTCTTCTCACTTCACAATTCTTTGAAATAGACTAGAAGTAAACCATCAACAATATAGTCTTCAATCCTGCAAAACATTTAAGTGTACGAGTGTATGTGTAACTTTAGGCATGGGAGTAGTCCCATTGGTTTCAGTGCTGAAAAGGCAGCACTCTTGGGGGATACTTAGTTGCCATGGTGCTATTAACATACTTAAATTATGTCCATTCATAAGTGCTTTGTTGGCTTGGGGCCATAGTGAAGATGATAATTCTGCCCTTGCAGAAGGATGAACAAGATGCTCTTCTATGCCTTTTCCATGTTTAATTTTTGATTTTCAATGCAGGATGACATTTTGTGTGGGAGACCTGGGTTTAGGTGCAGACTCTCTCTGATAATGAGGAATTGAACTGCTAATACAGTGGGAGCAGTGTACTGTTTTCACTGCTATTTGAATGACCACTGTTGGAAAACCAATGAGAGAACGTTCTGTTTCTCTATCTGGGGAGGCAAAAAATACTCCTTCCTTGGTGCTGTCCCTTAGCAGTCTGCATTGCTTGTAAATCAATGCAACTGCTCCCAATACACCACAAGTTAAGCAAGTGGTGCAAAGTATGTTCTTTGTGCTGAGGGATAAGCCAAGTTAAGGAAAAAAGTACAGTACCTGATATTCAAATGTCCCCTAGTGTACTTGCCAGCTAATCAGAAGTAGTAAAATTTGGAGGATATAAAAAAAAAAAAAAACCCTACCGAGACCATGCTAGAGCCAGAGATATAAAAGTTATTTTTAATGAAAATCTCTTTCATTTAGCCAGTCAGAAATACCTTTAAACCAGCGGTTCTCAAACTTTAATAATCCAAGGACCCCATTTTTATTTTAGAATTTTTGCGGACACCCCCCCCCCAAAAAAGCACCCTGCTCAGCCTCAGGCCTTGCCCCCACTCCACCCTTTTCCCCAAAGCCCTACCTCCACCCCACCTCTTCCTCCCCCCACTCCACCTCTTCCCCTCCTCTTCCCTGCCTCTTTCCGCCTCTTCCCTGAGCATGCCCCATCCCCACTCCTCCCCCTCCCTTCCAGCACCTCCTGCATGCCGCTGAACAGCTGTTCTGCGGCATGCAGGAGGCACTGGGGGTGAGGGGGAGGAGTTGATCAGTGGGGCCGGTGGCCCCAGACATGATTCCGCCCCCTCTCCCAAGTGCATCCTGATTCCACTCCTCCCCCTCCCTCCCAGTGCCTCCTGCATGCCGCGGAACAGTTCTTTTTTGAACTCTTATAGTTTTGGAGTTCACAACATCCCCTGGAAGAGTTCCACAGGTTGATGGCGAAGAAATACTTCCTTTTGATTGTTTTTAAATCTGCTGCCTATTAATGTCATTGGGTGACCCCTAGTTCTTGTGTTATGTGAAGGAGTAAATAATATTTCTTTATTCAACTTTTCCACACCATTCATGATTTTATAGACCTCTATCATAACCCTTCTTAGTCACCTCTTTTTCCAAGCTGAAAAGTCCCAATCTTTTTAGTTTCTCCTCATATGGAAGCTGTTCCATACCCCTAAGTCATTTTTGTTGCCCTTCTCTGAACCATTTCCAATTCTAATATATCTTTTTTGAGATGGGGTGACCAGATGTGCACACAATATTCAAGATGCAGATGTACCAAGGATTTGTATAGAAGCATTATGATATTTTCTGTCTTATTATCTATCCCTTTCTTAATGATTCCCAATATTCTGTTAGCTCTTTTGATTGCCACTGCACATTAAGTAGATATTTTCAGAGAACTATCTATAATCACTCCAAGATCTTTCTTAATGGGTAACAGCTAATTTAGACCCCATCAATTTGTATGTATAGTTGGGATTCTATTTTGCCATGTGCATTATTTTGCATCTATCAACATTGAATTTCGTCTGCAATTTTGTTGCCCTGTCACTCAGTTTTGTGAGATCCCTTTGTAACGCTTTGCAGTCAGCTTTGGACTTAACTATCTTGAGTAATTTTCTATCACCTGCAAATTTTGCCACCTCACTGTTTACCCCTTTTTGCAGATCATTTATGAATATGTTGAACACCACTATTTACCTCTCTCCATTCTGAAAACTGACCATTTATTCCTACCCTTTGTTTCCTATCTTTTAACTGGAGTGCCTGGCAAAGCTTTCAGGATCATCTAATGATCCTTAATTTAATTTAATGACAAGCCTTTTGTTATCTTAATCACCCTGCCTCTGTTTATAAATAAACTCCTCCCTCCAAGGGCCGAAGCTGGGAGCAGCATAGAACTCATCACATATCACACTCAAGCTGTGCTGCAGGTAAGAGCTCTGGCTGGGGGTAGGGCATGCGCTGTGAGCAGACCTCTGGGTACGAAATTCAGGGAGGGGGGCGCAAGAGCCCCCAGCCTCTTCCCAATGGTATCCCGGTCTGTTAGAGCAGAGCAAGGTTTGAGGAAATGTGCAGGTAGTGGGATAATTTTACTAGAGGGGAAGACACTAGGTTTTTTTTTTGAGAAACTTACCAAGGTGATTCCTGCTGCTTTTTTCCCTGGATACTCTTCAAAGCTTTTGAGTTGTGCAGGTTCTGAGATCTATTTTTTCCCCTCCGATGGGGTCTTTCCCTGAATACCTGCCAGACACTTCAAATTTATTGTCGCAGGTCTTCAAGATCACCGGAAATAGCTGCTGCCAATCCTAAATCATAGAGAGCTTAATTCATAACCCAGCAGTGACAGTTTGCAAGGGCTGCTTCAGAGTGATAGATCAAACAGTGTGACTATTGAGGTGCAGGCAGGTGCTGCGCAGAAATTAGCACCTTATTGTCTGTGTTTGAAAAGAGAGTTCGCTATATTTTCTTCTGACTTATTACATAAAAAAGCAATAACCCTAGAGATAAAAAAGGCCATCATCTGTAGTGTTTGTTTCACAGCTACACCTTTTCTAAACCTGAATTTTTGCTGTATGTGAAGAAATCTCTGATACAGAGCTTACAGGATAAAGATTCCAAGGATGTAAACATATTTTGTTTCTCCCCTCATATTTTAATGCCTGAGTCCTGCAAACAGTTACGCATGTCTTAAGGAGAAAGAGGTGAGCAGGTGTAGGCGAGTGTTGGGGTTTGAGTGTAAAGATGACTCTCCTGAACTTGAGCTTGTTGTGCACTGAGCCAAAACCCCTATATAAATCAGAGCACCCTGTAGAGTTGAGGGGTATAGGATAGTCATGGTTCCCTAAACTGGCCACAAAGCGTGGGGTAACATACACATCACTATGACAGCTCTTTACCTTCTGAGAATCTCACATTCTCGTTACTGGTTGAGTTGGCTTTGCGGGTCACTTCGTGATGGCAGCACAACACAAAGTGGTCTGGCTCTGAGGAGACTCTAGGCCACTGTATCTAATCTCCTTTTGGGACCGGGATGGCATATATGATTGTGTCTGGTTGTCTTTTGCTGGAATGATACTGCACATGGAACATGGAACATTTACTACTTTTTTGGTGAACAGCCTTTTAAGTGCTCCAAATGTTTTTGCATATCAATGGTCACTGAATGGGTTACTGCCCTTACATTAGCACGCTGCATGTTTCTCAATGTCTTCTGTTTATGTATTTGAACACCTTTGAAGAACTAAGACAAGGTTTTCTTCTTCTCCTTCTCCTTCACTTGTGCCAGTGAATGATGCAACTTGAATGTTAACCAGGATTGAGGCATGATCCACCCGGCTGGGAAAAGTGAAATACAATAGTAATATCAAACCCACCTGGGGATGTACATTTCCCCATACATGCACTCTGTCATTTGTCTAATTAATATACTGAGGCCATGTCTACGCGCAGGGCCAATCAGAGGTGGGGCCAGGAAGGCTGTTTGGCCTGGGCCTCAAGCTCAATGGGGCCTCAAATTTTAACACTTGTTAATTTTTTGGCAGTTGATAAGTTTTGTAACTTGTTTTTATGCACATCCCTATCGGACCAAAATGTAACACACACTCTCAGCTTAGAGCTGCAAATTTAAGCAAATGAGAGATGTGATTTGGTAAAAGATATAATTTTTTTGTTAACTGATATAGTTTGTGAACATTTTAAACGCTTTAATATGACCAAGATTAATAAAAATATCGATTCTGATGGCACCATGTGTGGTCAATTTTTATTATGGCTAAGGGCCTCTAAAGCTGGAAGTGGCCCGGGCCTCTCTGGACCTCTGAGAGGACCTGGCTACACTAGTGATCTTACAGCAGCACAGCTGTACAGAGGCAGCTGTGCCACTGTAAGATCACTCCAGTAGCTGCTCTATGCCAATGGGAGAGAGCTGTCCAGTTGACATAATAAAACCATCTAAATGAGCAGCGGTAGCTATGCACACAAGCACTTATGCTAGCAAAACTATCTGTCAATCAGGGGTGTGTGTTTTCACACCCCTGAGTGACACAAATTTTTCCAACCTAAGTGGTAGTGCAGACATGTCTTGAATTATATATTGGTTAAAATAAGAAATGTCTTCTCCCATTATATATTCATATAAGGTCTAGGTAAGTTAAAACGTAGGACTTTTTAAAGTTATTACATTGGAATTTTAATTCAAAGTCTCCATTCTTGTGTTTTGTTTTTATTCATCTGCAAGCTATTTAACAAATTGACTTTCAGAGGATCTAGATGTTAAGCCATGGAAAAACCCTCTAACAGCACCATATGGATCCCTGGCTATGTCCATTAGCAGCTGTTATGCTGCCTCTAGGCTAGCACATAACTAAATGAAGTTTGCCAAATAGTATGGAAAATATTAGAATAACTCAATTTCTATCTACATTTGGTTTATTGGGTAAATGTTAGAGAGAGTTCAGAACAAACACTCCCCCTAGAAAGCCCCTACATGCCCTGAGCTTGGTGTGCTCAACAACCAAGTTATGTGAAACTGTCCCTTTCCCCTTCCATTATTTCAATGCAAAATCTAGTGTTTAGGAAACTTGACAAATTTGATATGAGCTGTTATAATGTCCAACTTTTGTTAGGCATGAGATTAAATTTAACTGTGAGCCAATTTTGCTGCTAGGAGGCTAAGATTGTTGTCATATTTGTGGCGTGAACACTTTTGCTCTTTCCCAGATACAGGTGGGCTTGAGCCAGGAAGGCTCCATTAGCATTTACCCTTACACTCGCATGGAGTCTGATTTAATGGAGCTCCATACAGGCACAGGGGCCCACCCTAGTGGATCCAGTTGCAGGATTAGGGCCAGGTTAGAGCCTGGGTCTGAACTTGACCTGAACACACCTCATCTTTAGTTTCCATGTTCTGATTTTGGCCCATTTCTGTAGAATAGGGTTTTGGTCCTTCTCTACCAAAGCATTTAAGCATGTGAATACTTCTTCTTCTACTCTCACACCTGAAGTTAAGCATGTTTAAATGTTTTACTTGATTCGGGTTTTTTGTTCCAGAGATCTTTTAGTTGCAATTCATCTACAATTAAGTGCAGCAAGAACAGATGGAAATTCCATTTACTGTATGTAATAAATTAATAAGTTACTGCTTTAGCTCTAAATCTTCCTTGGAAATGCATCTGTACACTGATAAATACATCTGAAGCATCCCTGGCTGTTTCAAATTATACTTTTGATAGAAAATCTAATGCTGATGTTACTTTGACAGCCATAGGCAAATATGGCTCGTCAGTGTTTCAGTTATCAGATCTAATCTTGCCTCCTCATAATGATCTAATATTGTTTGTCAAATTGATATCTTTAGAAGACTTGTTCCACTGTGATGTATACAAATGAGTATCTCGGTTTATCTGCTCTAATAGAAGTGTATCTCTCTAAATGTAATTAGTTGAAAGACTGTCCCCAATAATGTAGGGAACGTGTAGGGAAACAGCTGACTCAGCTGAATAAGAACTTTACTCAGGGAAACATAGCTAATGACAGTGTTGGGCTAAATTCCTAAAAAGACGCAGGTGCCTAACTACCACTTTCAGAATCCCAACCTTAAACCCCAGTGGGATTAATAAAAAACCCAACTCAGCTACTGCCAAACCCTGCAGGTACCTAAAATCACTCAGCGCCTGTTACCTTGCACTGTTACCTTGGCACCTATGTTTCTGCTTCTGAGTGTGCAAACTACAGCTCCATGCCAGGCATCTGGACACCTAAGCCTCCTAGTGATGCTTGAGCCAGGGAAAGATAGGCGTTCTTCTGCCTAACTTACCTTTGAAGCCAGATCTGGTAAGCATGTAGAGTGCCTAGTGATTAGGGTATTCGCCTGGGATGTGGAAGACCCTGGTTCAAGTCCCTCTTCCCTTTGATGGGGAGAAGGGATTTGAACAGGGATTTGTCACTTCTCAGGTGAGTGCCCTATCCACAGGGCTACAAGATATATGCTGATGTGGGCTCCCCTCAGTGTCTCCTGTTGAAGCTGTTCCACTCTGGATAAATAATGAAAGAATCATTGGGCCAGAGAGAATCAGAGCAAGTGTGAGAAAGAGCCTGGTGGTTGGAGCACTCATCTGGGAGATACAAGATCCAGTCCCCCCATACCAATGACTTTTTAAAATACTTATTTATCTACATTGGAGCAGGACACATTGACAGAGCCCCACATCAGAATATCCTATAACCCACTCACCTGGGAGGTGGCAGATCCTTATTCAAATCCCCTCTCCCACTCAGGTGGAGGGGGACTTGAACCAGGAGTCTCCCACATCCCCCATGAATACCGTATCCACTGGGATAAAAAGACATGAGGGAGTTCCTCTTCCAGTGCCACCTAATGCCAAGAGAAAGTTTGCACCCGAGAATCCCAAGCAGAGGGGGGCATTTTCCTACAGCCCAGACTTGGGTACTGAACATCCTGTGAGGGACAGGGCCTAAGAGAGACCCCTCACCTTGGCATCTCCAATTGGTTAGCTTAGCGGGCTAGCCACCTAGAGTGTGCTGGTTGTTGTAAATCCCATTCTGAGGCATCTCTCTCCCTATTCATTGGGGGGGCGGGGGGAGAGAGAGACAGAGAACCTGCCCTGGAATAGCCAATATCTAGCACAATTTTCTGTGTCTACAGTATGGGCACTATAGTGGCACAAATATAGCACTGCAGTTATGCCACTGTAGCGTTGTAATGTAGATGCTTACTATGGCAACGGAAGAGGCTTTTCAGTCACTGTAGGAACTACACCTCCCTGAATGATGGGAGCCAGGTCTATGGAATCATTCTTCCATCAAACCAGCTGCATTTCCACCCGGGACTAGGTTGGCATAGCTATTATGCTGCAGGTTGCTGGCTATTTTGCGGTGGGCCTCGTGTGTGTGTGTGTGTGTGTGTGTGTGTGTGTGTGTGTGTGTGTGTG
>NW_020664418.1:24405504-24424079 GCF_002925995.2 Terrapene triunguis
GTGTGTGTGTGTGTGTGTGTGTGTGTGTGTGTGTGTGTGTGTGTGTGTGGCGGGTGGGGAGGGGTGTTGGTGAAACTTTTCAGAAGATGTTGGTTTCATCCGGATGCAGAATGAGAGATTTTAGAAATTTCATATTTTCACTAGGTGGAAAAACGGTTTCCCACCCACCTCAAATACTTACCTGCTTGTACCTTTAACTCACACAATATGAGCAAGTTCACACTCTCGATGGTTTGGGATAAACAGTGTAGGATGGAGCTAAGAAGCTGGTTATCAGAGAGGAATGTCAGAGCTTCCTTTCACTGAGGTCTCTCATTTTGTTAATGTGTAATAGTGGGAGACAACAGCAGCGTAGCTGGTGTTGGGTATGGCCAGATTCCTGTTCCTCCCCCTGCCCTGTTATCTAAGCAGATGTTCCTTTTTGAGACCTTACTTCAGCTCCTTGACTACTTTCCCAACCATTCCCCTCCCAGCTCCCTACTTGCTGTTTCCTGTGTTTCAGCAACAAGGCCATCCTTCCTCTGACTACATGCACTGTAGCTTTCATATTTCCAGCTGCCAGAAGTGAGTGTAGAAAGGTATGGAAATGAACTGTCACTGGAGTGCACTCAATCTCTCTGAAGCACATGATGAGGTGTCAAGAGCACCCTGTTCTATTTCTTCCTCTGGCACAGCCTTTCTGTGTGAAAACAAGCTACTTATGCCAGAAATTTCCATGTCCACTAATTTTGGATGCCTCAGTTCTCCTGTGCCCAATTCTGCAACATATAAACATGACTTTTAGATTACTTTCAACAGCTCCAGTTGAAATCAATGGTATCTCAAGTACAAATTATATTTTCTATTATTATTACTGCCCTTAAAGCTGAGTGATAAATCCTCCATGACGAATGAAGTAGACTGGCAAATGCTGCATGAATATTTGTTAGCAAAAAGGCAGAGGGGCAGCCTGTACTGTGTGTTATTGATAGCCAATTTGACCTGACAAAGAACTGAGTAAATCTTTTCTATTGGTACCTTTGCAGCACCTACTGCTGAAGCCAGTTCTTTTTGTCACTAAAAGATGTTTCTTCTGGAAGTGACTTGTTTTTCAGTTATAGTAATGCTTTATATTGGGGATAATGTCAGCAAATCAAACCAATAACAGCATCAAACTGATTGCAGTCCTTGGTTGAGAGGCTGGTGTATGCTTCAGCTTGAGGCTGGTATACAATTCAGCTTTGAGTATTCTTGGGTTCATCACTATATATGCCTGTAATTGCAGCAGTCACATCTTTTTCTGTTTTTTGCTGGTCAGAGAACAAAATGTCAATCAACACTGGCCAGAAATTGTCACCTTGCCTTTCAGTTTCTATTTGGCGATACAACCTCTGATATTCTGCATGAAATGCATCTTTCTTAACCTGGGCTAAAAGGAGAAATGTTTTTACTTGGTTTAATTAATAATTATTACAAACTTTAAAAAAAAACTTGCACAGTATGTACACAAATTAAAAACACTTACACATGGAGGAAAAAATATATGGGTATGCAGAAAAAAGTACTTGGACACCTGATTTAGGAACACAGATCCTGTACTTGGCTCCTCAAATGGGCTCTTCTGCACTTAACTACTAGACTCTCCCCAACATCCCAGTTGAGATCCTGTATCAAATATCTACATCTGAACACCACCAAACATGGGAAGAGTTTGGGTGTGGATCTAAAGTTTCTACTCCTGGACTCAGTGCCTATTCAATCCATGCTGCTTGGCACATAGGTGTGCCTCTTTGAGTGTCCAAATGTGTAGGTCACATTATTATCAAGTCAAGTTAATTTACCTTCTACAGTACTTTACCATGTGAACGTACTTTGAAGCCATATGTAACCTACATCCTCTCAATATGTTCCTCTCTAGTGGGGTGACTGGGCCTCAGGTAGAGGTGGTTGAGTAGAACTGTGTGGGAATCAGAGTTTGTTTCATGGGAAATTCTGTGATTTTTTGAAACTACATTCATTCTGAATCTAAACAAAACCAAAGGCTTTCTAAATAGCCCATGAAATGAAATTACTGGAAGAAAAATCATTTTGGATCAATCACAACAGCTCCATATATAAAAGTTTCTTTAAAATCAACACATTGCCACAGGAAGTTTTGGTTTCAACAAAACGCCATTTTCCAACAAGGAAGGCTTTCCACTGGAAAATTTTGGACCAGTTCTGATGAGCCTGCTACAGCCTTGGCTAACATGCCTGGGATTTTCTTCAAATACAGAATGAAGAATATGGTGTGAGTGAAGAATATGGAATTGCGCATTGCAGGTTTAAGAACCACAGTTGTGATTGGAGGGAATATTTTAAGATACCCTTCTATGCAACCTTATTGGTCCACTGTGAAAATTAACTTAAAGGAGAAAAACTGTGATGAAGGGGAAAGAAAAGCATTTAACTCTTTTATGAAGTGTTTTCTTATCATTGTTAATTTGATTAAGTTAAAATTAGCTTATGGTATCAGACACTGAAGGTAATGAAATACATTATCTTCTATTTACCTGTTACAAGTGTTTTACCATCATCTAACCTTAATGCACTCTCTAGAATTACTGTCAAGAATATGAGGGTTGTTTTCTAAGTAGGATACTTTTGTAACAGACTCTTGTACAAATTACTCTGTTAATGAGTTCATTAGTAAATTAACTCAGCACAATTTGTTCCAAGTTTAAACTGAGGTTCAGGTGGAATAAAATGTCATTAAGCATTGCCCTGTGCAAGGTTTCACATGGAGTTTTGTTAGTAATACTGCAATAATTATGGCCTGAAGGCTGAAGTCATAGCCCTGCTCTGGTACCATTTTCTAACAGAGCACCCTTTCAAATAATAATTAATAATAAAAATGCACTAGGGCTGTCAAGCAATTAAAAAATTAATTGCAATTTATCGTGCTGTTAAATAATAGAATACTATTTATATAAATATTTTGGATGTTTTCCATTTTCAGATATATTGATTTCAATTACAACACAGAATACAAAGTGTACAGTGCTCATTTTATATTTTATGATAAATATTTGCACTGTAATAATAAAAGAAATAGTATTTTTCAATTCACCTAATACAAGTATCATAGTGCAATCTCTTTATCATGAAAGTTGAACTTACAAATGTAGAATTATGTACAAAAAATAACTGCATTCAAAAACAAAACAACGTAAAACTTTAGAGCAGTGGTTCCCAAACTTGTTCCGCCGCTTGTGCAGGGAAAGCCCCTAGCGGGCCGGGCTGGCTTGTGTACCTGCCGCGTCTACAGGTTTGGCCGATCGCGGCTCCCACTGGCTGCGGTTCGCTGCTCCAGGCCGATGGGAGCTGCTGGAAGGTACTTTGGTACCTTCTTTGCGTTTTGTCAGATCTGCAGTGAAAACACAGAGTAGGAGACACACAGTTCTCCCCTAAGGAGTTCAGTCACAAATTTAATTAACACACTATTTTTTTAATGAACATCATCAGCATGGAAACATGTCCTCTGCAATGGTGGCTAAAGCATGAAGGGGCATATGAATCTTTAGGGCATCTGGCACCTAAATACCTAGCAATGCCGGCTACGAAAGTGCCATGTGAATGTCTGTTCGCACTTTCAGGTAACATTGTAAATAAGAAGCAGGCAGCAGTATTTCCCGTAAATGTAAACAAACTTGTTTCTCTTAGAGATTGGCTGAACAAGAAGTAGGACTGAGTGGACTTGTAGGCTCTAAAGTTTTACATTGTTTTGTTTTTGAGTGCAGTTATGTAACTGTAACAGGGTCAGGACTCATCACCGCTGGCGCCTCCTGCTGATTGCTCCGGGAATTAGCTCAGTCCAGCTCCGGAGTGTCCTCTGTGGGTGGTGTCCTGCCTGTTGTCTGCTCTACTCCGCTGTTTCAGACCCGCGTTGCTCCCCCGCTTGGTGGTGTCCTCTTCAGGACACCTCTCTCCAGCAGTGCCAACTACTTCTTTCTCACCCCCCCTTCCAGGGGTCACAGCAGTCCTTTGGCTTGCACCCACCCCAGGGGCCAACCACCACCCAAAGTCTAGCCCCTCACTTCAGGGGCAAGTTGTAGTCTGTATTGGCCGTGACCAGGTACAGTGCAAGGGGGAAGGGGGGGGGGACCCAGACCCACCCACTACTCTGGGTCCTGTCCCAGGAACCCTCTAGCGGCAGCCTCTCTGCCCTCCTTCTCTCCCCTTGTCTGCCTATCATCCCTGGGACACTTCCCCTTGGCCCTTGCACCTTCTGGGCCCTTTCTGCCAGGGGCCTGCAGCCTAGCAGGTAACAGGCCAGAGCTCACCCTCCGCTCCCCTGGAGCCTGTTCAGCACTGCTCTATCTCAGGTGCTCTCCCTGGGAGCCAGTCCTCCTCTCTTGCTTGTCAGGGAGAGACTCTCCTTCACTCTGCTGGGCAGCTCCTTATATTTGGGCTGCCCCAGCAGCTGCCTCCTAACAAGCCTCACCCTAATTAGCTGCAGGTTTCCACAGCCTCCCTGGCTGCTTCTGCCCCACCCCCTGCTGGAGTGGGCCACGTGCACCACTACAGTAACAAAAAAAATCTACATTTGTAAGTTGCACTTTCATGATAAAGAGATTGTATGGTAGTTGTTTGAGGTACCATTATGGTACTTGTATGTGGTGAATTGAAGAATACTATTTCTTTTATCATTTTTACAGTGCAAATGTTTGTAATAAAAGTAATATAAAGTGAGTACTGTACACTTTGTATTTTGTGCTGTAACCAAAATCAATATATTTGAAAATGTAGAAAAACATCCAAAATATTTAGTGAATTTCAATTGGTATTCTATTGTTTAACAGTGAGATTAGAACTGCAATTAATCACGATTAATTTTTTTGAGTTAATCGCATGAGTTAACTGTGATTAATCGACAGCCCTAAAATAAACACTAAAATTAAACCCCAAAACCAATTAAAAAGTGTTAAAGGTTTTTCTGATCACTTGTTGTTTATGTCTTTTCAGCAATGGAGAAAATGACTATGGGTCATATATATATATATTTTTAAAGGTGCCTAAAGGAATTTGAAATCGAATGGAAGCTGGGTTGCCAAAATCTCAGCCTAAATGATGATAGAGAGGAAACAGTGACATTAATTTGACACACAATACTGTCCAATGCACAAAATAAAAAATCAGAATTTTTTCCCACTTAATGTTTTCACCTTGGGTGTTACTTGTAACTACAATAGATACAGAATTTTCAGACAAATCTTCAAGTTGACTGTGTCCCTTTAAATATTACTGTGTTGAATAGCTAAATCTCCCTGTAATGCTTAAACCTCATCTCTCACAGGGCTAACTTGCCATGGTCTGCAGATTCTGAATTAGACCACCTCAATATTTTGTCATGTCTGTCACAGCTTGTGTGCTTCTGATAAGACTCAAACACAACTTCTCCTGAAAGGTATTCTGGGATATAGCTGAACCCTAGGTCCAAGAGTCCATTGCTCTTCCACTAAATGAGCTGCAAAAGGACCAATAGCTGTTGTAGAGAGAATGAGAAATAAAACACTTGCAAGTGTGCCTGCCAAAAGGCAACCCAAATATCGTTCGTGCTCTCCAGGGACTACTGTGATGAAGGAGACAGAAATGAAGTTTTTTTTGTTATAGTGGAGGAGGCGGCATGACAATTATGCTTGTAGGTAGGGACACTTTTTCTCTGCAGCAGTTGACAGTGGTGTCTCCTTCATGTATATGGCCAGCTAACAAATCCAGCAGGTATGTGTGCGCGTGTGCATACCCATATCCAGTCCGAATCTGAGCCAATTTTCCCAGCACTGGTTTCTCTTTCTCTTCCCCTACACTACCAACTGCTGGGGTGTGTGTGTTTTTTTTCTTAATTTTATTTTATTTTTTTAAATCCTCTCAATAGAAGACACACTGGTTGTAACTAACTCTGAAGTGGCTCCTGAAATATACCGGGCTAGATGGCAATGTTTGATAATGACAAATTCTAGCTAAAGTAAATACTTGTGCTCCATCTCAGCTTTGTTTCGCTGAAAGGTCTCTTTGCTGTCTGGGTTTTATTTAGTTGTCTGTAATTTAAGGTAAACCAGCATCTAATCTCTCTGAAGGAACAGAATGAATCTGATTTCTTCTGTGCCTTTCATACTCCAGACTTGCCAAAGTGCTATACAAAATTGTTACTGACAGGCCAAGGCCCACATCCTGAGATTCCAAGGATGAAGCTCTTTCATGGCACATAGACTCCAGTGCAGTTTGATTGTCTGAGTGGAAGGGACAAGCAGTGGTTATTCTGTATTGTCTGGGGTTCTTTTTTTTTTTTCTTTACAGAAAATAAGTCATATTAAGAAACTAACTCTTCTCTGAGTTCTCCTATTGGAATGATTGGATTCTGTCTCTTTCTCATTTTCCAAAGTGACAGCGAGACAGATTTAGGCTCCTTAATCAGGTATGCATTCATTCAGGTATTGCTGAGTGCAGCAATACTTAAATACCTTTAAAAATTAGGCCTTAAGGCCAAATTGTAAATGTATTTAGTGCCTTAAGACCTTTAAAAAACTGGCTCTCAGTGCATAATTCCTGTCCTTGCACCTCTTTCCTTCCTCCAACATTTCCCTCAAAATTCAGCCAAACTGGTTGAAGTCAATAGTTATTACTCAGGTGAGAGAGCCAGCAAACTAATCCCACTGCAGTTGAATTAAGCTAGAGTATTAGAGCTGTAGGTGCCATACAAAACAAGTTAGGTGATATTTTATTCAACCCAGAGGGTTTAAATAAATAATTTGCTCATATTAATGAGGCATTATACATGTCCTCTACATTAGCAGTGGGAGATCTAAAGCAACAAATTTTAAGCTCCTAGAAATGAATAAGATGTTAGATCAGGACACTTCACTTTGGGATGCTGTAGAAGGAATATCAGGTAAATCCGTAGGGGAATATGGTCTATACAACATCTAAATACGTTTTTATGAGGATTGTTTATTTGGTGGGGGAGAAGAAAGAAATAAGATTTTTACCTGTAAGAATGAATAAAGCTCTCAAAAAGATCCAAAATTCTCCAGTGATTAAAAATTAGATATGAAACATTACAAAATACTTACTAAAAATCCTAATCCACTTTCTAAACATGGTCATAGGCAATTTAATTTATTCAGATAATTCAAAATTAATCAAAATGCAGATGCTTGGAAGCAATTCTTCAAAATGTGTTCTCAGGCACCGATAGTAAACTCCATTTGCACATTTATACTTACCACAAATAAGTTTAGTGACTACAAATTATCATTTGGGGTCTATAATTTGAAACAGTTAAAATCAGAAGGCTTACCTCTTGCTAAAGTCTGTACTTCCAGTGTTCAAATGGGATACAGAAATGTTAATTTGCTTGGGCATTTTTCTGTGGTAAAGGATAAATGTGTATCTAAAAATATTAAAGAAGACCTTGATAGGATGCAGTTTCTGGAATTGCATTTGCAGTCAGTGTAATGAAAGTGATTTTGCCTCCAATGTTTCATTTTATTTTTCAAATTCTTCCTTTTGGAGATTTGGGCCTAGTATTTATTAAGATGACTAAAAGCACGTCTCTGTTTATGCTGTCTGCCGGGACAAAATTTCAAGCTTGGGAGATCAAGAGTAAGACACAGAATATCACCCGGAGGACTGAGACTTCCTGACCTGAAAATCAAGAGTCTTTGTAATTTTGCAAATCCAAAATAGTGGTATTAAGACAGTGTGCCTACAGTTGGTTCAAAGGAATAATGATTCATAAATGGGACTTTTCAGGTATCCCAAATCTCATTCTTGCCCCATCTAGATGTTGGTGTTAGCAGCTATGATCTTGCATAATAAACACCTTGGGGTGTTTGCTTGCACCCTTACCTTGAAAGAAAAACAGAGTATTCCTCAAGCATCTACTTTCTATATATGTAGAAGGCTTTACATAATGAGCTGGTATCAATGCACAGCAAAACCATTTGAATTCAGATTCTAGACTGTCGCTTTCCATTTGTTTGTCATAAAAAGTTAATTTCACAATTGGTGACATCTTTGAAATTTGCTCAGCCACTGATTGCAGTAATGCAGGGAGACTTCTATTTTCTGAGCAAGACCTTCAAGCTGAATGTTTCGGCTCTGGTGAGTTCACATCATTAGTATACCTTGCCACTTGACAGGGTTCATTTTTAATTAAAATTGCTGCTGTTAAAGAATTTAATTAAAAATGGACAAGTGTTAGACTTGCCTCCCTCCCTAGTTTTGTGCTGTTTTTTATTTTTTTTATTTTTTTATTTTTTTTTTTACAGCATAACATGTAGAAATCAGATCCTCTCAAACAGGGAAAGATTTCTCCCTTTACCCGGCAAAACGGGGGTCTGTCCCCTACTTGGATAGGCCTCCAGGAAGCCAGGTCATCCTTTCAAAGCTCTGTACGTCTGCTCTGGCTCTCTTTCCTCCAGCCTCCTGGTAACGCGCTGCCCACAGGACTCCTCTAGGGGGCTCTGTAGTAAAGTGAATAGAGCTCTGGTCTCTGTCTTTCTCTGGGAATATACACTGGCGAAACTATCTCCTTCCCTGCTGCCACTCTTTCCCTGTGTACATCCCATCAGGTGGGTTTTTGGAGCCAGAGAGAGGGCCCAGAGGAGGAGGGGGACAGTGCTACAGAGGCAGCTGAGGTCACCTTCTGCGGAGGAGATCTATATAGAAAGGGTGCTGCACCATTCATATACTAAGGGGGACAAAATCTGGAACAGGGTGGGGACATCAAGCATTTTCCCCTAAATCAAGCTTTCAAGTATAGGAGCCATGATCCTGAAAGCCCAAAATTTTCTTGATCTACGTTATATATGAGCACTCACCTGAGATTCTGCTCTCCTGTATCTTACGCTATAAACTTTTTGGATTTATTGGCTGCTGCTGGAACCCTGGATAATGGATCTCATCATTCCTTGGCATTTGGCTCTGGCATTCATTTAGCTTGGTATTCATCTTGCCTTCTTGCTTCATTGCAGCTTTTACATTCACTGCTGTATTTACGATGTAGTTAATCAGACGTGTTGTTTTTCAGCTCATACACTGACATACCGTTTCATGTTTTCTTTCCTCTGTGACCTTTTTCAGCAAAACGGTTAAACTGCTCAAAATAATCGATGACATAGTTTTAACAGAAAAACTCAACAGATGTTTCTGAAAAGCTGTGTGACATAACACAAAGGCTTTGTGGGAAAGGACATTTTCCACTGAGATGAACTAGGAGGCATCTTTGCCAATTTTTGTAAATAGTCTTCTGCTACTGAGTCCAATAATACGAAATCGGTTTTTTACTACATTCGCTGCAGTGTACAATGGCATCTATTGCTACTTCCGTGCTCTTGTCAGGCATCTTATTTCATACAGTAGCGGGAGGCTGATGCCAAAAGAGTAGTTACCAAAGATGTAGATTAGAAGGATTGACAGGAAGACACATGGAAGTGGAGGAGAAGATGCCTCGTTTTGATTAAATGGCAATCAACCCCACACTGAGTCCTTGTCAAGGTTTATAGTGTCTAGAGGACTTCAGGTGAATTCCCAGTACTGATGTGAGCTTATTAAAACGCATGGTTGGAATTATCTTGAAAGGCGCTGTGTATGTGTGAGACAGAGAGAGACACTGAGTACTGATCAACAATATTCTATTAACATTCAAGGTCCATGATTTTGGGTCAGACACTTGGCTGTGCTGTGGTATCTTTGCCAGCCACTTGAAGATTTCCCAGCAGTTCAGCATCTGGGCCTTCATCACTAAGAGCACTTATGCGTGTCATATAAATTATTCATCACAAGCTCTAGAGTTTTTAAAACAGCTGATCACGTGGTGTGAGAACAAAAGATCATGCAAGTAGTTAAAGATGTGTTATGCTGTGGAAAGACATGTTCACTGTGGGCAAAAGTGTTGAGCCTTGGAAATTGCTTATCAATAGCTGGAGCATCTATCTCGTTTTATTTCCAATGGGCTTTTTAAAACTATTAGAGTGGGGGAGACCTTATCTAGAATAGAATATGCTGTAATAATTCTCCTCTGGAGGCCCCGATTACTTCTCATTTCTTGGTGCAGGGACAGGGCAATAGAAAATAAGGGCCTCAGTTGTGCTAAAGCCCCATTACACAGCTGTGGTAGTGTATAGGAGCTATGTTAAAACCCCTTTCCCCTCTGAGTGGTATAAAGGAGTGTTAGTGTAAATGAGAATCAAGCCCAAAGTTTATAGCCATTGTGATTTTGTGAAGAAAGCATTCCAAATAGGAACCAATATGAAGTTGTCTAACTGCATCTAAACTGCATTCATTCATGACTGACTTATTAGGTCTGATAAAAACTTTAGGGTTAATCCAGATTTGATGCGCTGATTCTGGACACACACCTTACAACAATGGGCAGGAATGCTGTCCACTCTCTTTAGTTGGGCTGGAAAGTGCTGCACCCTTCCTTCTCTGATGAACCACACCTTTCAAACTTCTAGGCTAAGGCAACTCACTCCACCTGGAGTAGACATGGCCACCATCACAGGCAATCCACCTCATACAGCATGCAGCTGCCAGATGATTGAACAGCCAAGTGAGAACGGAGTGAAGCCTGAACAGCCCACACCAGAGCTTTACAAACTCCACTGGCTACCTATTCATTTCCAGAGTGAATTAAAAATCTTAGTTGTGATCTACAAGGCTCTTAATAGGTTAGAATATCCATCTACAGCCCACTGAGGCAACTATGCTTCACAGGAACTCACAAGTAGACAGGTCTGGAATCAGAGTGGGGACAGAGTACCATCAACAGAGGTACTCCACAGGAAAACAGGCTGAACCTGACTGAATTCTGTACTCAGCGCGCTCATCCTTGATAAAGCCTTACTCCAGTAGAGACCACCACATGAGGAGATGCTGCACCATTAGGAGACTGGGAGAGAGACGAGAACAGCAACAAAAAAAGAGAGTATCACCTAGGGAGGTTGACAGAAATACTGGGAATGGCTGTAGACAGAGAACAGGTCGTTTTTTGGGGGGCATACTTAGTTGCAAAAAGGCCTTGATATAATAAAAATGGTTTCAAGGAGTGCCTAAGTGATCTTTCTTATACAAGCTTGTATGAAAAGTTATGCTTCTGGTGAAGTTCTCTAACTACTTCCACTGCAAATTTAGAAATCAAAGGCTGGAGCCTGAGCTGGTGTAAATTGGTGTAGCTCCATTGAGAATCTGGCCCCATCGGTATGTTTGGATGTTCATTGGTCAGACAGCTTTCTGATGTTTTTTCATCAAGCAAGCACAGAATGCTCAGTGAGAATTAATGTGATATAAGAAATGATTTTATTGGGTCAGTCATTTTAAAAATATGGAATACTTCTACTCTGTGTCTTACACCAAAGGGCTGGTTCTTCCTGCTTTCTCCTCTAGAAGCTCTGTAGCCCAGAAATGACTTTCTAGTGTTCTCTGAGTGCAGGGTGGGATTGACTTTGATCCTAATATACTAATGACATTAGAAGATTATTGGGACAGTGAATGTTGAATGAGCTGAAATAACTGATTGACTTTAAAAGAAATGAACTAGCAGATTTCTCCAAAGGCTTCAGTGCAGTGCTTGCCAAAGAGATGTAACAAGGGACATGGAATGATCACAGGGTGCAGTAATGCAGCTGTCTTGAGTTTTGTAGATTGCGTTGTTCTCCCTGTCAGAAACGTTTTAGACCGTTCAGGCTGTGTTAAGTGAATAACCCTCTGGCCATATGGCTTTGACATAGCGTATAGAGTTCAATGCTCCAAATAGAAAAACTAATAGAATCTGAAAGTAGTAAAATTCCATTTATATGAAAACTCCATTGTTCAACTCAAAATTTGCCATAAACATTGTAATGAGTTGTCAAGGCTGACAGAGAAACTATATATCATTCCTTGAGCAATGAGTGCTTCATTTACTTTGATTTTGAAAGAAAATATTGATTACCGGCTCATACCATTGTAAATTATCCTTTTAAATAATGGAACCCATTGATCTAACTTCTGCTGATGTGCTGAAAACATTTTTTCAAATCTGCTTTGGATATTTTTGTAGCAGGCTCTCAACATAATGAAGTCTGTGTTTATCATTGTCCATATGCCACTTGCGTTAAGGTTCAGTGGAAGGTCAAATGACAGTGTTCATTAAGGGTAGGTCTATGCTGCAAGGAGCCACAGCAATGAGTCTCAGAGCCCAGGTCTGCAGATTCAGGCTTTCACTATAGCACTGAAAGTAGCAGTGTATAGACATGCCTGCTCGGACTATGAAACCCGGCATGGGGGGTCAGTCTCAGAGCCTGCACGAGGATGCGTACGCTGCTATTTTTAATGCCATAGCCCTAGTCTGTAGACCTAGGTACTGAGACTTGCTGCTGCAACTTTTTTGTAGTGTAGACGTACCATCAGTGCTCCGTTGTTCTCAGGGCCGGCTCTGGCTTTTTCGCCGCCCCAGGCGAAAAAGCCTCCGGCCGCCCCCCCCCCCCCGGGGGGGGGGGGGGGCTGGGGGCCCGGGGGGAGGGCAGCAAGCCCCGGCGGGGGCTCGGCTCCCCCCCCCGGCGGCCAGAGCGCCGGCTGGGGCTCGGCCCCCCCCCCCCCCGGCGGCCAGAGCGCCGCGCCGCCCCCCTCCAGGTGCCGCCCCAAGCACCAGCTTGGGTGCCTGGTGCCTGGAGCCGGCCCTGGTTGTTCTGGAGACTCAAATTGAGAGCAGTTCTGTAGGCTACATTCAGAGGTGAGTTTAACTACTGTGACTGTCTACCTTCTGTATACCATCTAAATAACATTAGCTTACACTCCAGGGTTGTCAGTTCTCACAATACTTGGTGACTTTCTTAAAACCCTAGACCCTGTAGTCATGGGAATACTCCAGAACCTCAGCTTTTATGTTAAAAAATAAGTTTTGACCCTCATGATTACAGAGAAAAGCTTAAAGACATGAACTTCTAAAGCTCAAATGTTAGAAGGCAAATATAGCAAACTCCAAACTCATTTTTAAAATCTCATGATTTTGGGGGGCCCTATTCATGATTTTTGAATGCTTGGGGTTGGCAATATTGGAGTTACATTTGCTTACCAACATGTAACCAAATTTGGCCTCTGAGCTTAATGGAATGTAACTGTACATTCAAGGGAAACAGAAGATGGAAGGGGGTAGCAGGAAAAGTTGTGTAATGAAGATGTTATTAACCCAGGCCTAGGCTCCCTTAGGTGCATTACTACTTTAGTCGCCTGAATCCATCTCAAAGGCTCTTGCTTTGAGGAACAGTTGAGTCTGGATGGATGCATTGCAATGTATAATCTGTGGAAGGGGGAAATGGAAGAGAGTGGGGCACAATGCTCTAGAAATTCTCAAAGGTACAAAATGAGTATCGACTTTGAAAGCAAATATCTGTCCAGGCTTCCTTGCTGCAAAAACGAGTCATGCCTAGATGGTGGCACTGATTGTCCCAAAAGGCTGAACTGTGCTCAATTCAAGACTGCAGGGTGGCCTCGACCTTAACTTTCCCCCCCAGTTCTGGTGTCTGGTAAGAGCAGCTTCAAGGTCTCTCTTACTGAATGCTCTTTTGATCACAGCCTAAAGAAGCCATATCTAGCAGCTGGGATCACCATGGCATAGGGGGACCATAGTTAGCTGCCTTCATCTTGCTTATATCGCCCAGTATGGAGAGCTGGGAGAGATGTGAGGCAAGAGACACTACAGTAGCTCTAAACCACCCAATGGTTCTAGGCAAGAAGAATTCTCAGAGAACTAGAACCACTGGCTTTACAGCTGGTTTGTGCTGCCAGACTGGCCCAAACAGTGTGAATAAGGCCCAGCAACTGCATTTGGAGAACATACCCCAGCTGCTGCTTTGTGATTGAGCAGCTTGACCCAAAGTGACCCCCGGTATAATCGTGCACAATTCTGTTGACTTCAGCGGAGTTGCACCGGTTCACATCTCAGCTGAACAAGTCCCTTTGATTTAAGTTAGGGATTCTTGGGCAGAGGGCATGGAGATATCTCCCTAAAACTCCAGTTGGAAGATTGACCAGAACCCTCCTACCTTTTTTAATTTCACCACCTCAAATTAAAACAAAGAAAAAAAAAGGCACCAAGGAATGTTAATAAGTAAATTTAACATATGTGAAGTGCTTTGCAGCAGGAATTCTATGCAGCACTGCTTACATTTATTCCTTCCTTCTAAGTGTAAATAGTGATTGATACTCTAAATTAATTCTTGCTGTTTCCTCTGTTCAAAACTGGTGTGTGTACAATTTCAAATCCCACTATCTTATGATCAATTCTGGTCAAAAGAGTTTTGCTGCCTACTGCAGATGGACAAGGATTTGGCCATTAGTGTATAGAAAATGCATGTGCTGGTACCAGACACTCCTTAAAATAGACATCCATGTCCAGAACAAAAGTTTTACCCCCAAATTTGGTATTTCTTGCATTTGGGGTAGGTTGGTGAATTATCATTTTCTGTGTAGTCTGTTTTAATAGATAGATAGATTGTATAAATATAAATTATAATCACTTTGTGAAGGCAAAAGTAAAATACCAAAGGAAATAAGCTGCAATAAATGTTAGCAGGGAATATCCAATGACTTCCAAATATCTATTAAGGAAACCCACCACGTTGTTGCAGACAATCTTAAGACAATTTACTGTTTATGGAGGACCTACAAAATATTTTACTCTGCTGATAATAGATTAGCATTTCCCAGAAGAAGGATTTCAATATTCTTTTCCCAAAAATGTTCCCAAAGTTAGTTTTGTTCTTTTTAATTACTGCATCCTGGAAGTGTGCCAGTGGGTCACGCATTACGTCAGTGTAGTTTTCTTATTACAACATCACCACACTGAGCCTGAAGTCCTGATCTCATTGAAGTCAATGGAAGGTTGACTTCAGTGGGCCCAGGATTTCACCCTGAGTATTTAGTGCAGGACAGCAGATAACTGTGACTGTGATTTAAAAAAAACAAACAAAAAAACCCCTCCCTCTCCCAAAACCTTAAAGTAACTGAGCAAAGGTATTTCTGTATGCATGTACAATACATGCAAAGTAAATTACAATGAAGCAATTGAAAATGAAATCAAAACTAATCAGGGAGCCTAGGTATTGCAAGCAACTTTTTATATTCACTTTCCATGAATATTTTAGCTAATGAGTATGCTGGCAGGAAAGTAATAGGAAGTATTAAGATAATGCAGAATATTTACAGAAAGTTGAATATTTGCAATGGAAACCTGATCCTAAGAGTTATGCCCATCCAATTAGGGAATAGGAATGTCCCATGTGATTTGTGAGCCCAACAATTTTATATATAATTCAAAACACATTCCAAAGGTCAGAAGTCAATTGACCCTCCAAATTATTTTCTCATTTAATTTTTAAATGGTGACGCTCTGTTTTATGGTACAAAACTCCAGGGAACAATGGCTACTCTTCAACTGAGCTGACTCTGGAGGCTCGATACAAAGGGCTTTAGAATAACAATTCACCAGGAAAAGAAAGTATCATTTATTGTACCACATAGGAGAACAGAAGGAACATCCCCTCTCCACCGCCAATTGATTTCTTGTGTTTGTCCAGTACTGATTTTGCTAAGCCACAGAGTAAATTAATGATGAACAGAATTCAAAAGGTTCAGTTTGGCAAAGCTTCCACAATGTCAGAGGCTTATCCAATGCTCATTCGTATCGAGAGAAACAGAGGAGGAAAAGTTTATCTGCACCTCAAAAGATGTGTGTTTGATGCATTTGGAGGTGAAGATTTAAATTATCCATGCCAGGTCTCTGACAAATTGATATTAACAATTGTCAAACAGTAAAATTATGACCTGTCAAACTTAAAAAAATGACACATGGGCAATTGATTAATGGAAAGTCAAGTTTTCTAGCGTAAGATTGAGATCTCAATTTTTTTTTCAGACAGTGAATGGAGTTAAGCCCTTTGCTACAAGGTGTCCTTATGACACCTTGTTCTTTCTCAGTTCATCCAATTTTTTTACAATGTATTGTGAGCCACAGCTGGAGCTTTCTTATGCTAAATGAAATGACCTGTCATCTTTGAAATGGATTCTGTGACTAAAATTTTTCTGTGGTTCAATTTATATACAAAGAAAATGCTTTCAGATTGGATTACTATCTGACATAATTTATCTTTCCAGGAGTTTAGAAACTTTGCAGGCACCAAAATTTAAATGTGCATAGTTTGTCATTTCCAGCTTGCTTGTCTCGCTGACTATTAATATTCAGAACTTGAAAGTGAATATCTTGCTGAACTTTTTCTCAGCTTGTTTCCAGGTGAGGTCTAATCACTAATTTAATTTGCAAAACTTTTCCATGAGCTTAATTCCCTACTTTTGCTTTACTGAAATCTTATACTTACGTACCTCTCTCTTCCAAGTAGTTGACAATAACTGGTTCCAGTATTTCCTCTTATTTTCAGATAATTTCTTGTCTGTAAACTGATGATCCAGGATTGTTTGTCTTCTGGTTGTAGTCAGTATCTCTAGATCATGAACTGATCCATAGGTGACAGTATCTTGTGCTTCAGAATGCCTTGACCGTTATCCAGAAATGTTTCATCTTCACTTCCGTCTAGGCTTCATGTCTAGAGGAGATGCCTATGGTGACCTCTCCCATGTTTCTCATGTCTTGCCACTTTCTACCCTTTCCTATGAATCTAGATTAAGTTCTGTCCTTGATTATCTGTGCTACAACCCCACTAAAGCCTGGCCTAACAAAGGAAAGTGAAGATGCATGCAGGGAATCATTTAACTGGAATTCAGTTTTGCCTCTCACATCATAATTTTTTTCATGTACTAGTAATATTTATAGCTCTCCTTGTTTATTTCTGATACCCCTTATTTGATTTTACTTTCTTATAGGGCCTGGTCCTATGCCCCTATGTCCCCAATGGACATCTTTCCATTTATGTCAACTGGCTTTGGATCAGTCCTGTGTACTAATTAAACAAACCAGAAGATCTGGCCCCATGTTTCCCATCACTCCAAGATCTCTCTGCAATGCCTTTGGGATGGGACATAATTTCAAATTCAGAGTCAGTGAAATGCAAGTGGCTGGGGAATAAACATTTCTTTTTCAGAAAGAGAAGATCAGGGTACTTTTGAGAAAAGATATATTATCTGCTGATATTTGGCGGGGAGGAGGAACAAATAATGAAGGACCAAATGATAGAGGAAGACAAATCAATTGAAAAGGATGTCTGAATTTTGTATGACTAGGATAAAGCAGTACAAATGAAACCACTAGTAATCTTTCACCCATGAAGGGTTGGATGCTGAACATGCTAAAACTGACATCTAACTGCACCTTATCTACAGCAAGAGAAAAATATGCTTCTCCTTTGCAGATCTCCTTAGTATAATTTATAAATGACAGAAAAGCACTTAAAATAATGAGGTCTTCAAGGGATTTGATCATTGAGGTCCTGAAACTCTCTCACTCACCAAATCCCTAAAATGGCAAACATTCTCTTCCCACTTTTTGCTTAGCACCTTCAGCAAGTAGTAACCCATGAAACATTCATGCTTTATGGTTGTATTAGGGCTTAATATCTCCATAGGGTGCAGTCAGTAGACTGTTTGTATGATCACACATGCTATATTTGAGCTGCTCTGACATTCTCTTTAATAGAGAACCATTGTACAGATGCATGCAGTATGCAGCATGGAAGGAAAGACACAAATGTAGTGCATCTTTAAATATAGATATTTTTTCCTAGCTGGATTATATTTGGGGTAATGAGACAAATACCGAATATAAGCAGAAAACGTGCACTAGCCAGGTATTTCCTCAAAACTATAAGGTGTAATTGCATTTCTTTTCAGATGGGAGAAAAATATTCAGTTAAGTATTGCTTAAACAAGTGAGAGAGGAGCAATGTACTCCCACAATACTTTACAAACCTAATCCAAGGCAATCGCACAAAGACAACAGATAGGAGAGGGAAGATACAGTTTGCTGCAATTCCAGTAAAATTGTATAAAAGCTAAACAAATCTTGCAATCACTGTTTACAAATGGCACTGCACATAATAGAGAATGAAGGGCTGGGGGAACACTGAGTGTTTAATATTCAGCATCCATGTTCTTAAACAGCTTTTTTTTAAATTCCACTGCCTATATGTGCATAGCTGCACTTTGAAATTCTGGGGATAATATTAGTGTATAAATATACATAATGCTTTTTATGCCAAAATTAGGACCTCCCCACTTTTTTATATACTCACAGTGACAGTGAGCTGTATTTTTTCCCATTTCTCTTTGAACAGCTCTGTCAAATGAAGTGCCACTCAATCCCGCTTTTATTTTAATGTATTTTTAATTATAAAATAGTTTCCAGCATGCAATACAAACAGCCTAAGATGATTTATTTTGGCAGCACTTTAAGTTTTGTGTCTTGTAGTATGGCTGTAAGTTTATAATTAAAATGACAGTGTTTGTATGCTAATGGATACAAATGGCAATAGATAGTGTCAGTTGATCAGTAACATACAATTAAAGACTAACTGATTACACTGGTCTACAATTTTTGAGAAGTCGTCTGCTTCAGAGATAAAATG
>NW_020664418.1:24424089-24474207 GCF_002925995.2 Terrapene triunguis
AGTTTGACTACATTTATTTCAGAAGCATTTTGGCTGTAGAGCAGTGTATTTAGGATTGTTTCTCACACTAAAATTATATTGCTCTTTTTTTCCAGGCAAGTCTTGCTAAACTCCATTACTTCCCACACCTCTGCACTAGTGTTCTTATATGTATTTTCTATTGGCATTGCCACAAGTCAGCCAGTAACTTCAATAAACTAGTACTGCTTATGCTTCACAGGTACACTTAAGCCTGTATGCATTTTGAGCTGGACTGCTTTTCTCCCCTGTGCAATGAGTTCTTGCATCTTGCATCCCTGCCCAGTTGGCTTGGTTCTATTATCGTTGCTGTCATTTGATTCCCCAAAGGGAATCACACCCCCACACTGAGGAGCAAACACTACACCCCTATCTAGGGTGGTGCAGCAAACTCCTCAAGGCATAGTGTCTTCCTGAGGCCTCAAATAGTTTCCACCAGGGTTGTGTGCCTCTATGCTGCTCTGTTCCTCAGGCAATGGTTTACTGTCCCAAATTATTCCCTTAACTTGTCTCTCCTGAAACTGTGTAGTGCAGTTTCTCATTTCCTCTGTGAGTACAATAATGGAGCAAACTTTCTTTGTGTTGATTTGACACTGTTCTTTATGGAAATATTTATGCATGTCCTTGTGTCAGTAAATGACTAAAACCAAAATTTTGATCAAGGCTGCTATGAAAAGAAAAAGACATCATCTTATCCTCAGGGAGGAGAGCCAAGGATAAAAAGGAACAGCTGTAGAATGAAGGACTCGGAATGAGGGAGATGAAGAGGGTTGATATCCATCAATGTAAAGAAGAAGGTTGTGAAGTGTCATAGAAGACTAAACCAATTTATGTTGCATCCTACAGAAAGTGTAGTAGTGTCACTATAAAGGAAGCCGTACAACATCTCCAAATGTTTGAAATTCTGTATGACTTTCTATCAGAATGCCCTGTAGAACTGAATATGCAAACTGAAGTAGCTAAACCACGCTGCCTATGTCAAGAACATTTTTACAACCATGCAGATGTAGGCAGATTGTTTTGATCTATCAGAGAAAAGGGAGAGCTTGTCAGTCTTCATCTGAAAAATCTATTTCATACATTCTGAAGAAGACCCCTGTAGATACAAAGAGACTTCAAGTGAAATCACTTAACTGAAGCATACAGCATAATTTATCAACATCCTAGGTAATGAAGAGTTGTCAAGAGCTATATACCAAGCTGGAGAAAGGGAGATCCAAAAGGAGATTAAAGTGGTGCAAGAAGGATTGAACACTGATCTTTTTGTCAATTACAGTGTCAAATGGGATGTCAGAAACATGGCAGTAGGTGGCTTTGAGAAGGAAAAATGCTGTAAATGTCTTATATTGTGGTAGTAATAGCTAATGGGCTTGATCCTTGGGTGTGGGCATGGAGCACTCAGCACATCTTGGGAAGGTGCAAAGATGCTCTATGAGAGTCCCCCAACCCCGGGCCACTCTGCACTGGGCTTGTCCCCTGGTACTGATTAAGCAGCCTGAAAGATGCTCTAACCTATTTCAAGGGCCCTCATCCCCTGCACAGCTTCCTACTACATGCCACAAAGGATTGGGTGACAGTATAGAGGCCACTTTAAAGGTTCTTATCTGAATATTTTTCCCTAAACAGGGGGATTCTCCAAGAGCTGGATCCCCTGAATTCAGGGCTGCTTTGCACCAGTGTATGTCTGTACATATTTGCATTAGCCCTTTGCTTAAGACAACTTATTTCCATATATAGGGATGATTCTTTATGGAATCTGAACTGATTGTTGTACATAGAGCTAATCGCACAGATAGGAGTCTTTTGCATATTGCTTTATTTTTTCTGAGGTCTTGGTCATGCAAAACACTGTGCACTGCCTCTGAAGACATGAAAGAACATATGGAACAAAAATAGGTGAACGTCAAGGAAAAAACCAAAACATTATCAAAATCTGGGTGTGTGTGATTCAAGTGATGAGGCTATTGTAACAGTCAGCTTTACCAGCTGAGCTAAATAGGACTGTAAACATCTGGAGAGCTTTAATTACGTGGCGGATTGGAGTGGAGCCACCATCCAAGCAGTTATTTTCCTTACTCTGTCCTTGCAGAACCTCAGGTGGCCCCACTTTCAATTTGATATTCCCAGGATGCCATTGCATGACAGTAGAAATCCCTGGAGTGCTGTACCAGCTGAGTGATAAAGCTAATTATATATGGTATCCCAGAATCATTAGCTCTAATAGCTCTACATGGTACGTGCTAAAGTTGTAGCAGTCCATTAGTACATGACGCTCATATGGGTAACTGGAGATAGAATAGAGTTATCCAGAATGTTCACAGTTGGTTTTATGTTAGCTTTTGTCCTCCAGGGCAGTAAACAATATATTTTAATGCAGGCTTTCATGGAAGGAATTTGCAGACTCGCTGACTACCTGAGTTAAAAATTTCAGTTTTTACCAATGTACATGTGAGCTCTGGCAGGCATTTCTCTGGTGCCGTCTCTCAATTAGTTATGTGGGAAGGCAACTCTGAAGAAGAGGGGAAACAAATACGATCTGGGGGAATTCACAAAGATAAGTGGGTAAATTTGTTAAAGTTCATAGGGTGTCACAACTTTAAACATACAGTAACTATATGCGTATGTGAGCTGAATATGCTTTTCTCCAGAGAAATTACTTTCCTTTGACTACACATAAGATATCAATAAGATCACTCAACTGACTTGAATGGAGTCACTTCAGGGATGAGTTTGACCCAGCAATACTGCCAGAGCAGCAGCGGCTGAAAAGTACAGACGTACGCTTTTGGCCCCACTGCAGCTTCTGTACTATGGGGAAACATTAACAGCCCTGGTTGAGTGACAGAAAGAGTCAAGAGATTCAGTGCTTAAATATTTTATTTTAATTTGTGTAGCGGTCTTGCCATTTATGGATTATATTCACTGAGGCATGCAAATGAAATCTGTTCTGAGGCCAAGGGATGCTTTTTTACTTAGGTGGCAAGACTGTGGAGACCTCTCTAAAAGCATAGTCTTGATGTTAAATAAATGTTTCTTTAACTTGTATACCACTGTAGCACTTATAGGGATTGATTGGTGCAGAGCAGATTTATCGCTGACAAGTTCATAAATTTCAAAGTGCCTTATATGACAATTCTTAATGTAAAAATCAGTAGTAGCCTTTTCATTCATTTAAGAATTTTTATTCCTCTATACCAGAGGTGGGCAAACTACGGCCCGCAGGACCCTCCTGCCTGGCCCCTGAGCTCCTGGCCTGGGAGGCTAGCCCCTGGCCCCTCTCCTGCTGTTCCCCCTTCACAGCAGCCTCAGCTCACTGTGCCGCCGGCGCAATGCTCTGGGCGGCGGGGCTGCAAGCTCCTGGGACAGCGCAGCTGCAGAGCCTCGGCCTGACCCGGTGCTCTGTGCTGCACGGTGGCGTGGCTGGCTCCAGCCGGGTGGCGTGGCTGTAACACCGCCAGCCACCGGTGCTCCAGGCAGTGCGGTAAGGGGGCAGGGAGTGGGGGAGGAGGGTTGGATAGAGGGCAGGGGAGTTCAGGGTGGTGGTGGTCAGGGGGCAGGGGTGTGGATAGGGGTCGGGCAGTCAGAGGGAACAGGAGTTTAATGGGGACAGGGGTCCCGGGGGGCAGTCAGGAATGAGAGGAGGGGTTGGTTGGGGCAGCGGAGGGCAGTCAGGGGCAGGGGTTCTGGGGGCTGTCAGGGGACAGGGAGCGGGGGGGTGGATGGGGCAGGAGTTCCAGGGGGGCCATCAGGGGGCAAGAAGCGGGGGGGGCAGATAGGGGGTGGGGCCGGGCCACGCCTGGCTGTTTGGGGAGGCATAGCCTCCCCTAACTGGCCCCCCATACAATTTCCAAAACCCGATGTCCAAAAAGTTTGCCCGCTGCTGATCTATACAGTACCCATTTGAAATGTCTGAGGCATACAGAATGCAGTAAGATGCACAATGAAGAGTAAGATTGCAGACTAGTGGAGTTATGGAAATGTTCGACGACAATTGTCATAGAACTGAAAGGCCATAGACTGGCAAGTGCATACATGGAAAACGAGGTAGCTTTTTTCAAAAGCATCAAAATCACTTAGGCTTCTAAGTCTCATTAAAAGTCAATGGAAGTTCAGCATTCTGAAAGTTGTATCCCACATACAGTTCTGGCTGTTTCTGAGCCAGAAAAAAACATTTTGAAAACTGAGAGTTTGTTTAGAAAGGAACAAACATACATGCCAAGGGCACCAACAGAATTGATTTTATGGAGAAGTATTTGACTCTGTTAAATCTATTTAATCTGACAAAAAAAGGAGGGAAGAGTTTGAAGGATGTAAAAACTAAGAAGGAAGAAAAGTTCTCTTGGGCCAGATTTGTTGCCTAGGGCAAAGGGATAAAATAAAGAGTAATGGAATGAAAAGTAGCAAAAATTCATATAAAAGGAAATACCAAGGCATGTTCCTTAACAATGACGTCTTCTAAACTAGAAAAATGTGTCCCAAGAGTAGCAGTGACAGAACAAAATGCTCACCAACATACTGTACTACAAAACAATCGTTCAGTTTCAGGGGGATGGACGGACAGGATGATTTAATACTGTAGGTCTTGACCATCTCTAATTTCTAGGATTCTATGAAAAGAGAAGCTGATGAAACTCCTGACAAAATTTTAACATTCAGAATAAGACCACAGTAGCATCGTGAAGTCATTCTAGACAAGCATTCCTTTTGCTGGTATACTATGTGTAAAGAGAGCTCTCAAACTCTGTTTCACTTGTGTCCTAACCCAGAACTTGAACCGGTGTACTCTGGTGTGACTAATTAACTTACTGCACTTCCACTCCCTCATTGTGCACAGTCTGTTTTACCTCTGGAAGTTAGCATAAGATTTTCTACATTACTCATAAAATTACAGCAAGTGTTACAATGTCGGTTTCCATTACAAGAGTTGTAATGTATATTATGTTAGTTAGTATCCACAAAGTGTTACCTTGAGGAGTATATGAAGCATGCTTTTTAATGACTTTTGATCCTCCTCACAGCTTACCTTGACCTTTTGAATTAAGTATATAAGGTAGTAGACGTTGTCAGCATGCTGATATCTCCTGTTGGAGAACAAAGGACAAGGTAAAACATATATTTCATCTACTGAAAAATGACAGCTGGTATCTAAGTGTGACATTTAGCAAGATACACTCAGCTTATTACAATGTGGATAATACAAGGCAACGACAGAGCTATCAATTCTAAATGCATCACTGGACTGAGAAGTAACAAGGCTAATTTCTTGCAGTAGCTCCCTCAGACAGAGATTGAGAGGTATTTGGTGGCAAGACAGATGCCCTGGTGCTGCTAGTTTTAACACTCGTTCTGGCTAAGCTTCTACTCTGACAACAGCAATTGTGAGTGATTGGGAAAGCAGAAGCATGAATTATGGCTGTGTCTTGGAGAAAGTGCTTTCCTCAGCTCTGAGGCCCTGGCTCAATTGAAGTTTACAAAGCTTGGGTTTTGTCTGAATAATTATCAGGCAGCTTGAAGCATGGAAATTGAAATAGACTGGTAAACAACAAGCAGGTCAAGGCAGACTTTATACCAATATATAGTCATCAACTTCTTAAATAAAGCCAAGTCAGAACATACTTGCTGAAAGGAAGAGGTCATTGTAATAAGAGGGAAAATGTGCTGAATAAATTGCCTGAATATTTTCTTCCATATATACTTTGCAAGTAACTCTCACAACTTCTCAGCCTTTAGCTCAGCGGCTCCTTGCAGAGCAGGCCTATCATTAACTTTTTTACTATATAGCTTGAGACAGTAAAATATTTTTTTCAAGGCAAGCTTAAGTCTTTCTTGGTGTTCTTCATCAGGGTGTTACCTATACGTATCTAATTATATTGACTTTAGTCACTTTAATCAGAGCTAAATCAAGCCAGAGTTCTGGTAGCAAATAGGCTAGCATCCATTAAGCTACTTGGTTGTAGTCTTTTCAAATTATATTAATAATTGTTTTTTGATCCCTTTGTGGGAATTGCAATGATTATCCAGGCTGGAAATGATAGCAGACAAGAAATGTGATGTGCTGACTTCCTTTGCTAGTTAGTTTTGGGAGTGGAATCTCAGCACATGCAGTGAAAATTCTGCTCTAAGCTGTCAACTGTAAAGTCAGGAGACTGGGCATTGGTTGAATCCCAGAAGGATATTGTCCAGATTGTCATAAGAACATAAGAATGGCCATACTGGGTCAGACCAAAGGTCCATCTAGCCCAGTATTCTATCTACCGACAGTGGCCAATGCCAGGTGCCCCAGAGGGAGTGAACCTAACAGGTAATGATCAAGTGATCTCTCTCCTGCCATGCACCTCCATCCTCTGACAAACAGAGTCTAGGGACACCATTCCTTACCCATCCTGGCTAATAGCCATTAATGGACTTAACCTCCATAAATTTATCTAGTTCTCTTTTAAACCCTGTTATAGTCCTAGCCTTCACAACCTCCTCAGGCAAGGAGTTCCACAGATTGACTGTGCACTGTGTGAAGAACTTCCTTTTATTTGTTTTAAACCTGCTGCCTATTAATTTCATTTGGTGACCCATAGTTCTTGTATTATGGGAATAAGTAAATAACTTTTCCTTATCTACTTTCTCCACATCACTCATGATTTTATATACCTCAATCATATCCCCCCTTAGTCTCCTCTTTTCCAAACTGAAAAGTCTTAGCCTCTTTAATCTCTCCTCATATGGGACCTGTTCCAAACCCCTAATCATTTTAGTTGCCCTTCTCTGAACCTTTTCTAGTGCCAGTATATCTTTTTTGAGATGAGGAGACCACATCTGTACGCAGTATTCGAGATGTGGGCATACCATCGATTTATATAAGGGCAATAAGATATTCTCCTTCTTATTCTCTATCCCCTTTTTTAATGATTCCTAACATCCTGTTTGCTTTTTTGACTGCCGCGGCACACTGCGTGGACGTCTTCAGAGAACTATCCACGATGACTCCAAGATCTCTTTCCTGATTAGTTGTAGCTAAATTAGCCCCCGTCATATGTTCTTCTATGTGTTTGACAATTTTATTCTTTACTATTGTTTCAACTAATTTGCCCGGTACTGACATTAGACTTACCGGAATGTAATTGCCAAGATCACCTCCACAGCCCTATTAAATATTGGCGTTACATTAGCTGTCTTCCAGTCACTGGGTACAGAAGCTGATTTAAAGGACAGGTTACAAATCATAGTTAATAGTTCCACAATTTCACATTTGAGTTCTTTCAGAACTCTTGGGTGAATGCCATCTGGTACCGGTGACTTATTACTGTTAAATTTATCAATTAATTCCCAAACCTCCTCTAGTGACACTTCAATCTGTGACAATTCCTCAGATTTGTCACCTACGAAGGACGGCTCAGGTTTGGGAATCTCCCTAACATCCTCAGCCGTGAAGACTGAAGCAAAGAATTCATTTAGTTTCTCCACAATGACTTTATCGTCTTTAAGTCCTCCTTTTGTATCTCGATTGTCTAGGGGCCCCACTCGTTGTTTAGCAGGCTTCCTGCTTCTGATGTACTTAAAAAACATTTTATTACCTTTTGAGTTTTTGGCTAGCTGTACTTCAAACTCCTTTTTGGCTTTTCTTATTACACTTTTACACTTAATTTGGCAGTGTTTATGCTCCTTTCTATTTACCTCACTAGGATTTGACTTCCACTTTTTAGAAGATGCCTTTTTATTTCTCACTGCTTCTTTTACATAGTTGTTAAGCCACGGTGGCTCTTTTTTAGTTCTTTTACTGTGTTTTTTCATTTGGGGTATACATTTAAGTTGGGCCTCTATTATGGTGTCTTTGAAAAGTGTCCATACAGCTTGCAGGGATTTCATTCTAGTCACTGTACCTTTTAATTTCTGTTTAACTAACCTCTTCATTTTTGTATAGTTCCCCTTTCTGAAATTAAATGCCACATTGTTGGACTGTTGAGGTGTTCTTCCCACCACAGGAATGTTAAATATTATTATATTATGGTCACTATTTCCAAGCAATCCTGTTATAGTTACCTCTTGGACCAGATCCTGTGCTCCACTCAGGACTAAATCGAGAATTGCCTCTCCCCTTGTGGGTTCCTGTACCAGCAGCTCCAAGAAGTAGTCATTTAATGTATCGAGAAATTTTGTCTCTGCATTTTGTCCTGAGGTGACATGTACTCAGTCAATATGGGTATAATTGAAATCCCCCACTATTATTGAGTTCTTTATTTTGATAGGCTCTCTAATCTCCCTTAGCATTTCATCATCACTATCGCTGTCCTGGTCAGGTGGTCAGTAATAGATCCCTACTGTTATATTCTTATTAGAACATGGAATTACTATTTATAGAGCTTCTATGGAACATGTGGATTCATTTAAGATTTTGTACTTCATTTGATTCTACATTTTCTTTCACATATAGTGCCACCCCCCCTCCACCGCACGACCTATTCTGTCCTTCCGATATATTTTACTCCGGAATGACTGTGTCCCATTGATTGTCCCCACTCCACCAGGTTTCTGTGATGCCTATTATATCAATATCCTCCTTTAACATGAGGCTTATTATTATTTAGACTTCTAGCATTTGTGTACAAGCACTTTAAAAACTTGTTACTGTTTATTTGCCTGCCCTTTTCTGATGTGTCAGATTCTTTTTTATGTGAATGTTTCTCATCTGGTCTGGCCCATACTTTATTCTCTTCCATCCTCTCCTCCTGACTAAAACCTAGAGTGATTTGTAATGCAAGCCTATCTGGCAGTGTAATTCATTGCCCCAGTGAAGATGAAAGCCAGATCACACTGCATTCTTGATTTTTCACTTTTAATTCCATACTCCAAGTGATGCCCTACAGCAGAGTTTCCCAAACTTGGGATGCCGCTTGTGTAGGGAAAGCCCCTGGTGGGCCGGGCCAGTTTGTTTACCCGCCACATCCGCAGGTTCGGCTGATCGTGGCTCCCACTGGCCGCGGTTCGCTGCTCCAGGCCAATGGGAGCTGTTGGAAGTGGCGGCCAGCATGTCCCTCGGCCCGCGCCGCTTCCAGCAGCTTCCATCGGCCTGGAGCAGCGAACCGCGGCCAGTGGGAGCCGCGATCTGGTGGACCTGCAGACGGGGCAGGTAAACAAACTGGCCCAGCCCACCAGGGGCTTTCTCTACACAAGCAGCGTCCCAAGTTTGGGAAACACTGCCCTACAGCTTCATTTCTTATTCACGGATTTGTTCATTGTACTAAATACTAATAGATCTGGAAACTTCTTCACAGCATGTAGGGCAGCAAATAAGAAATAAAAAGCGAATGCTTTTGTTGCTTTGCATCCTTGTCTTATATATTAGTAACATCACAAAGGTGAAACTCCAACCCAGGAAACGGCTAATAAGGGAATAAATGTAGTGTAGTGTAAGAGTACCTCTTTATTATTTAATGAATAGTTTTGAGCTCCCCTGATGTAGTGTGTGAAAATCAGCACACAAATTGTATTCCATCAGTAAGAGAAACTCATTTTTCTTTATTTTTTTGATTTGTAGACCTAGATTGCCTTTCCAATTAAATGAAATGCCTGAAGTTCAAAACCAAATGACAAGGAATTAATTCAGCATGTTGTGGTCACTGAGAGTAATAGATGAAAGGTGAATATTCAGCAATAATTTGTTTTGCTGAATTATTAGATATTACATATTCTCTTCTTTTGTTAAGGTGCAGCAGGTTACATACTGTGGGCCTCGCTATCCTTGAAGAAAGGAATGGTAGATTCTGATAATCTGGTAGAATCCAATAATGCACCTCGCTCATGCAAAATTATCCTGTGAGAGGAAAGATCATCTTGATTCAATGTGCCTTGAAGCATGACAATTATAGGACCAATCCACCCTCACCCATCCAGACCTTATTTACCGTACCGATACTACTGATGCTATGCTCTGTACGATACACAGAGACAGCTAGTGGATGAATAATATATATTGTAAGTAAACATATCATCAAATGTGGAAATAATGGTTGCAGGATTAGGCCCCCCAATCCATATCCTCAAAGATATTTAGGCACCTAACTCCTATTGATTTCAGTGGGAGTTAGGCACCTACATACCTCTGAGGACCTGGACTTCTATCCCCTCTTCTCTGTATTGGCTAGTACAACTTCAGGTGTTATTCCTATTCATAGAAATAAATGTCTGTACTTCATATAAATACTATGATGGCCTCAGCTGCTGCATATTTGTGGGAGAGGGAATTGGTAAAGGGGATAAACATATTTTGAAAGAGAAACTAGTTAAGGACATAAATTTAAATGGTAATTGGGATAAAATACAATATGGTTTTACAGAATGTAGATTGTGCCAAGCCAACCTGATCTCCTTCTTTGAAAAGATAACTCTTGTTTTAGACAAAGGAAATGCAGTAGATCTAATATATCTGGATTTCAGTAAGGCATTTGATACAGTCCCACATGGGAAATTATTAGTTAAATTGGAGAAGATGGGGATTAATATGAGAATTGAAATCTGGATAAGGAGCTGGTTAAAGGAGAGACTACAGCGGGTCATACTGAAAGGTGAACTGTCAGGCTGGAAGGAGGTTACTAGTGGATCAGTCTTGGGACCAATCTTATGTAACATTTTTATTAATGATCTTGGCACAAAAAGTGGAACTATTCTAATAAACTTTGTGGATGACACAAAGTTGGGAGGTATTGCCAATACAGAGGAGGACTGGAATATCATACAAGATGATCTGGATGACCTTGAAAACTGGAGTAATAGAAATGGGATGAAATTTAATAGTGCAAAGTGCAAGGTCATGCACAAGAATTCTTGTTATTAAAAAGCTGGGGATTTATCAGTTGGAAGTGACAGGAAGAGAAAGACCTGGGTGTATTGGTTGATCCCAGGATGACTATGAGCCACCAATATGATGTGGCCAGGAAAAAGGCTAATGCAGTCCTAGAATGCATCAGGCAAGGTATTTCCAATAGAGATAGGGAAGTGTTAGTACCATTATACAAGGCACTGGTGAGACCTCATCTGGAATATTGTGTGCAGTTCTGGTCTCCTATGTTTAAGAAAGATGAATTCAAACTGGAACAGGTGCAGAGAAGGGCTACTAGGATGAGCCAAGGAATGAAAATCCTACTTAATGAAAGGAGACTCAAAGAGCTTGCTTATTGAGCCTAACCAAAAGAAGGCCGAGGGGAGATATGATTGCTCTCTATAAATATATCAGGTGGATAAATACCAGGGAGGGAGAGGAGCTAATTTAAGTTAAGCACCAAGAACAAATGGATATAAACTGGCCACCAACAAGTTTAGGCTTGAAATTAGGCGAGGGTTTCTAACCATCAGAGGAGTGAAGTTTTGGAACAGCATTCCAAGGGGAGCATTGGGGGCAAAAAACCTAACTGGCTTCAAGACTGAGCTTGATAAGTTTATGGAGGGGATGGTATGATAAGACTGCCTATAATTGCATGTAGCCAACGTTTGACTGTTATTAGCAAATATCTCCAATGACTGGTGATGGGACACTAGATGGGGTGGGCTTTGACAGTTACTACAGCAAATCTTTTCCCAGGTTTCTGGCTGGTGGGTCTTTCCCACATGCTCAGGATCTAACTGATCACCATATTTAGGGTCAGGAAGGATTTCTTCCCTGGGGCAGATTGGCACAGACAGACCCTGGGGTTTTTTGCCTTCCACTGCAGCATGGAGTATGGGTCACTTGCAGGTTTAAACTAGTGTAAATGGTGGATGTACTGTAACTTGAAGTATTTAAATCACAATTTGAGGATTTCAGTAACTCAGCCAGAGGTTATGGGTCTATTACAGGAGTGCGTGGATGAGTTTCTGTGGCCTGCAATGTGCAGGAAGTCAGACCAGATGGTCATGATAGTGCCTTCTAGCCTTAAAGTATGAGATTGGGTCTAAATCAGTAATTTCCTTACTAAAAGCTTTGCTCGGACTATGATGCTGGGGGAGGGAGGGAGGGAGGGAGGGAAGGCTCAATGACTTCATATACAAAATGTTTTAAAGTGAAAAATTATCCAATTTTTTGTTTTTTCCTTGTACAAAGAAATGTAACATTCTGTCAGCAGCAGCCTGTTTAGTTTCTGTAAAGGATGACATAGCACACAGTCTGCTTTTTCCTTCTAAAGGTGAGAATTTGTGATGCCACAACCTGAATATTTCAGTCTAGAGATGTATGTATAGGATATCAAGTTGTATGTGCCTTGTATTAGCTGTCTCAGATAAGGATGTAAAGGTACAATATTCATCCTTCTCCCAGTGAGCTCATAAAGGAAATTTCTAATGCTAGTGGAGGTGGGAGCCTGGAAAACTGGCAGACAAAGGGTTAATTATTTAATAGTGTGTTTGCTTCCCTATGACCTGCCAGTGGGGGGTAAATTGGAGGAAGCTAATTGCACAATCTAGAAACCCCAGGCATTGCAAGTGGAACAGGTGAAAATGTAATGGGTTTTAATTGGAGGCTAATTATGTTCATTTAACAATCACTCACCAGGTGTTCTGAGCCATACCAAAAAACCCCAACCAACCAACCACCTTTTCCTCAAGAAAGTAGGTATGTGCCAGAAATTTCTTTTTATATCAAATCCGAAGTGAGTAGTCTGCTATTTATTCATTTAATGGAGGACTTTAGCTGTCATGTAAGCTAAATAGTCATGATTTGTTTGTTTAAAAGCCGTTTTGTGTGTGGCTTTTCCTCGACCTGGGCTGAATAGCACTTTCTGAAATCATTTTGTTTCACTGTCTTGTTCATATAAGCTTACTTCAGCTGTTCCATTTACACATCAGCACTTTTAACAGAGTAAAGAGTGCTGCAAATCTCCTACAAAAATTAATCCGTCTCAGTGTGAGTTGCACTTAGAGTTCATAACCATTTACTAGCTTTTTGTTAAAGGAGTGTAGCATACCTAGAGCAATCACTATACGTAGGACATCTCCAAAGCACCATTCAGCATTAACTAACTGGACCTAAGCTGTACTTTGCAGGGGCGGCGGGGCCGGGTCTGTCCCCTGGCCCCGCCTGCTGCCCCCATGCGCCTCCCCCGGAGCGTCCCTGCCTGCTCCCTGGGCAGTGGGAGGTTGCCCTGCCGTTCTACGTTGCGCTCCCTCGCCGGCCGCTGCTGGCTACAAAAGGGAGCGGTGCCAGTGGCAGGCTGAGGTGGTGGCTGTGGAGGCGTACACACATGATGGCAGCCCTCCCGCCCTTGGTACCCACCACAGGGGAGGCGAGGGGGCTTCTCAGACCTGAGAGGGGCCCGGCCCCTAGGAGCACATGCAGTGCCAGGTGAGTGTGGTGCTGGGGGGGAGGGGGCTGGGGGAATTGTGGAGTTCTCCTCTCTGGCCCCAGCCCTGTGGCAGCCTGCCTGCATCCCAAACTCTTCATCCCCATAGCCCGCACCCCCAGCCAGAACCATCACCCCCCCCACACACACACCCCAACCCTCTGCCCTCTTCCAGTCCGTTTTTATATTATTTTTAAAAATATATATCACTTACTAGGCAAGTATGGGGCGGGGGTGGGACTTGGACCCGTTCTGGGCACCACCAAAAATTATACAAACCTGCCACCCTGGGTACTGTGGACTCTTAGTTTGTGTATCATGTCTCTCAATGCCTTCTGAAGCAGTGTAGTAGAAGCTGCAAATGACTCTGTGGGAGTTTCTGGGTCCTGAGAGAATGTGGTATAGAGAGTGGCTGCCCTCCAGCCTGGCATGTTTGTCATCTTCATGACAGCAAGGTCCCAGCTGGGTGGGATGAGGGGTAGATCGGGGACTCTCAATCTCTCAGTGATCAGGGCTCATTCTTTAGATGTTTATGTTCCCCTTCTGTGGTCCCTGATTCTCATTTACTTACTTTTGCTTCCACCTCTTCTGGACACCATATGTGGGAGGGGAGCATCAGGCCTCATGCACCTTATTTCCAATGGGTGGAAAGGGGCATCTTTCTTTGATCAAAATAAGTTAGATTTTATTTCTAGGAGAGAAATTGTTAAATTCTGCCCTGCCAGTGCTTCTGGTTAGCTGACCATGCTAGTTGTCCTGTGTGTATCCGGTAAGCCAATTGTGCATAAGCCCCGATACCAGAATGGGTGCGTGGAGGGAAATCAGATATAGAGACAGAAATTAGTCTGATTAGATCGCTTCCTCTCTGTACTCCATGGCAACTGCGGTGGTTTTCAAGCTTAGTAATACAGTCTAATGAATCCGTGACTTCTTGCCTTGTTACTTTCAGCAATGCTACAACAGTAATTAGATAATTCAATTTTCCAACATACTTGTTACAAGGTTGATTAATCATCTTCCCTGATTGCTCTCATTTTCTTTTCTAAAAATATTATTCCACAAAGTCAGGAGGAGCGGGTGAAAAATAAAATACCTGATATAAAAACATCACAGCTCTTGATATAAAAACATCACAGCAGTTTGGCAGAATAAATGCAAAGGATAATAGGATCATGGTGCCTTATTAAGAGTCCTGAAATTTGAATGCAATCAAAGGTTTTGTATCTGGTCCCTAATGAAGACCTTCAGGTCAGATTGTGTACTTTACAGTGGGTCTATACTGTAAAATGCATCAAATATCTTACCAACCAAGGGGACTTGCTAATCACCAGCTGTCCTTGGAAGACTGTCACTCCATCAGCCAAGTATGACATGCCTTATGTCATGGGCAATGGTTGGCTCAATTTATTTAAACATAAGTCTGTATTTACTAGAAAAGGCCCAGCCTCAGAGCAGTGAGAATTTTGGGTTAGATCCAGAGTTTGTTTAAATAAATCTTTTTTGCTCTGGAAATCAGTCTTGGTGCCTTTTGAGATTAGTGACTCTGGGGTTGTTGTTTCTGGGGTGTGGGGAGGTGTGAGAACATGGCCTTGCCCCCTCCGTGCCAAAATAGCTGCACTAGGCCCCTAGTTCTGCAAATGCTTACACATGGAGTGCAGGGGTGCTATCCTAGGGGTATGGCAGCACCCTCTGACTTGAAGTAATAAAAGCAACTGTTAACTACATTATGTGACAAGTATTACCCTGTATTAGTTTTGAAACTCTGCTCAGAAACACAGGGATTTCTCAGAAGCACACCAGCTCAGAAAATGCAGGTTTTTCCCCATAGTTTTCTTAAATGCTCATAGCAAAAGTGGATATTTCACTTGGTAAGTGTACTAGGTTCTGTAATGAATATCAATAACAGTAAGTGCTCCCTCTGTGTGAGGACCCTGAAACATTAAACAAACATCAGTTAGTGAAGGCTTGGAACACCCAGGTGAGACAGAGGCAAGCAGGTAATCTGCAAGTAAATATCTAAAAAGCAATGCAGTTTACCAAGGAAAAAAATCAATCCCTCTAAAGCCGTCTATATGTTAAAACCTACAGTAAACTTACATTTTAGAGGAACAAAGGGATCTTCTCCTCAGCAGATACTTCTGCTGCTACCCAAAGAAAACTTCCTGACTGGTAGCACTGAAAACCTCAGATTATGGGTCAGAAGTCATCCTGGGGATCCTTGCATATGAAAGAAGGACAAGGAATTATCAGGCTGAGGCAGATGTCAGCCATGATTTGCTCCTATGCAGTGCTACTGATGTCTTGAAGGGCTTCCTACATAAAGCTACAGATGTGGAAAGAGATCCTGTCCTACTTCACCATAGTGGGATTCTGTTTGAAGAATATAGGGATGTTCAAAGATAACTAGTCCATGTGATGCTCTTTGCATTGGCCAGTGTGGGTGTGCTTCTGGAAGGAGGGTCTGAAGGGAAAACTAGGTGCCCCAGACAGTCAAGTGGGGATGTTTGTGGTTTTTTCTTTTTTTTTTTATTGTGTCTTTCTGGTACTGGGTTCCAATCCTAAAGTTTCAAGTAAAAATGGTGATCCTATTCTAATCCCTGGATAAAATAAAGGATGTCAGCTGCTGAACCACATGTTCAGTTTCCCCCATATGTCAGACATGAAAAGTGTCACAACTTTTTGTGAAATGGTTCTGTTGCTTGTGAAGCAACAACAGTGAATTTCACACAATTCTTAAGCAGTGAAATAGGAGCCTCTCCTCTCAAGCTATCTGTAACTATTACAGGTGCAAAGCTATTATGCATATGAAGCCCCACTCTGTCCCTTCCACAGCTGAGGGGCTATACATGCTCTGTTTCATGCATTGCGGCCTCCAGGCTGCAATAGGCAATAGGTTATGACAGCTGGCTATGTGTCCTGAGAATTGGAGAAGCAGAGCTGCACTCTGACCTTCTTCTCCTGAAATGTCCTGGAGGTGGTTGGGATAGGAATCAGTTTCAACACATTTATATCATCTGAGTTCCCATTCTCTCATCATGGCCACTTTTGAATGGGCACATGCAGCCAGATTCTAGCCACTTAAACACCTAAAGAGCATAGAAGAGCTGGACCTCTACTCCTCTCTAGCAGTACCAATTAGAGCTGAGCAAATATTAAATTGTTTTGGTTCAGTTGAAAAATAAGCTAGTCAAACCAAAACTGATTTTTTTAAAACTTTTTCTTTTCTTGCGAAAAAGGAAAAAAAATGTTCAGGTTAAATGAAATGTTTTGTATGTAGTTTTGTAATGAAATGTCTAAACAGTTTGTTGAAAAAGTATTAAAACAAAATGTTTTGATAGTCTGAATTTTTTTTCTGGCTGAAACTATATGCTAAATTTGACTTGAACCATGAAGTTTTGGTGCCTCCCCTATGGAAATTTTTATTTATTTGTCTATTTATTTATTGGTAAATTTGCTACATGCTGGAAAGTAAAATGCCTGGCTCTAGCACAAAGGGGCTGGAATCAGGCAAGAGAACATGGTTTGTAGAGAGGAAGAACTCCTCTAGGGAAAGGTGAGAACAGAGTGAAAGGAGTCTGGCTCCAGAGGCGAGCTCCTCTCCTACACCCCTGGCATACAGATGTTTTCTTCATGCTTTGATGGAAGATAAATATGTATATGAGCTCCTTTTAGTTTAATCTTGTTTCTATTTCAAAAATATAGAGAGAATAAAATGTACAGACAAGGACATCAGTTTTGAGTACTCAGGCTTTGAGCAAGAAAAATGGAAGCTAGTCTCATGTGAATTCTTTCCTCTGACAGACCTCCTCATTATGTTGTTAAAAGTACTTAAATGTTCGTTACACTAGCTGGTAAATAATGAGCTCCAGTTAGCCCTTCTTAGCAGTATCAGGGCTAAATTGATCCGTTGGTAAAGAATGAGACATTAGTCATTGACGTTCTTAAACGTGTTACCTCCCTCTTTCTCCCACTTCAGTTGGCATAGGAGTACAGGCCACCTGAATCATGGATTTTATAGTAGCTGGTCGAAAACTGAATGGTCTTGTAGGGAAGGGGTTCTCGGCCCTTTTCTTTTTGAACCCAGCATGGTATAAAAACTTCAGGGCCCACCTGTGCCACAACAACTGTTTTTCTGCATATAAAAGCAAGGGCCAGGGTTAGGGGGTAGCAAGCAGGGCAGTTGCTTGGAGCCTCATGCCACAGGGGGACCTGCAAAGCTAAGTTGCTCAGGCTTTGACTTGGAGCCCTGGACTTCAGCCCCAGGAGGTGGGGCTTCAGCTTTCTGCCCTGGGCCTCAGCGAGTCTAATGCCAGCCCTGCTTGGTGGACCCCCTGAAACCTGCTCGCAGCCCCCCAGTGGGCCCCTGGACTCCTGGTTGAGAACCACTGTTGTAAGCAACTCCTTGTCACCCCGCTCCCCCATATTTTTAAACCATCTCTCCTGAACAGTGTATTGTAACTATTTCATTTTTGACCCCTATGTCTTCTATATAGTTGACTTTATATAATCATCTTGCTTTTTAGTAACCATCTTTTTGAGAGGGAAACATTAAGCAGTTTCTGCATGGCAAGAAAGTCTTATTTTTAAAAGTCAGAATGCCCCTCTTAGAAAATCAGACTAATGATTAGTTGCTGGAGCTGTTTCTAAAAGATTGTTCTAGAAATCAAAGCCACTAGTAAAAGTCAAAAAGCAGCAATAATAAAGGGCAATTAGTGCAGATGAATGCAGAGATGAAGAACAGTTCAGCTAGAAAAAGAATTTCATTTTTTTAAAAAGTAAACTGTAAACCTTTTATCAATGAATAGCATATGATCTGAAGCCATTCTGTCACTGATTCATGCTTGCAACTTGCACCACCATAGTGGATTGCGTGGGCTGAGGCAAAGAGCACTGTAATATTCAGACCTGAACATTATCAGGTCTGTTTTAAAAAAATAAAAATAAAAAAAAACGGGTTGTTAAGATTTAGGTTTAACGGATTTGCCAAATTTACACCAATATAAGGGTGGTTAGTCGCCTGGTTTAAAAAACAAAACAGAACAAAAATATGTTCCTCCTTTACTTTTAAAGTATCTGCCAGGGTCTGAGTATAGTAGTCCAGGACAAAGGAGAGAGAAAGGGGAGACAAAGAAATCTGAACTCAGATCTGCACAAATAGGTTGAGAGGAAGTATTTTTAGCAATAAATGGAATTGTTTCTGGACTTTTACACATTCTGCATTTCTTAAAAGGGTTGGATTTTTCTGTAGATGATTCTACTCTGACTGATGTATGGCATCACTTAGTTAAAATGCATGGAAAATATAGTTTCAGTTTATATTTATTGCATAGTAAAATTGAAAGTTTGTTATTTATAGTAAGTAGTCTACAATTGGCAGCTGCTGTGATATACCAAAAACTAAATTTCTTTAAAGCAACCCTCGTGATTTACTGTACTGAAAACAGCAATTTATTTTAAATGTTAGTGACTTAAAACAGACAGAAAAGGGTTTAATTTTTATCAGTTCTTTTTATTGGCCATATCTTTCATTTGCAGTACACAATCATTTTTAGTCAGGAGAGGATGCTGATTTTGGTGGTTTGATAGAAATCATGTCATGTTTATACCCTGATAAACATCTTAAACAATGTCAGTGATCTTCAAGGTACAGTCTCTTCTAAATTAGGATGATTAATCTAGCCATAAGGGGCAGAACTGTTTCCCTACCCCATTTTCTCCCAACTGGACAAAATCTACTTTAGACTGTGGCTCTGGGCATTTGGAAAAGCAGAGGGGCTGTGCCAGAGATCCTCTCTTCACACACAACTTTCCCATTTTCCTCCCTCTTGAGCAAGTAGGCAGGAAGGGATGGGGTGGATTGGGAGTAAGATAGAACCTTGGTTCTGTCACATTCTCTTATCAGCCACTGGAGCTAGATGGCCATATAGTAGGAGAAGGTATAGTAAAGGTAGAAGCAAATTACTCCCCATCAAGACACAATATTTTCTGGGGATTCTCCTGGGGTTGGAATGCCTCCGCACTGCCCCTTGGTTCACAAATTTGCTACAAGGCACAATCTAGCCCAATGTAAGCAAGCATCTTGATTCTCTTTCCGCTCTTCTGTGGTAGATGTATTAATTATGGTCATTGCCAGGAAAATCTCACAATTAAAAATATTTAGACTATGGTTTTCCATAACATCTGAAAGTTAGTATAAGCCATGCTAAGACTTCTCAATTTGTAGTTGGACACCTCAAAAAGTAGCCTGATTTTCAGAAGTAGTGATCTACTTTAGTGATCTCACAACAGCTCTTGGTTGACCTCACTAGGAGCTGTTAAACACTTGAAAATCTGATCACAGTTAAGACCCTGACTTAGGCTTCTGTTTTTGAAAATCTGGGCCTTTAAAATTTCCTTCTGCAAGCTGTGGGAAAAGTTTTCATGATGATGGCATACTAAGAATGGAGCAGGCACTAAATGGTTCTAATTTTAAATTACAATCTCCCTTTTAGGTTCATTGTTTCATGGACTACACTCAGGAAAATAGAGTGTAGGTTACTAATGGCACCCCCTCGACCCAGTTTCATCACTCAGTGACAATAACATTCTATTTGTCCTGGGAAGGAATTTGCATTCAAACAACATCCTGTGGTTCAAAGGGAGTGAAATGGAATACGAGTGCCCTACCTATGGAAACCACACTGGTATTGGGTAAATGCCTGTGAACCTTATCTCCTGGGTACAAAGCAGCTGGATTTCTATACATTATACTCAAGGAAAACTCTACATTTTCTGCTTGTTCAGGAGGTCTGCAAATTCCAAAGGTAAGAAACAAGTCTTGATATTTGATGGTTTTAATTACAGTTGCTGTTTTTTGAGCCGGCTCCCAAAAGTTGCTTTTTGCATAATCCAAGACCAGTTTGTCTCACATTCTGCATAAATTCCTCATTGTGTTCTGCCACCAAGCACTGTTTGACAAAAATCAGTTCTTACTGGAAAAAAAACTAACTTGTGAGGCTGCAAAATATTTCAGCAATGCCACTGGATTACTTAAAATTGCATGCTATATATATTTAAAATAAAAAAAATAATAATGAAAAAAGGGCATGGTACCTTTCCTTGACCAGGAAATACAGGAGGATTAGCAAATGTACTGTACAAATGGAAATTCTTAAAAATGCTGTTCTGAAAAATGTCAACTAAACTCTAGATGCAATGCAATCTGATCAGCTTTAGCTCTCTCTGCTAATGACCATTTTATACACATTAGTACTTTGGGTTAAATATATGTAAGGTGTATAAACTTTCAACTTTGGAAAATCAGGGGCCAAATTCTCTGGTGCAATGCAGATTCTGCTGATAGGGCCAGGCATATCCAGCCCTGGGAGTATATCTTTAGTGCAAAAAGGATCCTCCAAAAACATGGAGACAATGGAATGTCTTACGCTGACAAAACTGAGGGAAGCAGCATAAGGGATGTGGCTGGCAGAAAAGGGCTGTGGCTTGAACGTTCCTATGCTGTGCAAATAACTGAGTATGGTTTGGGGCACCTGGTAATAAATGGGGACACTAGCAGCTGGCATGAGTTAGAACATCCTGTGGCTACTATAATTTATGCTAGAGGACCATCCCTGCACTGAGCTTGACAGCACCCTTGTATCACTCCAACCTCAACCTGTACTATGTGCAGTTTGGTTGGATTGTAGAATCTGGCCCGTATTTATTTTAATAGAAGCTATTTCAGGGCTTTTTAACAGGCTTATTTCTTTAAAACATGGAATTTCAGAGAGGGTAATTTTGATTGCATAGAAATCTATTGAATGAATCCCTTAACCCAAAGTTCAGTGAAAGGCAGACTTGTTTCAGACAGACAAACGGTGAAAAGTATTGAGTGCTGTGAGCTGAGTGTTAAAAGCATGAAGAAATGACACATTTCTCATGTTGCTGCAACTAACAATAGGCACATTACTGCTGTTCCCTAAATGCTTATCTATCTATTGCCAAGGCTTAACCTGCTCGAAGGGAATGGGCATAGGAGCCTCAAATGACAAAAGGAATCATTTAACATGACAAAACTCCCTTTTAAACTACAAAATAAAAATGGGGATCAAAAGAGAATATATCTTCAGAGGAGATAAGGGTAATGAAAAATGTCACCCTAGTAAGGGAACTATGTAAAATACAAATGTTTTAAAGACAGAATAAATGTGTTGATCTAACAACTACAAATGCATACACTGAAAAAATTTATTATCTTGATAGACAAATTTTTGTTTCTAATATGCTGTGCAACAGCAGCAAAATCAGACCTACAAAAACTGGTAGTAAATTCCACTGAGATTATTTCCCTCCCCACCTCCAAGATCTAATGTAAGGTAAGACTGGGCAATGAAATAAAACCTGGTTGGACTGAGGTTGGAGAAGGAAGGGGGCATGGATAACAGATCTTTCTATTAACACTGCCTTCTCTGGCAGAAATATCATATCTAGCGAAAGGTGATAATTTGCACGTGTGAAGATACATTTATACTAATTTTCTTCAGTGTTAAGATGATTAATGTGAAACCCTCCTCTTACATGACTAAAGCTACCTGTGACCTAGTTCTCTAAATAAAATAAACCTACACAACTCGCATATGGAATTTTTTTGATCAAATAGTTGCAATATATTTTGTAAGCATCCTCCAGACCAAGTAGTACTTGCAGAAATTGTTTATAATAACTTCAAGTAATTCATCATAGTGGACAATGTACGAACAGAAAGAGGTGATATTCCTTGATTAAATTATTCATTTTGAAATACTTCTTTGTCTCCAGACATGACAGCTCTGTTTTTCAAAGGACATTCTGACAACTTCCGTCCAGTTGACAGCAATAGATCTGCAGCTCTTGACAGTGAAACTGTTCTTTTGTTGCTTGTTGGTTAGTTCAATTGCAGATAATTTTTTTTTAAACTTCCTTGTGTAGTTAATGCTATTTACTGGCAAATGCCCACCACTGACCGAAAGTTTAAAACCTCGTGCAAAGAGGAAAGGGTTATGGTGCATTTGTTTGTTGCTGCTATTGTGTATTGGATTTGCTTTTCTACTAGTTTGGTTTTCAGAGCAATGGTAGGTTATTTCTGTAAGGGAAATAACTAGCTATGAACAAGAGGAAGGGTGGATTTGTGATTAAGACACTGGACTGGGACTCAGGAGATCCCAGCCCTGCCACAAACTTTTGGTGTGATCCTGGGCAAGTCCCTTACCTTCTCCATGCTGTTTCCGTTTCCCAGATGTAAAACTGCTTTTTCTACCTCAACTGTTTAAATGGCAAAGGGCAGAGAATTTGTCTAATACGATGGGGGCCTGATGTCAGTAGGAGCCCCAGTTGCACTTCTAACTTTTAAAAAAATCTTGTTTGTGAAATGAAAGCTGCTATTCTGCGGAAAACAGCATAAAAATAGACAACATTAAATGGTGGGATCCAGGGATGCTTCACACCTTCGAGTTTTTATGGGCTCTGCTTGTTGGGCAACTAAAGTGATGGATAAAATAATGAGGAAAAACCCTCCCAGTATTTTCTCCTGTGTTGTGCCTCGCTTCTCAACACTTCTGAAGGTTTCATTGTTTGTTTGTTGTGTATAAAGGGCATATTTAATTACCTTTATGGAGAAAAGCACTAAATGGGATGTGTCAGCAGAATGTCTAGTGAGTGACAGGTGGTAATGCCTTTGAAATCTTACCACAGTTTTCTAGGTTTGACTCTAAGAAGAGAATTCTTTCTGATATGGAAATTGGATTTTGACTTCAATGTTCTGCTCTCCCTCTTATGTATGGAATCCCCAGTGAAGTCAATGAAAGGTATGTGCCTGCAGAGAGGACAATCTTTAAATCTTAATCCAGTCTAACGATTTGAAAGGTGACTTTTCCCCTAATGCATCACATCGTTTTATGTAGGATAAAACTTGTCCCCTGCACCAAGCCCAAATAACCAGAGTCTGACCAATGTGTGGACACCTCAAATCTTTCCACCTCCATCCTCCCATAGCAGAATAGTACCAGTTCCATTGTAGTAGACTCGCTACAGTCATGGAGGAAGGGTCCGGATTTTCCCTTATGTAGTCTGTTATTCTGTCATAATATGCAGATCCTTCTTCTGCTCCATCTACATTTGTATGTCTTCTCTTATTTCAGGTTTACATCCAAGACCAAATTATTTGCTGGTATAACTCCAATAACTTCAGAGGTTGTTACTCTTAGGATGAATTGAGTCAAAGCACTTGGGTTTTCCTGATTTCAAGTCAACACAACTGCTATAAAATATACCTTTAATTAGTACTATTTTACTGTCCTTCCATACGTGCACCTCCCATTGAAACCAAAGGGGGCCTTCCATTCAAGGAGATTACATGATTACACTATATTTGTATAACTAGAGCTGCTGGTCTTTGCTTTCAGTTTACTTTTTCTGTCAAAAGCCTGCTAACTCCCCTCCATCCAACTAAACTTGGTAAAAATTTAATCAGTTTACTTTTTTGCTGCGCTTGGGAACTGAAGTCCTTTCATTAACGTCAATGGGTGTTGAATAAGAAATTTGATGATTTCCTCTCATACAGATACTGAATCCTAGACAATTTGCATGGACTCCTTGCATCCTGGGACTAGCACTAAAGAATGATGGAAATGCTTGCAAAATTAGGTTCAATGGCTATTTATTTGTGGAAAAATATTTCACATGTACTTTAGGTCATTAATGCTAAAAGTCACAGGCTAGCAAATCACTTCAGTTTAGAAAATCAATTCTATTATGCCTATAGTTTAGTTGAAATCATTTTTGCAAACTGGAGAGGCCTACATAATCTGTGACTAGCTATGAGCTAAGCACATCAAAAGTTCCTTTTTCTATATTCAACCTATCCAGATTCATTGTAACAAACTGGGAACATGGTACTAGTAAGATGAATTCATGTTTATATAGAGAGAGCAAAATATGAAATATTGCAACTTTTACAAAAGGTACAGGTTTGTACTTCCTTTCACACCATTCAATTTCTGCTAACATCAGTAAGAACAAATCAGCATTTAGTAGATGAAAAGTAACACATTTCAGTTAAAGACCATAAAATCATGACAAGGTAGACGGAAAAGAAAATGATCCTGCTGATGTTGCATAACAATATCAGATATCGGGATCATATTTTTGAAAAGCTTTTCACTTAACATTAAAAAAGGATACCACTGCATTTTTTTAGTACAGTACATTTGCAGAGAGATATTAGTGAATCTTTTGTTACTGGATCAAACTTTGTTTTTAATGCTGACTAAAAGGCTTGAACTAATTTTAAAACCAATCCAGAATATGGGGACCATTTTTCATTAAAAATATAGGTACATGATCTGCTTTTATTACAGTATTTTTATGGCAACTCCAAAGGTAGAGTAGAGACACTTAGCAAAGCCTACATTGGATGTAATCAACTATCAGATCGCTACACAGCTGCATGATCACTTATCAAGCACCTGATAGAAAAATAAAGCAAGTTCCACTCATAAGTACAGCAGCATTTCTCTGTCTGATAGATTAGATGGTACATGTGCCAAGGAAAGACAGGATGCATCTTGGAAACAGTATACTCCATTAGTCTGAAGTCTAAATGTGGATAAGACAAATGTGTGTTCTGGAGTAATTAAGTTTTTTAGTGGATAGGAGCTGATGCAGGGGTTATTTGATTTGAAAAGATGGAATAGCCTTACTTTCTTTGTTTTCATAGGACCTGTGGGGTGGTAAGGAAGAATGGGGACAAGAGAACGTAGCCTCACACTTTTTAAATCTGGGCACCTAAAATTAGGCACACAATAAGTGGTGTTCCACCCCACCCCCGTCTCCCTAGAGTTGCTTAGCACCCACAATTACCATTAATAATAAATGCAAGCTCATTGAGGCAGGGAAGCATAGGGGTAGTTTGACTTTTATATTTGTGGGGGCAGCTCCAGCCAGGCTTGCAGTTTTGGGGGGGCAATGCCCGTCCCCCCCAAACTACACCCATGCAGGGAAGGGTTTGCATTTCAGCCGAAAACCAAGCCCCATGTTTAGATGGCTAAATATGGATGTTACCTACAACTGAGCTTTAGAGCCACAGGCCAGAATTTTATCTGCTGAAGCTTTGTGTTTGAATTTCACCTTCTAGTTGAGCACTGATGTTAAGCAAAATTCATTTGTTTTTTTTTTAAATGTTAAACACCGATGTAAGCACTAGCTGCTCAAATTGAAGTATTGTGCTTAATGGCCCCATGTCATCTTGCAGTGATTTAGTATATCTGACAGTCAGATTTTACTGTCTTGTTACTGTGTGCTTTTGAAATGTTATGTACAGCAGATAATGAGTGGTGTGTTACATGAATGATGCCTACAAAAAGAGAAATACCAAGCCATTTTCATTTATAACACACTATTTCAAATTATATGGAATTGGTGATGGGGTAATAGTCTAATCTTATGCTAAATATTCAGTGTGGGGTTATATACATTTACTTTATGATATGTATCGAAGTAACTGAAACTGCTTCAGGACTTTCCAGCAAACAGTGCACCAGAATGGTTCATAGATTTTTAAAGCCAGAAGGTACCCTTATGATTCTGATCTCTTCCATAATACAGTCCATAGACCCTCACTCAGTAATTTCTGCATCAAGCCCAGGATAACACCAGATTTTCTCAAAAGCAGAGTGAACTGTGTACAGTTATCATCCAACAAATTAACCAATCCTCTACCTTATTTTCTTTATTCATATTGAGTCTACTATATGGTGTTATGATAGTTCCCCAATTGCAAGACGTCACCAGAAGAGAAGTATTCTGAGATCTATGAAAAACCAAGTATGTTACAGGATTGTAGATATGCACTGAACTTGGAAAAAGACCCTCCCTTTTTTTTTTTCTTTTTTTTTTTAAATCTGGTGACAGTGACTTATGCGCATACTATATGATAAAGGACAATCTAGCTATGATCAGGTAAACACAGTTCATAGATATGGGTGTATAATGTGTCAACATCAAATATCACTAGATTGCAATGGTAGTCTACTAGCTACCTGTCCGATGACTAGTGTATTTTCTGTCTGTCATATAGTTCCCTCGACACCCTGTCCCATTCTGTAGCCTATCTGAAAAGTTTTTAGTGATTACTTGGTTTTTGATAAGAGGCACTGAACTTTCATTCATCTAAATGCAATAATCTCTGCCTGCTTGGGATCTGATGTTCAAAATACCATGATGACTTCTTAGGCCTATCTCCCTCCAATGATTATTTTATTCATAGACTGAATTAACCTTCTTTTAGGTCTCAATCACAAGAATTCTGCATGCTCTGGGACAGCACAAATTATGATTCTGACAACACAAATCAGGCTTCTAGACCGGAGTTCACTTACAAAGGGATTTATTACAGCAAACCACCTGTATTATGTAGCTAACATCTCCTACTTGTGCACTTAAACATGCTTTGTTTTCTTGATTTTGCTTTATATATAGATTGGTTCACAGTTAACAAGCCTTATTCAAGGTATGAAGTAAAGGCAAAATATTATCTTGTATATTGTGGCTGTGCTACGAGGAGAGAGGCCTTGTACCCAGTACTAGACTCATGCAGCAGCTGGACAGATGTTCCAGCTTAGTGCTCTCTTGAATGGGGTGGCGGGAGAGTAATTAATGGGTGGTATCATATCCCCAAGTAGGCAGATTATGTTTAGGCCCCTCCCTTCTGCACATATGCTGCCTTTGTCAACAGGGGTAGGCAGATTGCACTTGTTGAAAAAAGAGCAGGAGATGGAGCTGTGAAGCAGACTTTCTCCAGACCCATTCTGACTTCTTTGTTAGGGAATTTACAAATGGTGGGACTACTTTTTGTTAACACTGGTTCAGCTCCACTGGGGTTAATAGCACTGGGAGCCCTAGTGCAGATTAACTCGTGTTAACCATGGTAGGAGTTTTTGGTTTTTGAAATATTTCTCTTGTGTGACCGGGCTATTATATTTATTCAATTTTATTTTACAAGTTTATATTCACTCATTCTTTGAGGACTAGTAGTAGGTCTTTTGTAAAAAGTGAGCTTGAAGGAGGGTCAGAAAGAAAGGGAGGCAGTAAACTGGATTAGTTCATGGAGGCGTTTCTAGCCATAGGGAGCAGCATGGAAGAATATATGGACAGAAGTATGGGTGAAGGACACAAAGCTATGGTAAGACTAGCCATGCCACTTGTGTGACCCAAAATGGACAAGAGGGTAATGGAAAAAGATGAGAACAGAAAGGTAAGTAGGACTTAAGTTGTGCCAATCATTGAAGCAGAAGCAAGCACATAAATTTGATGTGAAAGGTATGATGAAGAGTGTGAAGGGATGGAGCAGCTAAGGGATAGGCAAGGTAGGCTGTATCAATGGCTGCGTTGTCCCCCATCTTGAAGGTGGCTGAGTAGACTTGAGAGAAAAATGAGGAAGAGGCTTCAGTAATTGAGGTGAGAAATGACCAGGGCCTGGTCAAAGGGTCTTGGCAATGGAACACAGAGATCCAGTTAGATTCTGGAGATATTTTGGAGGGAAAACCCAGCAGAATTGAGTGTTAACTGTGTGGAGAGATGAATAACCCCATGGAAGGGGATTACTGAATAAGCTTGAAGTAACTGAAATGGAACCATTGATGCTTCCAAAAGCCTTCTCTGCCCAGATTGGAGTACAGAATGCAGATACTTTAGAAGTCTCTTGGTTTTATCTGCTGAGAACTTCCTTTTGTGGAAACTCACCTGCTCAGGGTGAATCAGGTATAATGGGCATTTTCCCAGATGGGTTGCTAAGCCCCTGGAAAGAATTTTATTATTCTGCACCCTTGAGGTATGAGCAAGCTGGACATATAACCTTGGCAATCAAAGCACAGGCTTTCATTTCCTATACAGATCCAAAATATATGTGCCTGCCAGTAACTGGATTGTCAGCTAAAGTGTTTGTCTGCTTAACATACATAACAGCAGTTCAGGAATCTGACAATGAAGCATTTAAAAAAAAACTCTGCAGGGAAGTCAGCCACCCCAGGCACTTTACCTACACAAAGGATAGCTATAGCATTGCTAATCTCCTGGAGGGTGATGGGATTATTTAAATCCTCTTTGTCAGTCTTCTCAATGTTAGGCAGTGGTGATCCTATGAAAGAGCTTTTGATTTCCTGTAGACCGGAAGAGACAAATGATGTGAAAATGTCTTTCTAAAGAGTAAAAAGCAACAGAGGGTCCTGTGGCACCTTTAAGACTAACAGAAGTATTGGGAGCATAAGCTTTCGTGGGTAAGAACCTCACTTCTTCAGATGCAAGTGAATACTTTCTAAAGAGTGTGGAAGACCTAAGCAATACCCCAGGAGCTAGCTAGAAAACTGCTATGATTGTACTTGATGGCTGGGATACAGGAAGATGCTTGTGGTTTTACTTCTTTTTCAAGACAGTAGTACAGGGACTACTTGCTCCTTTCACTTCCCAATGCACTGCTCTTAAGCTGCACAAAGCAAATTCTGCTTTTAACAATTATCCAGTTTAAATTTGTCTCTTCAGTAGAAAATCAGAATGTGGATGGATTCTTTTTCTAGAGCTTTAATTTTTGTGTCTCATGTCAGTTTTCATCAATCATTCCATCCCCCTTTTAGGAAGTTGATATGGTTCCAGGGTGAGCTGTACCATTTGGCTTTGTCTCCCCCTTGGCACTCATTCCAAGGGACAGGCTCACACCTGTATGTCTATGTGTGGAACCCTGCAGTTCACTCCCACTCTGAGAATGGGGTCCCCAAGTTACAGAACCCCTGTTCATCAACAGTGTCCTCAGAGGTCCAACTGGGTTTTGGTCCTGCTATCATATCGCCAGTGACCAGTGTGAATATACAGTGACTGAGGAAAGCTTGTTCAAAAAAAAGTCTTATTTATCAATAAGAACATAACCAACAGAGAGGAAAAGGGTTAAAACAATAAAAGGCCTTGTCACGGCCCCTGAGTAGGCTATCCCCTTTGATACCCTTTTCCAGCCACCTGAGTGCACCCTTATCAAGTGTTGGGCCCATGTCTTCCCTTCTCTTTGAGATAGGATGTGCAATCCAGCCACTCTGATTAGGTCTCTGGATTACAGCCTGCTTCTGTTTAGTGTCATAAATAGTCCTCACGTCTGTCAAATTCCCTCTGCTGACCAGGAGAAGGGGATCTAGCTTTCAGACAGACCTGAGTTTGGGAGAATAGTTTGTACATCACCTAGCAGAATTGGGTCTTGGTCCCTGACTGGGGCTCCAAGGTTCCGTGGTAATTCACATAATTAATAATAAAACAAATATACTCTTCCAAATACATTCATAGGTAAATTCTGCTCAGGTTGCAAGGATGGGTCAGAAAGGAAGTGTGCTCTACATAAATGTGTATATCTTAGTAATAAAAAATTATATATTGCTTTCAGCTGGAGCTGTATTAATGAAGACAGAAATCTATTCACCTTCCAGAAAAATTAATAATGGAAACAGGTCTGTTTCCTTTATAGAAATGGAGAAAATATTTGGGACTGAAAGACAAGCATGTGCTCATCTGCAATGATGGGTCTGGACTCATTTCAGAATACACTAAGGAAATTATGTGATACTTTCTATTCTGCCTGACACTAATGGTTTGTAATAGATACATCATCTGAACTGTCACTTTGCTTTACTGTGAATCGCTTCAACACAATCGTATGTTTCAAAAAGTGAACAAATTTGGGTCTCTCTCCCACCCCTTTGGATAGAATATCATTATTTGTCAAAGTGGAAATGCTCTACTTTCCTACTTCTCCTCAAGGTGATGCAATATAGTCCAATATGAAATGGGACTTCCCCTGAAGTTTGAAACTAGATCCCATTTAAAAAAAAACAGGGGGGGGGAGGGGCGAGGCCTGAAATCAGTTCAATTCTCATACCTATGCTCTTAGGCAAATTGTCCTCTCATATTACACGAGTGTAAATCAAAGGGGCTACTCCATTTTCTCACCAGTATCAATTGGTCCTCTGCAGGGCCAGCTCCAGCTTTTTTGCTGCCCCAAGCGGCGGGAAAAAAAAAAGAGAGAGAAAAAAGAGAAACCCGAAGTGCTGCCGAAGAGGAGGAGAGGGACTGAACGACCCGCCGCTGAATTGCCACCGCAGACCCGGACGTGCCGCCCCAATAACGGACGCACTGCCGCCCCTTTCTATTGGCCTCCCCAGGCACCTGCTTCCTTCGCTGGTGCCTGGAGCCGACCCTGGTCCTCTGTAATGTGTCTTTTTGTTTTTTTCTTTTTGTTTGTTTCTTTAGGGACTTCTTAAAACTTCTTAGGGAAAGTAATTGGTAAGAAGATTGTGACCCCATAGTTTATATCTCCCTCTGGACCCTGGAAGTGCTACTTGGGTAATTATATAATGCTTGCTGCATTTCCAAGTTATTATAATGCCTTTTCTCCCTAATATTAACCATATGTGTTCTGATTGTTTTATTCTTTTGAATTACTGAAATACAGCATTTTGTAATCTGTTAATATAATTCTTCTTTTGCGTACATGTCAGAAGTATTCTTTCCTTATGGCTATGAAAATAATTGAACCACAATAATAACCCCTGATGGCTCCTCCCTATATGAGAGGACTGCATACATTTAAGACTTGGAAATACTCCTGGCTTTGAGTGAGTAATCCAGCACCTCCAATTCAGGAGCTATAGCATAATACAACTTGCATCCAGTGAAAAGAAACTCTAATGCTTAAAATTTATATGAATCAACCTTGATACAGAAAATAATGTGAAATCATACAGCCTTTAATTAAAGTTTTGAAGAAACTGAAATTCATAATAGTATGAATTATAAAGGAGCAGTTTTATTTGAAAAATCAAGGCCAATTGTGGTAGCTAATGTATTCCCAGAAGATTAAAACCACTGCCAAGAGACAAAGTGGCTGAAGTAGTAGACTGATTATGTAGCAGTGCATCTTAAAGTACTGCCCAAAAGAAAATAATTCCCCCAAAGCCTAGCCATGGCTTTAAGTGCTGAACTGCAAAACTCCATAGAAATAGAGAATTTGCAGCCTGCTGTAGCTTCCATTCAACTTTAAAATGATTTTTTTCTTTAATGGCTCAGAAAGGATGAGTCTGAGATATTCAAAATGAGTAATGCATCATAACAAACATGTTAATTTTTGCACTTGAGTAAGCACACTGGTTGGTGCAGTCAGCAGAAAGCTGTTTGGATCCCTTTGGTGCAGCTTGTGAGATACTGCAGTGGTTTGTGGGATTGTGTTCTATTTCTGTGTAACTGAAAAAGCTTGGCAGGTCATTTAGCAGAACCTGTGGTGCAAGTCCCCATCCCACTGTTCTAGCCTTCCATTGCTGTATTGTTTCAGTTCTTTTGACATTTTCATGTATTAATACTCCATAAACTGGCAGGCTAATATTAATACTTCTGCCATTGCAGCATTGCCATAAGAAGGTCATGAAATATACTGCACTGGAAAAGAATTTTCAGTCTAAAGCATAATGGAGGTGTGGGAACATCCTGTATGGTATGTCAGTTCTTGGTTATGAAGAATAGATTCTTGGTTTCAAAGAACTTGCAGAATATCTGCCTCAGATATTGTGATTTTTGGGGTGGGTAGAAAGTTCAGATTGAAATTCAAGGAGCATGGGTTTTTGGATTTGAAGATTGCTGACCAGGTAATCAATGTTTAATCCATTGTCTCGAGGTAGAGAGAGTGAGCATCAAAGTGACTTAATATAAGAACTGGCCCTTTAAGTTACAAGTTCCCAACTCCTTTCTTAAGTCCCTAGCTAGAAAAAAAAAAAAAGGAGAGAAGCAGGCATCAAAGACAACAGACATCAAACTAGGAAAAAAGCCTCTGGACGCTATGGATGAAATCAATTTTGACTTCAGTGGGGCCAGAATTTCACCTCAAAACACCAAGCAAGGAATGACCAAATAATCCCAGCATAAAATAATGGAACTAGCCCCATTTGATTTGTTTGCTGTGCAGTGATGGATAAAGGCAACATGCATGCAGACCAGGACCAAATTTCTGTCTCTTACCATGAAGTGTAAGAAATTGTCCCATCCAAATACTGAAAAATTCTTGAATGGGACTTGCCTCTTACCTTGACTCATTCCTCTACATCTCATGCAGTTTGACTGTCAGATAGAATGGAAAAAATGTGTGGTGACATCAAAGGTCCAGGCTGGGTAGAGAAACTGGAATGGTTCTTCCACTGTCAACATAACCTCCAGAATCTTATACTTTGGGTATGAGGCATTAGAGAGAACATGGTAGAAAAATATCTCTGTGCATTAATTGATAGTTGTATTACTTTGTCTCTGAAGCCTGGAAATGGCATTGTATCTTTCTAGTGTGTGTGTGTGTGTGTGTGTGTGTGTGTGTGTGTGTAGAAAAAGAAATAGGAGGCGAAACTACTGTAAATCCAAAAGAGAATCATAGAATTGAGGCAAAGAGAATGAGAGGCAAAGAATATAAAATGAGTGTATCTTAATAGGTGTTTGAATCCACACAAATGATTGTCTATGGATTTAAAAAAAAAAAAAAAACTTGTTTTTTTCTCTGATATAGGTAATTTAAGAGCTCAGATCTCTATAAATTTAAAACCTTGCTTTTCAGAGGCAGAAATGTTACTCTGTAAATTATAGTTTAAAGAGTCCTGGTTAAAAAGATTTCTTAACCCTAAATATTGCTACTGTTTTCTTGCTGCCTTCCCTCCAGAGCTATCCATTTGTATCTGAATAATTCTGGCCTCTTTCTTGCTTGTGTTTTGGAAATACTACATGAGAGATCTTCCCCCATAGCTTTTCTGCTAGACATGGAAGAAGGTGGCAGGATGAATTGGTTTGGATCTGGGAAGGCATTCCAGGCACAGGGCTGCCTGGGAGGGAGAGTGAAGCCAAGGATGACAGAAAGAAATGGAAGGAGATGGGGTGGACCAACATGGGAGGAAACACTAAAGGAGCAATTAAGATGGAGGAAGAGAACTGTGGGAACATGCAATCTTTGAAGCCAAAAGAAGAGAGTTTTGAGGAAGAGAGGAAGTTTTTGGAAAGAGATGGAGAAAGTCCTTAAAACTTTGAAGAAAAGGTCATTGGTGACTTTGTAAAGGGCAAATTTATTGGAGTGCAGGGCTCAGGCATGCTGTGGTCAAAAGACATTGTAGTGTATCGAGGTAGGAGTTAAGTGAGGAGCTCAAGGCAGTAGAACTAGACAATGTGTTTGAAAGTTTGCCTCCAATGTCAAAAGGAAGGAGGGAAATGAGGTGCTAGCTGGAGAGGGTTGTACCATTAAAGGGAGCATTTTAGGATAGGAAAGAGACCAGCATGCTTGAAAGCAGAAGTGGGAGGAAGCCAGATATTAGGAAGTGATTGTAAATGCTGGAGCAAGGGAGGTCAGCAGCTGGGATAAGGGAGCAGGTAAAACACTTGGATGCCATGCTGATGTTCATAATATACGTGTCTAAATAGATTGGAAAAGGAGAATAGCTCAACATAGATGCTTTTGAGTCCGGACAGAACAGAAAGAAGAGCATGTACAGGGTGGGAATAGAAGCGGAAGGATGAAGCTCAAGATGGGGATTGCTTCAATTTTCTCTTTTAAAGAAATGGGCAAGATCCTGGGCAGGCTTGAAGAAGGGCAGAAGTGGTAGCAGGGGTTATAGGAGCAGGAGTTGACTAGGAAGAAGAAAAGTTGTTCACCCAGGAATTAACCAGGGTAATAGGATTACTGAAGGAGATAAGTACAAGCTATGTAGTGGAGGAAATCCATCGTCTCTGGATTCTAGTTCCTCGGGGCCCTCCACATCTCTTTTTAAGCCTTTAATTTCTCTGGCAGAAAATGCAATGAGCAAAGTTTCACTTAAAGTATTTTAGCAATTTTTCTATCTGAGGTGCAGGATGTGTGTGCTGAATTATGTGAAAATGACAGAGAACAGGCAATCAAACCTCAATCTAAAACATTTTTGAGTTACGAGTAAAAGTTTGGGTCAGTTCTTTTGTTACTGGCGTATAGTCGTCATAATTTGCCTAGACTGTCAATTTGGATTTGCTATATGGAAAGAGATGTCTTGCTTAACAGAATTCTTGAAGTCCATCCAAGTTATTACTGTCGTGTTATTACCATTACAAACTAAATTCAATGGATATTATGCACCTCAGATTATCAAAATGCATTTGGTAAGGTTTCATATTCACAAGCTGGCTACAGTACAGAAGGAACGGTGATATAGAGAGCTTGTGTGGTATACAACTGACTCATTAGAAAGTGAGCAACTATTTAAGATATCAGCTAGAGATGTATTAAACTTATGCAGTTTGAGGTTGTGAACTCTGCAAACTACTTTGGCATTTGTGGAGTTGGCAGAACTAGGTAAAATGTGAGCATTTATTTCTGTGATATGGATCAATGTTTTAAAATTTTTAGTTTAAATGGTTTTCTGCATTAAAAAAGATTGCTTATGTATTGGGGATGGGGAAAGAAGAACCCCCAAAAGTGAGGTGGCAAAAGTTGAGTGGTTTCGATATTGCGTATTGTGGGTTATGTATACACATAGTGTGTGCGCATAAATAAATAAAGGGGGTACATTTTCGAAGGGTTGCCTATCTAATGTACGTACTTGGCTCCAATCACCATGGTATCTGAGTATCTTTTAATGTATTTATTTTTGTAACAAGGCACAGAGAAACTATCTGTAAAATGTGACTAATTCCCTATGTTACTTGCCCACAAATTGTGCTGTCAAAAAAGTTTGTCCTTCTAAAAATTAAAGCCTCTTTTAAAAATTAGTATCTTTCTCTCTGCCTTTCTTTGCTCCTTTTCTTTAACAATCTCGCTGGTAGAGTAGTTGGGTATTTTAGGTGACTAGCCTAATAAAGGAAAACAGGCTTTAATGTAGATCGATATCAAATAATACATCTTGCATCAATACCCTCAAACGTAGATCAGATACTAATGGGAAATATGTAGATCGGAGAAGGGATTAATGTCATGTTGTGGAATTCTGAAAACCTACAGTTTGGCTAGTAAAATAGGTAAAGAGGATGCCTGGATAAAATGAAAAAAGTAGTAATGATGTATATGGCACTAGTAGTTGAATATGGTCTTGAATATACTTCTGTAAACCTTTTAACAGATGGTGACCTATTATCACTGCAGTGAGTATAAAGTAATAATACAGAATGCCTCAAAAATATTATTTTGAGAAAAGGCTACCGAGATTGCATCTTCTCTAATGAGAATAAACTCAGAAACTCAGTAAGTGCTCAAAAGGCTAATATTGGCAAATATATCTTAAATGTTCTTTGACTGAAATATGAGTTGAACTCTTTCTTTCAGAGTCACAATTATATGAAAGAAATTGCCAACCAAGTCCATCAAAGTAAACAGTATAAATGAGTAATGATGTAGAGAAAAGAACAGAGATAAGGCTGAAAGCAGTGTGATATTAAATTAAAGAGACAGGCTTGTTGTGCCAAGCTACCCATTCTGAATTCTAGTTCCAACCCCCTTATAAAATAAGTTAGTCTCATTAAGGAATCTACACGTGTCCTTCGTATTACATGCTTCTCTTGATATACATATTGCTGGGTAGCACTTTCAGGGTTCTAGGAACCACCAGGGAATAAAATACTGGTTCTGTACATTCTGGGTCTGGGCACGGTGGGCATGACCTTTAATTTCAGCTATAGGGTTTCACTTATTTTCAATTCTCTCCATCTCTTAGTACCTTTCTCCTGATGTTTCATAAATATGAATGTTTCCTGGATTTTCTCATCTTTGAAACATAAAAATGCATAGGTTAGGAACCAATAAATACAAAGCACAGGATTATTAGTTTCTATGCTGCATAATGTTGCCAAGCTACACTGTCACCCAGCGAATTCATACGTTTAGATATGGCATCTTCAATATTTCAAAAGTTTCACAGTTCTAATAATGATATAAGTTCTAGTTGAATCCCTCCATGGCATAAAAAGTATAATTCCCTGGATCTTTTCTTTTTTGAGGGGAGATTTTCTGATAGAATTTAGAATAGGGTGACCAGACAGCAAATGTGAAAATTGGGATGGAGGCGGGGGGTAATAGGAGTCTATATAAGAAAAAGACCCAAAAATCGGGACTGTCCCTATAAAATCGGGACATCTGGTCACCCTAATTTAGAATGTTACAGTTTATTCATTTAAGAAACAATGCAGCAATTGAATGAAAGACAAAATGTAGGCCCTCAGTCTCCTCACTAATATAGTTCCTCTTGTTTTATACCAGTGTAACTGAAAGGAGAATTAGACCCTGGATTTCTTCATTCTGTGAACTCCAAAAGCAGTCTGTTTTCAGGAGACAACGTTACAATGTTTTGCAAAAATTGCCAATATTTTTGTGGGTTTCTTGTCAAAATTTTCCTTAAACTTGAAATGAACCTCTCTGGATTGCACTCTGAGTCTGATTATGGTTCACTGCTGAGCAGAAAGTCTGACTTGTTGCAAATATGAAGATACTGAAGAGGGAACATCAGAAGATCAACATAGCTTTCCATCTGATGAAGTACCATCAACATCCTGAAGTTGCCATAAGATAATCAATATAGAGCCATACTGCATTCCCCTTAATAGTCTAGCATAAGGCTAACAAATGACAATTGTTTGAGTTTAAAATATAATGGACCAAATTCTCAAAGCAGCTTCAACCCAAGCCCCTCTTGTGTTCGTGTGCAAAAAGGTTAATTAGGCATGATTATGAGCAGTGACCTCAAGGTTGCAGACTGTCTTTACAAACAGGTACCTTCAGTGGAGCATAATGTTGTAAATGTTTGTTCCTCAAAGTTTTTCTTTCTCCTCACCATCATCACCTTGTTCTTTAGTTTCAATGTGCTGATCTCTGCCAAACCCTTGGGTAGCTGGGAGATGGTCAAGGCATGAAGTTGATGTAGAAATTGGCTTCATCTGTGTATTGTTGGTATACTACTTCATGATGTTTCACAATATTCCCTAGTGCGTCAATGAAATTTGCTGAGATTTGGGTTTAATATCCATATTTTGCTAAATTTGCAAGCAGGGGCTGCTCTATCATAGTTCAACTTTCTATTCCTGAGAGTACTGTTAGGTTCAATTTTTAAAGGTGGTCTTTGGAATAAGGATTTTGCAATTTGAGTAGAAAGATGAAAATTTGCTTTTGTCCATATTCTATTTTAATTTAGGAGTTTACTGGTGACCACTGATTAGTGAGTCAGATTTAGCACTTAGTTTCAGCTACGTAAATCTATAGGATGGTGAATCTTATACAACTGTCATGTGTACACATGGTTTCAAGACAACACACAGGAGTGTGTATCTGCATGGATCAGGATCAACCTCTTAGAAACAATTCTTAATTTGAGATAATATCCTCCCCTTATGTTACAGAGAAATCTGTGATAAAGCTGGTTATAAATACTTTAAGTTTATGCTTGTGTACCTATTGCCCTGGTGGATGAGCTATAAATCCTTCTATGGCCTGCTAGGGAGCTAGTGTGATCCATTGGAAAGGGTACTAGAAGGGGCTGAACAGACCTGACTTTTATTCCGAGCCTGCCCTATGACCTTCAACAAGCAACTTCATCTCCCTGTGCCTCAGTTTTGCCATCTGTAAAATGGGGATAATCTTACTTCACCTCTTTTGTAAAGAGCTATGAGATCTATGGATGAAAAGTTTATATGGAAGCTAATTACAGTCGTTACAATGATCGGTTATGTGTCTACAATGGAGTTGTGCAATTCTTCCTCAAACTATAGCCATCTGCTAATGTATAAGCCTACACAGTAAAGGGATGTTATTTTAATGAGACTTGTCAAAAACACTAGCATGAAACAAAATTCTTGCAGGCAAACTAAAGCATCTAATCACCTTGGTTTAGAAGGAGAACTGGTTTATGAACAAAATATAAAACCTGACATTTTCACCAAGACTATTTAAACATAAAGTTTTAAAATGCAGAAAACATCTTTCATTTGCTTTAGGAATTCAGACTCATCAATATTCAAAACCCTTACAACTCTGACAAACTTTTGTTTCTGCCCCTCACTGCTCCTAAGAGTCCCAAAATATTGTTTCTCAGTAGTTGTTAACACCAGCTGTTCCATGTCATTTAGAAAAGATCTAATTCTGTATTTCCTCACAGGCTACAGTAATCTCTGAATAACTTTAAATACTGAATTTTAAATACTGGTTAGAAATAAGAGCTCATAACTTATCACTGGTCTATTTTACCTTCATTGGACTACAAGAAAGGAACATTGACATGCCAAGGGGCAGATCCCCAGGTGGTATAAATTGCACTAGCTCAGTTGACTTCAACAAACTCTATAGACTTCAATGGCACTATGACAATTTACAGTAGAACTGGTCAGGAATATTCAAACAAAACATTTTTAATGGAAAATGCTGATTTGTTGGAACCAAAACATTTGCAGTAATGTATTGGTTTTGATGAAACTACAGAAAGTTTTCCCCATGTCTAATGTTTGGGAGTGAACCCATCCCAGACTAGGCAATAACCCAGTGGCTCAGGCACTCACTCAGAGCAGGGACCTGAAGCTGGGTTTCCCACATCCCAGGTGAGTGCCTGAACCACTATGCTATTGGCTATGCTGGGGGAGGTGGGGGCAGGAGGTGAGAGAGGGGGCGGGGAGAGAGAGAGAGCGTATGTGTGTAAAATTTTGAAAGGTCTTGGTTTCATTTCACATCAGAATGAAAATAAATTTCAAAACCTAATTTTTTTACAAAATAGAATTTTTCTTTTTGGGCCAGCCCTACTGAGCATCTGCTCTGCATACTAGTTCTTTTTCTTTTTCACTAATAAGAGAGAAGTCCTGAATTTAATCCTGAAAGGCTTTTATGTTATGTTCTTATCAGGGGATTAAGTCCATATCTTTTGGCATTTAGCTATATTTTGCTGCGATAGCGTCAGGGCAACTTTCTCCTGGCACAGTTACATGTTAAAAAAGGTCCTAAACTGTTTTAGAATGCATGTATGTTTTAATGCCTTCAGGTAAAGCTGTGTGAGGCCAATCAGCACAGATGTAAGGGAATTTATGAAAACAGAGGGCTATGACTGCCAGGGAGAACAAGGCAGTGATATTATAATACTTAAATGCAGGTTTAATTAAAGTATTTTAATTCCCAACAATATCAGTCTGAGTTCAGATCCTACCCTTGCATGGATATCTGCTCTTTTTAACTGTGTTCACCCATCTGCCCCTTGACATCATGACTCCTGCTGGCTCCCTGCCTGCTGTTTCCTCCTGGGCCATCCTCAAGGCATGAGGTTTATAGACTGTACAAATATAGGTGAGGAGAATCTGGTGAAGAGCTGTCAGTAAAACTCATCTAAACCAGGCACATCTATGGATCTGGGTCCTCCATGGAAGTGCTTCTGTGGGGTTCAGGAGAAGAGGAGCATACCAGGGCTGGCTCTTCCCAACTTCTTTTGTGCTTTTCCCCAGCAAGGTCTGTGGGGAGCTAAAGATTCCCTCAACTAATAAAAACAGTGGTCATAGAGGACCCTTGATCTGAATACCAAATACCAGAACCACAGTAGCAATACAGGTAGTAAATCATATTTGTGTTATGAAGAGCTGGTTAGATGCTATGTCTCTGTTCCTCTTCTCATGATTGGGCCATTTATAGAGTTTTAGAGCTAATGCAGTAAAAGTTCATTGTTTTAGATCCAAAGGTCCCTGGTTCATTCTCCCTGGATAACCCAACTAGGGGCAAATATTTAGGGGTGGGAGTACAGTATAGAATGGATAGAATTCCTCCACTGTCATATAGAGAAATCTCTAAATATTTAAGGTACTGGGACTGACCCTCGGAAAAGGAGTAAATTGGGTGGTAGCCATACACAGAATGAATTACAGATATAGGTCCCCCAAAACCTTTAACTGAAGAATAATTATCAAAAGGATATCATGAGTACATGCAGGGAAATAAATCATGCATTGCACTAAAAGTTACTATTAAAATATGTTTTGAAAGAAGCAGTGATTGTCACTGATTATAGGTAGAGATTTAGATGTTTTAAAAATACTCTTCTGAAATTACTATAGATTACAATGATCTGCAGTAGTCCAGAGCCTAGATTTAATAGTTGGTTTATTGTGGTATACACTGACTACAAGATCACAAACATAAAATGACAGGGCATCTCTGCCAGAAACACACTTATTTATTTGTTAATTGGCCCCCTTTGGACTGGGATAGTGACACCTTGAGTACTGAGGTAGCTTTAGGATAGTGCAATCTGGAATTTATCCTGAACCAAGTTATCACCTAGATCATTAACCATGATCATCTTGGCTTGGGAAACCTCTTTGCTCTGCTTAACAGCTTGAAGAGCAAGCCTCATAAACCCATGAATAATTTCACCAGTAGAATTACCTTGCTGGGACTTTGCATTGTTTTCCGAAGTAATTTTCTGTAGTCGTGGTATGTCTGCAAAAGAGCCCCCTGCAAGGTACATTTATCTGCCAATTATACCATTGCTACCTGCTAGCAATGATGGCAGTTGATGCAGAAGGAAATACTCATAAATCAAATACACAGTCAGAACAAATTGCAAAAAATATTATTAAAACCAGCAGTGGTAAGAAGGCAATAAATACTAAAAACTGTCCTTTTGAAATACCATTATGCATTAAAGAAATATTGTGATGACTTCAAAGAAGCAAATATACCATTAAACACATTACAAAGAGTAATTACAGGAAATTGCACTTTCACACCATTGAGTCAGAGCTCACAGGGAAGTACTTTAGCCAAATAGCAGGCTGAGCAATTTTCCACAAAAGATTTTTCTTAGAAGTTGCGGACTAGATCTTTAGCTGGTATAAACTGGCATAGCTCTTTTTACTTCATGGGGATTTACACCACTTGCGGTTCTGATTTCAATGTAACTATGCTGATTTGCACTAGTTGAGGAACTGGCCTAGGCTCTTTGAGGCAGTTATTATTAATGTTTACTCATCTGAATGTGAGTTAGATTCCTAGCCTGGTTTTGTTCAAATATTGAAAGGAGTCTGGTAATCCCTCCTTAAATCTCGCCTTTGTTGTGATGCCTACAAAGGCAGCTGGTGTGTTGAGACCCGTACTTATCATGCTGACCACCTCTGTCTCAATGTATCCTTGTGGTCCCATCTGTTTCCACGAGGGAGTTGACAATTTAAATATAAGACAAAGACTGTCTTTTTGCTCTGTGTTTGTAAGGTGTGTGCCTTGCGTACTGGGGTCTTGGCCTGTGTCCAGCTCTTAGGTGCTTCTGCTATACAAATGATAAGAATAATAAGTAATTAATTAACTAAGCCCCAAACCATGTGGCACAATTCATAGATTCTGTGCAAGTGGAGCTAGGATGGTAGGGATAGAGTGGGCTGCGTTTTGGAGGAGGTAGGGAAGGATATCTGGTTACAGGTTAGCAACAGGATGAGCCTGCTAAAATGTCTCTCATACTGTGCCTCCTGTCTCATACTGAGAAAGCGGGATGATCAGCAAGTTATCTTAAATGCCTATACACAAATGCAAGAAGCCTGGGAAACAAACAGGGAGAACTGGAAGTCCTGGCACAGTCAAGGAACTATGATGTGATTGGAATAACAGAGACTTGGTGGGATAACTCACATGACTGGAGCACTGTCATGGATGGATATAAACTGTTCAGGAAGGACAGAAAGGACAGGGCAGAAAAGGTGGGGGAGTTGCATTGTATGTAAGAGAGCAGTGTGACTGCTCAGAGCTCTGGTATGAAACTGCAGAAAAACTTGAGAGTCTCTGGATTAAGTTTAGAAGTGTGAGCAACAAGGGTGATGTCGTGGTGGGAGTCTGCTATAGACCACCGGACCAGGGGGATGAGGTGGATGAGCCTTTCTTCCGGCAACTAACAGAAGTTACTAAATCGCAGGCCCTGGTTCTCATGGGAGACTTCAATCACCCTGATATCTGCTGGGAGAGCAATACAGCGGCGCACAGACAATCCAGGAAGTTTTTGGCAAGTGTAGGGGATAATTTCCTGGTGCAAGTGCTTGAGGAACCAACTAGGGGCAGAGCTCTTCTTTACCTGCTGCTCACAAACAGGGAAGAATTAGTAGGGGAAGCAAAAGTTGATGGGAACCTGGGAGGCAGTGATCATGAGATGGTCAAGTTCAGGATCCTGACACAAGGAAGAAAAGAGAGCAGCAGAATACAGACCCTGGACTTCAGAAAAGCAGACTTTGACTCCCTCAGGGCAGGGCCGGCTCCAGGCACCAGCCCAGCAAGCAGGTGCTTGGGGCGGCCAAGAGGAAGGGGCGGCATGTCAGGCTGTTCGGCAGCAATTCGGCGGCGGGTCCCTCTCGGAGGGAAGCACCTGCCGCCGAATTCCCGCTGAAGAAGAAAGTGGCGCAGTGGAGCTGCTGCTGGAGTGCCGCCGATCGCGATTGCGATCGCGGCTTCTTCTTTTTTTTTTTCCTACCGTTTGGAGCTGCAAAAACCCTGGAGCCGGTCCTGCCTCAGGGAACTGATGGGCAGGATCCCCTGGGAGAATAACATGAGGGGGAAAGGAGTCCAGGAGAGCTGGCTGTATTTTAAAGAATCCTTATTAAGGTTGCAGGAACAAACCATCCCGATGTGTAGAAAGAATAGTAAATATGGCAGGCGACCAGCTTGGCTTAACAGTGAAATCCTTGCTGATCTTAAACACAAAAAAGAAGCTTACAAGAAGTGGAAGTGGAATGACCAGGGAGGAGCATAAAAATATTGCTCGGGCATGCAGGAGTGAAATCAGAAAGGCCAAATCACACTTGGAGTTGCAGCTAGCAAGAGATGTTAAAAGTAACAAGAAGGGTTTCTTCAGGTATGTTGGCAACAAGAAGAAAGTCAAGGAAAGTGTGGGCCCCTTACTGAATGAAGGTGGCAACCTAGTGACAGAGGATGTGGAAAAAGCTCATATAGTCAATGCTTTTTTTGCCTCTGTCTTCAGGAACAAGGTCAGCTCCCAGACTGCTGCACTGGGCAGCACAGCATGGGGAGGAGGTGACCAGCCCTCTGTGGAGAAAGAATTGGTTCAGGACTATTTAGAAAAGCTGGATGAGCACAAGTCCACGGGGTCGGATGCACTGCATCCGAGGGTGCTAAAGGAGTTGGCGGATGTGATTGCAGAGCCGTTGGCCATTATCTTTGAAAACTCATGGCAATCGGGGGAGGTCCCGGAAGACTGGAAAAAGGCTAATGTAGTGCCCATCTTTAAAAAAGGGAAGAAGGAGGATCGGGGAACTACAGGCCAGTCAGCCTCACCTCAGTCCCTGGAAAAATCATGGAGCAGGTCCTCAAGGAATCAATTCTGAAGCATTTAGAGGAGAGGAAAGTGATCAGGAACAGTCAACATGGATTCACCAAGGGCATGCCTGACTAACCTAATTGCCTTCTATGAGGAGATAACTGGCTCTGTGGATGAGGGGAAAGCAGTGGACGTGTTATTCCTTGACTTTAGCAAAGCTTTTGATACGGTCTCCCACGGTATTCTTGTCGGCAAGTTAAAGAAGTATGGGCTGGATGAATGGACTATAAGGTGGATAGAAAGCTGGCTAGATCGTCGGGCTCAATGGGTAGTGATCAATGGCTCCATGTCTAGTTGGCAGCCGGTATCAAGCGGAGTGCCCCAAGGGTCGGTCCTGTGGCCGGTTTTGTTCAATATCTTCATTAATGATCTGGAGGATGGCGTGGACTGCACCCTCAGCAAGTTTGCAGATGACACTAAACTGGGAGGAGTGGTAGATACGCTGGAGGGTAGGGATAGGATACAGAGGGACCTAGACAAATTAGAGGATTGGGCCAAAAGAAATCTGATGAGGTTCAACAAGGACAAGTGCAGAGTCCTGCACTTAGGACGGAAGAATCCCATGTACTGCTACAGACTAGGGACCGAATGGCTAGGCAGCAGTTCTGCAGAAAAGGACCTAGGGGTTACAGTGGACGAGAAGCTGGATTTGAGTCGACAGTGTGCCCTTGTTGCCAAGAAGGCTAACGGCATTTTTTGGCTGTATAAGTAGGGGTATTGCCAGCAGATTGAGGGACGGGATCATTCCCCTCCATTTGACATTGGTGAGGCCTCATATGGAGTACTGTGTCCAGTTTTGGGCCCCACACTACAAGAAGGATGTGGAAAAATTGGAAAGAGTCCAACAGAGGGCAACAAAAATGATTAGGGGGCTGGAGCACATGACTTATGAGGAGAGGCTGAGGGAACTGGGATTGTTTAGTCTGCAGAAGAGAAGAATGAGGAGGGATTTGATAGCTGCTTTCAATTATCTGAAAGGGGGTTCCAAAGAGGATGGATCTAGACCAGTGTTTCCCAAACTTGGGACACCGTTTGTTTAGGGAAAGCCCCTGGCGGGCCGGGCCGGTTTGTTTACCTGCCGCATCCTCAGGTCCGGCCGATCGTTGCTCCCACTGGCCGCGGTTCACTGCTCCAAGCCAATGGGAGCTGCTGGAAGCGGCGCGGGCCAAGGGACATACTGGCCGCCGCTTCCAGCAGCCCCCATTGGCCTGGAGCAGTGAACCGCGGCCAGTGGAAGCCGTGATTGGCCGGACCTGCAGACGCGGCAGGTAAACAAACCGGCCTGGCCCGCCAGGGGCTTATCCTAAACAAGCGGCATCCCAAGTTTGGGAAACACTGATCTAGACTGTTCTCAGTGGTACCAGATGACAGAAAAAGGAGTAATGGTCTCAAGTTGCAGTGGGGGAGGTTTAGGTTGGATATTAGGGGGAAATTTTTCACTAGGAGGGTGGTGAAGCACTGGAATGGGTTACCTAGGGAGGTGGTGGAATCTCCTTCATTAGAGGTTTTTAAGGTCAGGATTGACAAAGCCCTGGCTGGGATGATTTAGTTGCAGATTGGTCCTGCTTTGAGCAGGGGGTTGAACTAGATCACCTCCTGAGGTCCCTTCCAACCCTGATATTCTATGATTCTATGTGCCGTTTTTTTTTTAATTCATAATATTGTGGGTGTGAGTAAATTGTAATAGAGGGACAGAGCCTGATGGATCTCCAGGTAAGGTAAGCGGTATCATAGATCATAGTTTTTAATCCCTCCTATGCCACATCCCTGTGTATACTTAAGGAAAGTCCTTGGAGGGCAAGGTCATTTAAATTGGCTGTCATGATTAAGAAGCAAGTGAGTGGCTAGCCAATTTCTTTCTGTGGAGAGCGGTCTCCATGTAGTGCTTAAAGGCAGATACAGGGACAACTAAAGGTATTTTGTTCCCTGTTCTCTATCATGAGTAACAGCATGTTTGTTTCACTGCTGCCAAGCACTGGACCACATTACGTAATCTGAGCAGGCCTGATCCTTCTCTCGCACTGGTTTTACCCTTGAGTAATGCCATTGGCTAGAGTAGAATTAATGTCTGGGATAGTAAGATCAGAATCCTGCCCTTCGTACTATTTTTGCTTCTTGTTTTATTGCCATTACTATCCTCTTGCCTTTCCCACTTCTCTCTCAGGGTGTGTGTCTATAAGGCAATCATGGGGTGTGACTGATGCTTGTGTAGACATACATGAGCTAGCTTGGGTACCAAGGCAGCACACAAACCATTTTCTCGTGTTCTAGGTGGGCTTGTACTGCCTGCTCTGAAGCGTATGCTGTCGCGACTTCACTGCTTCAGTGCCTGAGCTAGCTACAGTAAAGCTAGTTGAGCTATGTCTACTCAAACTGCAATCACACCCCAGGATACCCCTCAGTTGTTCTTCTTTCCTAACCCTGCCTCCATGGTTTCTCACTGACAATCTCTGTGCTGGATGCTACAGATATTTTTCACATTTATGAAACTCTTCCTACTTCCTAGTGGATGACAAAAACACAAAGTGGTGGTTCCTCAGCTGTAGTTTTATAAAGTTCAATAAATAAATTGAAATGGAAAACAGACAGGGTTTCCCCCCTCCCCCAGTAAGGGATGGAAGAGAGCAAGAATCTACAAAGTAGGGAGGGAACGAGAGCAGCAGACATTTGTCCATCTTCCATGATTAAAAGGAGATAGTTTTTATTCATTTTTTTTAAAGCTCCTGGCAATTGTTCAGTTCATAGAAAGATTTAGGAGTATTTGTTAATGGAAGTGGTTGGCACCATGTCTTCTCCCTTCTATAGAATGACAGTACTTCTTTGTGTGGAAAAATAAAAGCACACATTTGTTTATCTTTAAAGAGTTTTACCATTGACCTTAATTAGAGTAAAGTTAGGCCAACACTGAGAGCTTCTGGTGAATAACAATTATTTAGTTTAGGGAAAACCCAGCAAGCTAAAGCCCTGTGGATAACAGAATGGTTGTATTGTACTACATGTCTAATTTGGAACTACTATTCCATTGGAGCTATATAGCAGTTTAGAACAATATAATCTTTACTCTATCGACAAGGTAGAATGTTACAGTTTTAACTGTAAAAAGGGAGTGGGGGAAATTTTTCCCTGTCATATTTCATTTTACCCATCTGATAATTCACAATATCTGTCTCAGAGCTAGTCATGAGAATCCGTGATATTCAGTCACCCCATGATCCTTTTTTTTTTTTTTAATAGGTAAAAGGGCAATTGTAAATTACAGCTAAAGCTCAAAAGCTATCAAAGGTTGTTCTAGGGCTGTTTTAAATCAGTGTAGCTGTTCCTCTTTCCTGTGTATGATGCTTCAGTGAGCAAATAATGATGGATGCCTTTAAAGGTTTTAGAGAATGCTAACTGAAGTAGAAAGATCTTTCATTTCTTGGGGTATAAAATGGTGCAAGACCAATATTTCTGAAACACATGAAATACAAATATAATGTGTGTCCTTCTTGTTAACAAGTTTAAATCTGCAATGGAAAAGGTAGACTTCTTCAGTGAACATTATTTTATCCACCTCTTTGACACATCATTCCAAGCTGGTTTGATGTAGCTTATTCAATATTTCTAAGGTCAGAATGTGGCATATTTTGCTGTGTTCCACAGTGCCAGCTAAGAAAACAGTCGTCCTCCTTACTGAGTGTAAGTAATCATAATCAAAGTATACTGAATTGTAATTTTCTATTTCATGAATCACTAACTTCCCTTTAGTAATATAATTGCTATTTGTATATTGGAAACCCCTAAATATATCAGATATTAAATATTAAAAATAACCTCTTTTAAAAAAAATCTCCTGGTTAAATTAAATTAGAAATGAATGTAGAAAGGCAAAGCATTTGAAATCAGTTACAATATAGAATTACCTTCTAATAATTAAGAACCTGGGTGGTGGGATGTAGCTAGAAATGAGTTATTTTTTGAAAGCATCCATTAACTTCTTTGAATATACTTTTTTATGAAATACTTAGGGAACATGATCTACTTGAACACAAAATCAATATGATCAGTGATATCTGAATCACTGATACTACTGAAGACACGATGTGCATTTCACAGTTCATTAAAACAATGTTTAACTACTTAATATTTTTAAAGTTCATTGATGAAAGAGAATGATTTAGTGATGTGGTTAAAATCCCACATACTCTATCTAAAATTCAGAAGTACTTGGATACCACCTTCATAATTTTAATTGATATGTTATAATGGATTCTTATTCTGAAATTACCGAAGACTCTCCTTGGCTAAAATTGGCCCTGTGATCACAGCCTGTGTACAGTTGAGAACCCATCTAGTGTAGCAGCACAATGCTGTAAATCAATTTCAATCATGGCACTATTGCTGATTGGCTTGCTGTGTTCAGCCTTAGAGAAATATCTTAACTTGTCTCTGCCTTAATTTCCTCATAATATAAAATAGGGATAATCTCATCTCAGAGGGATTGTGGGGATGTTACCCAATGTTTGCAGAGTGCTGTGAAAATGTTCACTGATTTATAAGTATTAAGAGACCATGATACATTGAATGTTCCTCGTGTTTCTGCAGAACATTGTAGCTCACATTTCCGTTGTATTTCAATATCAGAGGATAAGGAGGAAGGAAATAGTTTGAGGAACACAAAACCATTAATCTAATGTGAGATGAGACATGCAACCGTTGTGGCTACAAATATTACAATGAAAAAGCAAAAGCTTCCCAGTTGGAGAAAGTGCCTTGGCAAAAGCTGCAGGCAGTGGAACTCACTAATGTGGCAGTATCCTACAATAATCAGAAGAATTCCAGAAGTCTCTTTCTCATAGTAGGAAGAGCATTGACCAATTCATGACTGAGAGGGGGAACCTCAGCTAATATGAACATTCTGTCCTGGGGGCAACCAGGGGGACTTCAGATCCTCTGCCTACTGACCACAAGTTTGGTGAGCCCAAACCTGAATTCCTCTTCCTGCCTGTGAAGTGGAAAAGGGATTCTTTAGTGCAGGACACTTCAGGGAAGCAGGCAGGTCTCTAATAACCTGGGCCCTAGGAAAAACACCAGTTGACGTCAGTGGAGCTGGGATTTTATTCCTGTGTTCTTAAAAGTAGCATTACACCACAGTGATAGCATGCCAGTGCCATACAAATGTGTTGTCAAAGATAGCAATCCTGTGTCTTTCAGATCATTCACAGTGTTTAAGTTCAGTTCAGCGTACTGGTTCAGGCAAGCTCAGATGAACCAGCATACTGGTCCAAGGATCCTCAGATTTCCATGTAGCCCTAGATGATAACATGCCTTAACTACTGATTTGAGTGAAGAAACATTCTGAATAACTGAGGCAGCAGGTATTATTTTAAACTGAATGTTCCTGACTCTGCCACCTACAAACTATCAGTCAGATCTTTAAAGGGTTCTCAGAAATTATTCACATTCTTAAGTTTGGTTAGAAGGTTGCCATGGAAACCTTTCTTCTTTGCCAGCTCTGGAATATGAATCAGAACATGAACATCAGAAGAGAACATGCTACTTTCCTGACCCACCCATTTGCTGCCTCCATCATGACAGCTCAAGGCTAGAGTAGTTGACATCAGCACAGTATATACTACAGTACTGTGTGTTTGTCATTTCAATCAGGAACCTAAATAGCATGAGCATAGTCAGTTTCTTCCTTCCATGAACCATATTGGAATTAACTGAGAATAACACAGCTGCAGATTGACTCTTGATTGGGGGGAGGGGCAGGAATTCATGATATGAAATCCTGTTTAAAGGAATTTGTCCAAGTTACATTATATCATACTGTAAATGGATAGCAAAGCATTCAAGCTGACTCAGTGCATTTCTTATAAACAGCACATCAAACAGGGGAGCTACCTTAAGGAATTACTGTAAACTGTGTTGAGAAATAGGACTGGAAAGGAATATGGAAAAACAAATATTTTTCAGCCATTATGCCAAAAATTGCAGCTGTAAAAGGATAAGAGTAGGAAACTCTTCTGAATAAATGGATTTCACACAGCACAATAACCCCTGATCTTGGAGAATGAAAGAAACACTGTCTGATGGCTGTACTTGTTATGTGCATATTTAACAGGCATCAGTTCCAGATGAGTTGAAGTATCTCTCTATGGTACTGTAAAGAGGCACCATCTTTTGCTTTGTGTGTGTGTATAGCACCTAGCACAGTACGGTCCTGGTCCATGACTTGGACCCCCTAAGTGCTACCACAATAAATAATAGTAATTGTCTGTGCTAGAATTTTGTTTTCCCCAAATACTCCTACTATTCTACCGCTGGTGCAGTTCCACTGGTGGTAGCAAACTGAACACTAGTATTGACAAGGCAACAGTCAGCTGCCACTGTTATAAATAGTGAGTCACCTAATCCTGCTTGAGTATAGGTTGAAATGATACTGTAGTACTGTACTAGCACTC
>NW_020664418.1:24474607-24555408 GCF_002925995.2 Terrapene triunguis
ACACACAGATTATTTGAAATGTATTTGCTTTTGACAATAAAACAAGAGAATTGTACTATTGCAAATGGAAATAGATGATACCTTGGGATATTGTTAGTGTCATGGTGCAGCATATTGTAAAAGAGAACTGGGGGTGGATAGGCTGTGGCATGCAGTATCTTGTACTTGACCAGTGTCCAAGAACTGTCACAAACAAAAGTAATCTATTTTTCATAACTCTTAACTTCCATTCTACTTGGCTAAAGCTAGATAGACTGTCCTAAATTCTTGCCTTCAGTAAAATATTTTAATGGGCTATATGTTCCTACCAAGCTATATTAAGAATCTAAAGTGAAGAAAAACTTTTTAAAGGGAAGTTCTGTGTGCTCTTGGACAACTGGGATGTAACTGGCACTGTCTCTGGGGCTGCAGAACTAGCCCGTGGGGGCAGGGTGGCAGAAAGTGAACTGATGTGACTAGAGTTGATATTCCAAGTCTCTGGATTAGCCACTTGCTTTCCTCTGCCATTATAACTTACTATTGGCTGGGAGGAGATTCTTGGTAGAACTACTTGAAATTTTTGGAAATTCAAATTTTGATTTTTCTTTAAAAGGGAAAAACATATGAAATATTCATAGAAAATTCAGCCTCACCCCCATTTTTTTAACCACATCTGCTCACTCATTTTCCCCTTTCTTGTTCTTTTTTTATGCAATAGGGCAACCTATTATTCTACTTTTGCTTAAGTGACTTTGAGTTCTGAGTTACTGATCATTACATACTGCATAGTTACTGATCATTACATACTGCATAGTCTGTTATATAAGTGGTCTTGCATGCTCTTAAGGCAGCAGCTGACTGCAAGTTTAGGGGCTGGAAAGGAATTGCTCCTTCACGGATGACTGAACATGTTAAAGCAGGCTGAGTTTCGGCTTTCACTGAGCATCCTGTTGGTTGTACAGCACTGTATGCTTTTCCTTAAGTCTTCTCTCATACTGTTTATGTAGATGCAGTGAGAATTCCCCTTGTGTTGGGTTTATTCTTTTGTCACAGCTTTGCATTGTGGCTTTGTGTGTTGTCTGGTCTCCTGGTTCACCCCTAACCCAAGCCCTGTGACTGAGTCTGAGGCTGGATCTAGTTAGGTACTTTAAATATTATGCACACATTTAGGGCACAGTACCTTGTAGGAAATGGTCATATTAGTGAATCTGGGCCCACTTCCATGTGATTAAACACAGTATTTCCTGATTTCTAAGTGTCCTGACATGCCAGGCCATGGTTTGCAAGGAACCAAATGAAATGTATTTTGCCTGCCTGGCAACTGTTTAAATGATACTGTAAGTTCTTAGTAAATAAGTAGAAGTCTAATGCTTTATTGTAGCACCTGTCTTCGTTCTCTATCTCCAATCTACCTTGCAACAGCAGCAATTTTTGTCAGCCAAATGATTGTTTTCTGATGTAATAACATTTGTTTTCAAATAAATGTTTGAGGCAAATTTAGATTCTCTTGCTTTTTTTTTTGCCAATGATTAGAAGGTCTCCACACAAAGTTGTTTGGATGGAGCAGAATAAGCAAGTTGGGTGTTAAAATTACCAGAATCCATGCTGTAGATGTCTGTTAAGGCCTAGAGACATTGAGATAGTTGTAGCTCCTAGCCAAGATGAGCAAAAGTTATATCATTGTATTGTAATAGAGGTTATTTTCACATTTGGGTGGCTATTATGCATGAAATGGAAAAGAAAGGAGCATCTATTGCAGACCACAGCTCAAGGAATGGAATTCGATATAATCCCATTTTTGGCTATTTGCTGTCAGATGTTCCTGTTTTTGCATAAAAAGTGTCCGATATCAATCTCTTTTTAAGGGACACTGTAGAAACAGTGTCCTTCAAAAGAACTGAATGTATAAGTAATTAATTCTCAAATGGGTAGTCGCATCTGCACTAGAAAAATGTTGCCAAATTAGAAGGCATTTGGTGAAAAAGCAGCACAAGAGATAGTCTCTCTTTAAGAAGATAACTGATTTTCTAGACCAAGGAAATACAGTAGATCTATCCACCTGGATTTCAGCAAGGGATTTCATACAGTTCCACATGGGAAATTATTAGTGACATCAGAGAGAACAAGGATTAAGAAGAGAATAGAAAGGTGGATAAGGAACTGGTTAAAGGGCAGACTACCACAGGTCATACTGAAAGGTGAACTGTTAGGCTGGAAGGAGATTACTAGTGGAGTTCCTCAAGAATCAGTCATGGGACAAATATAATTTAATATTTTTAATGACCTTAGCACAAAAAGTGGGAGTCTAATAGAATTTGTGGATGACACAAAGTTTGGAGGTATTGCCAATACAGAGGAGGATCAGAATTATGCAAGATCTGGACAGTCTTGAAAACTGGAGTAATAGAAAACGGATGAAATTTAATGCACTTAGGGACTAACCACAAGAATTTTTGCTAAAAAATGGGGACTTATCAGTTGGAAGTGACAGGAAAAGAAAGACCTGGGTGTAGTGGCTGATCACAGGATGACTGTGAGCTGCAAATGTGATGTGGCCGTGAAAAAGTAGTCTTTGCAATCCTATGATGCATCATGCAAGGTATTTCAAGTAGAGACAGGGCAGTGTTAGTACGTTTATACAAGGCACTGTTGAGACCTTATCTGGAGTACTGTGTGCAGTTCTGGTCTCCAATCTTAAAGAAAGATGAATTCTTTCAGATGCAGGGAAGGGCTACTAGGATGATTAGAGGAATTGAAAACCTTCATTATGAGAGGCATCTCAAAGAGCTTGGCTTGTTGAGCCTAACCAAATGAAGGCTGAAGGAGATATGTTTGCTCTCCCTAAATTTATCAGAGGGATAAATACGAGGGAGGGAGAGGAGTTAAGTGCCAATCTGAACACAAGAACAAATGGATATAAACTGGCCATCAACAAGTTTAGGCTTGAAATTAGATGATAGTCTCTATTCACCAGAGGAGTGAAGTTCTAGAACAGCCTTCCCAGGGGAGCAGGGGGGCAAAAAAAACAATAACAACCTAACTGGCTTCAAGACTGAGGTTGATACGTTTATGAAAAGGATGGTATTATGAAACTGCCTACAATGGCATGTAGCCGATCTGCAACTGCTAGCAGCAAATATCTCCAATGGCCAGTGATGGGACACTAGATGGGGAGGGCTACGAGTTACTACAGATTGGCAGATTTTCACCTTCTTCTGCAGCATGGGGCACGGGTCACTTGCTGGTTTAAACTAGAGCAAATGGTGGACTCTGTAACGTGAAGTCTTTAAATCATGATTTGAGGACATCAGTAACTCAGTTGCAGGTTATGGGTCTATTTCAGGAGTGGGTGGGTGAGGTTCTGTGGCCTGCAATGTGCAGAAGGTCAGACTAGATGATCATGATGGTCCCTTCTGGCCTTAAAATCTATGAGTCTATAAGGGGCTAGAGGGAGAGAGACTTTAAAGAAAAAACTGATGGAGAGCTGAATAACAACTGAAATATCTGACCGTGATAAACAGAACAACATTCAGGCTAAATGGACGGAAAAATTCCTAACAGTGAAGTTGAGTCATTCTTGGTGAACAGAAAGCACCCCATTGCTTGAGTCATTTAAACCAAGCCTGACCAATGCAAAGAATGAGCATGCAGGGAACAATTTGCACCAGCAGGGGGATGAATAAGTTTGCTTAATCAGTCTTTCTTTTATTTCTCTAATCAATGTGATGACTGTGAAACAGTGATGGAGGAAATGTTAATTCCCCAACCATTCATTTTCTGCCTAGGCTATGTCTGACGAAGACTAGATTAGAGAGAGAGAAATAGGAAGCAATGTTAGCTTTAGTAATAGTACACCTTTCTCATGGTTCCATGTGTGAATAGCTTAGCATATGCCATGCCAAGTCAATGAATCCCTTTCTTGTTTTGGCAGAAGCCCATTGGTTCTGAGGGTCTCAAAGGGATTCTTCTACCAACTCAGTGCGACAACATTCTCCCATCGCCATGGTACAGATAGACCCCTACTTAGCCTTTGTGACTCACCACTGTGTGGTGGCTTAATATGCGTATTATGTAAAGGAAAGTCTAGTCTCTCTTCTCTCTCTCAAATGGAGTTTCATAAATGGAGTGTATTAAGTATTATGGCATGTATGAAATCTTAGTAAACATAGTAATCTGAATAGTAAGATCCTAATGGAAGCAAACACTTGACATTTGAGTGTGGAACAACATTAATGAGGCAGTCACTTCACTTTTTTCTGGACTGAGTGTAAGTTCTGCATACAAAGAAATAGCTTCAATTTAATGAGAAACTAATAGTTGGAACCCTATGCAGCTGTAACAAGACTACTTGTTTTGTAGCCATAACTTGCCTGCTTTGGATGGCTTTGTAAATTTGAGAACCAAATTTAATTTCATGTAAGAATAAGAAAGCATCTCTCCTTCTGAAAATAATTAATGGAAAAATCCTCATTAATACAATGTTTTGCTCACCTCTCTGAAAGAGGTGAAGCTGCATGTGGAGAGCTAGTACATGTGCAACAATTTCAGGGATTTACATGTAGAATGTAGGTGCCTGAGCTGTAAATTAACTGTATCATTGCAGTGATGTATGTATTTGTGTGTTGATTAATATTCATTACGTTAAGAATCAGTGTTATGGCAGAGCAGAGGAGACCTTTTTTTAAAACTCAAGCTCTTGCGTACTAATCGTTCTTCTCTACCTGTTACTACTGCAGACAACATTTCTACAAATAATGACTGAGCCAGTGTTGCTCCTGAGGGAGTCTCAGAAACAGCATCAGTCAGAATGAAGCCCCATGTTCCAGGCCTATTTACAGAAGCAGAATAAATACCCACTTTCGTATGAGTTTTTGTAGCCATTCTTCTTTTAAGTAAATAATTTACATTTTAAAGCCTTCAATTCATTTGCTTTTACTCTCTCCAAATCTAAATGAGAATAACATTTACAAAATGACAGAATTATGGAGTTAGTGTGGATTTGAGATGCAAACCACATGCTTTCTGGGCCAAATTCAGTTCTCCCTTACATCTCCATCTCACCCCTTTTTACTTGAGTGGACTCCCGTAGGGTAAAAATAGCCTAGAATTTGACCTAAAATTCTTGACCTCAAAGGGTTGTGCTTTTCTTTCATACTGAAGTCAGGGAAGCATATGCTGGCATTAATTTGCATATGCTGTTCCCGAAGTCCCTCCAGTTTTAAGACGTTTTGTAATGAACTGGTTCTACAGTGTGGTTTCATAACCTCTTGTTAAATGGTGTGAGGGTAAAAGCCATGTGGCATGTTACTGCTGTAACTGTCAGTTTCAGTAGTGTATATTGTATTCTGCATGTGGTGTGTCTTATAGAGTGATCTGTTTAGCGGGTATTTGTGATGAGTCCTGCAGAATTTATCAAGTTGTTCTGAATGTGTCAGGGGTAATAATTATTTGCACAGCTGCTTAATATGCTAATATTTAGGAGATTTCCAAGTTAATATGACTATTTAGAACACAAACCCCTACCACTGAAATTCAAACCTTATCCATAATTAACTTCTCTAATTGTCCCTCATAGGCTGACAGGTTTCTAAAAGATTGTATTATTTATAATTGTCAATATTTCCATGACAGATGCATGGCAGACATTCAGATTGCTTTGGCAGATGCCCTGTGTACTGACATTCAGAAGGCAACAGCCTGAGGGGGCATGAGCTGAGGGAATCATTCAAAAATTCCTCTGTTTGATGAGCTTTGATTGACAGAGATGCCAGGAATATATAGTCAGGTGCAATCCAAGGAGAGCTGGGATGCACTTGTGGCCAGAGCTATGGTGTGTGCTCTTGTGAGGGGTACACTCGAAAAAGAATTAAGCTTGAGTTCTCACCTAGGAGAAAAAATTACTGAGTGTTTAAAGCCAAACTGCTTGCCTCTAATTCAACACTGCAAAAATAAACAACAATGTGTAAACAAAAGTATCTGATGGTACCACATAATTGTGCAAAGAACTTATTTTTATTTTTTATTTGGACCACCTAGTTTTGATGCTTACCGGGGTATTTAGGCTTTGAGGCACCTCATCATCACCTACCCTTAGTGTGAGGAAGTCTTGTCTGTGGGTCAGCTCCCTGACTCTACGGGCAATACAAACACTCCCCTCTTAGCTATGCAGGCTCCACTGTCCCTCTGCAGGTTAGCGATAGGCTGCTCCAACCCCCAAGTCCTCCAAGCATCTTCCTATAGTGTCCAGCCTTTGGCCCAATGGCCACTCTCACAGTGTCCACAGATTTGCTGCTCCCAAAGGAACAGTACACCCTGGCTTACCAGTTATGCCTCCAATCACCACTCCACTTAACCCATAATACTTAGATAAGTTTATAGTGAAGACAAGTAAATGTTTAATAACAAAGTAGAAAGATTTGAGTGATAGCAAGTAGAAATATTGGAAACATGGTTTCATATAAATTATAATACACATTCTAAAACCTAGACTCAAGTATCTGGACACTTGCATGTCTTAGAACAAATCTCACCACAAAGTCCTCCCACCATTGTTCAGCCAGGCTTGGCTGGGATCCTTTTTTCATGAGATAAAACACGTTGCCAGCTTGTCCCTAGATGAGGGATGCTGGGGATTTCTTGGAACCCTTAGATATCTCAGGATGGTCCTTTGCTCTTTTTCATAAAGAGGACACACCCTGATGGTTGTTTTTTCCTTGTTGATTTTGCAATCTTTTAATTGTCCTCTGGCTCCCTACACAAATAGACTTATGCTGTGAGACACACAATGACGAGGCAGGGAGGTAAGCTTGTCTTCTGGAAACGCACCTAGTATTGATTTGAAGTCAGGAGATGGTGTTTCCACCATTTCCCTTGAAACAACAGAAGGTTGACTTTAAGTGGGTTTGTCACTTGAATAGAATGATTTTGTGGTTCTGCCTATTAAGGAATTGGTAGCGACCCCACTGTATAAGGGTAACTCTCCTGGTCCAACAAATTGATCACCATTTTTGAGGGGTTTCTATTTCCTACATCTTTGGCACTTTGCATCTCTCTACTCAGCATCTCTCTCTCTTTATAGTGATAGCTCCTTGCTCTGAAAACCACTTCATATGCTAAACTAATATTTGTGTGATCCATATAGCATCAGGTTGGGCTGCATGAATGTGAAAAGACCCTTAACTTGGTCTGCTCTCAAAATACACACATACTGAAGGGGGGGAAATAGGAGGGAAGTATTCTTTGAGGAGCAAGGGAGGGATTTTACCCCAGACACAGCCCAGATGTCCTCTTCCCAGATATCCTTTTTTTGTCTCATTTGTTTTAAAATTCCTTTATTCAGAAATAATGAGCAGAATAGGTTTTACTTACCAGATCATTCTGCTCCCTTCCTGAACACCCTCTGCCCCCACTACCCAGTTCATAAACATTTCCATTATGCTTGCTGCACTATCTGGAAGGCTGTTGGCTTACTTCAGCACACCTAGGAAAAGAATGCTGAGATGCATCATCAGTCAGCTCTAAGGGAATGTTGTAGTGAATAAAGAGTCTGCAGGGATAGTGGGAGGAGAAGGGTCAACAGAAAGGTGAACCCTTAATCTTATGGGGAAGGTAGTTATCAGCTGCTACTTTCTGCACTTCTGGTTCCTGGGAGGTGGATGGACTGGGCTGCTGCTCTCTGCTTATCACAATCACAGCACTTCAGTAGTATCTGAATGTGGATATCATTGTCAGAATAAACATCTAATATTTAATAAAAGCATATATTGTAGGCGATGTTATTATTATTGGATATTCTCTCCCCCCACAATACCACCTGACAAATCTTTAATGGGTTTTTCAAAGGCATACACATAGTCATCAATTTCTTTAATGAGATGGGATGAATGAAGGTTGAAATTACAAGGGCATGACAGAAACTCAATATCCTCCTCCCATACTGTAGGTCATTATAATATATCGTTCATCTCCATCAGATTAGTATTTTAAGATCTCTGACATTTTGATTGAATGCATTGTTAGGCTATTTATTAAAAATGAGAATATGCTGATTTTCTGCAAACTTTCCCACCTGAAGATAGGGTTGCCAGTTTTGTTTGGACATATTCCTGGAGGTTTCATTACCTGACATAATCGTTAATTAAAGATTAATCTTTAATTCCTGGAGACTCCAGGCCAATCCTGGAGCACTGGCAACCTTACCTGAAAGTCTTTATAAATGCTGATCTCATTCAGCTAGGGCAGAGAAAGGCTGGGAACACGGCACTGACCCTTTGGGACAATGTGTGTCACCAGGGGAACCCAACAAGAGCAATCTCTGTGATCTCTGGAACACAAGGACTCCAATTATTACAAGTGCTTTCATAAAGCATGTTTGAGAGGCTCCTTGCGTACTCCTTCCTCTACCATTACACGTGTAAAAGCCCTGTCAGAATCTGGCCCATAAGCATCGTGTCACCCATAGTTGGTGTGGGCTTCCCTAGTCATTATGAAGTGCTGTTGGCACACTTTGGGTGGTAAATTGGAACACAATATCTAATTATAGTAGGAGTGGAAATGGCGCCAGCCTTATTCTTATATAATACAAGCAGCCCTGTACCAGAATCTGACTCCCTATTATAAAAAGGGATGAAAAATTAGTTAATAATTCTTTACAGAACATGGTTCAAAATATGAGTATCAGAATACTTACTAGCAGTATATTTAACATTTATAACAGTGCATGCATCATGTATATTACTTCATACCTGTTTGTAAAGATGCTACCTAGAATTTAGGTTGATACCTAACGCACTAGACATGTGTTCATGCATACTAATTCACTCCCTGAAAACTTATTGTTTAACCATACATATTTCACCCCATGCATACTCCATAGAAAGAAAGGACTTGATTGTCCTCTGCCTTGTGTCTTGTGTGGTCATTCCCATCCATGTAAAGTGAGCTTAAAATAAACCTGCCATGTTTTATATCAAGGTGATTTAAATAGCAATTTCAATCACCAAGTGGAAAGTCACAATTTAATCAACTTTTTCACGTGTACTTCCTTTATTTTGTAGAGAAAGATTCATTCACGTTGGTTGATATAACAATTAAAATGTTGATTTACAACTAAATGGAGCCTTTATGCTAAATTTGGTACAACTTTTCACTACCCAGAAGGGTATATATTATATACATTTATTTAAGCAATTATATAGCTTAATGTTTTCAGATCTTATTAATTGTACACTTTTAATACGTTAGCAAATTGTGAATGATGTATTGCTTACATACTAGATAATTAACTTTTTGCTCATGATTTGTGTCAAGCTGCATTAGGATGGTCACTGGAATTTAATGAAACACACTACAACATATTTGTTTTTAATTTATATGTTTTAAGAGATTATAATAAATGTAGCCCTTAACATATTTTGTGTTTAAATGCAGCTTTCATTTTAAACAGGTTTATTTTTAAAAAGAAAAACATACCTATAATTTCAATTTTAAAAACTGATTTAAATCTGATGTTTTAAATTGATTTTTTTTCTCCACCGTGGTGTGAAATGCCACCAAATCAGAATATTCTATTAATGATATGTCTAAACCTACTTTGCATAACTTCATGAAACTACACATGATGCAAGACAGCCAGGAATCAAGCCCAAACTCTCTATTTCTGTGGGAATTGGTATGGAAAGTTGCAAACTTTAAACATATGCAGGGATTATGCTTAACCCTGCCATTTTTGGAAATAAGTAGGGATTCACACTTCAAACATTGCATTGGAGTTCAGTCAGCTACTGTAATAGGTTGGTAACAGACTATATAGAGCCTTTCATCTTTAGGTGACCAAAAATCCAGCCTAGGTCTGAAGACAAAAAGTTGTTGCCATTTGATAGATATTCAGTGGCTTGTTACATGCATTATTGACATCAGGTCAGTCTTTAGTGGACATCTGCACACTCTCACTAAAACTACCACTGGCAGCACCCTGGCTGATAGTCTCATCAGAGAAATCAGTGATCCATGGTGAATGGACTTGGGTGCTCTCTCCTAGAGGTACTTCTCTAGGACATGGCTGAAGAGCAGTGTGGGGGAAGCTTGCACTTTCACTGCTTGTGCTGTGCCTGCCCAGTGGAAAGAAGCCTTTGGTTTCCAGTGTTGACCCATAAGCAAGTTTCATGATCACTCAAATGAATTTAAAAAAAATGTGATGAGCTCATTTGATCTGTTTATAGCTTGGCTCTTTGGGATGGTGTAAAAAAGACAGCATTTAATGATGGCTTTCCCTGAACTTGGAAATTCTCTTCAGATTGTTTCTCCTGAATCCATCTGTTTAGGTCATAGACCTATTTGGGTCATAGGTCAATCTAAGAAGTGTTTAACCTTAATTTTAATCTTTAAATTTACTAAAATAAAGAGCTTTTGCATATAATTTACAATTCGGGTTTTGGTCATTTGTTCTTCCCAGTATAGAAAAATGGATTTTAACCAGGAGTGGGGGACGTTGGCCTCCTTTATTTCTGAGTATGAAGGGAATAATTCGCTAAGGATCTTGAACAGGAGTTGTTGGGTCACACTTGGCTTGCTAGCGCACGCCACTTACCCAGAATTACCTTGCAATCACTATTTTTCTTTCGTTGGACCGACGAGTGCAAATACATTACACTGTTCATTCTAACGCAGCCGCAAGCTTTAGGGTCCCCCCCCCAAAAAAACACCATTAAATAAAGTTTTAAGAAAAGAGAGCTAGGGCCTGGTTTGCTAAAAGAGATTGTTGCCAAAGGAAAACAGTCTCTTGTATTTTGGCAGGATACTATATGAACCCAGCTGTCTACCCGCAGTTGCTTTTGGCTGGATTATTTGCCAGCATTTTAAAAAATTAATTCGTTTGTTATGGAGAATGAATTTTTCACTCTTGTGAATCAGGTTTGAACTACCCCTTATGGAAAGGCATATGAAAAGTATAATGGCATGAGTTCTTCATTCCCAACCTCCTCCCATTGGTCACTTACAGCTATTCCATGCTGGGGGTTTGCCTTATTAGCAGGAACTCAAGGGAATCCCATAGCAGAGCACAAACATTCAGGTGGCCACAACTGTAAAGGGGCAATTCCAACACACAATAACTAAAGGATTGTGGGAATCCTGTGGTGTAAGGTGCCCGCCTTCCTCTGCTCCTAGAATTTCAAATATCTGGTGAGGCTCAGAAACATGGAGAATATTGAATTGAGCAAAATAATATATGGGGAAGAGACTTACAAGGACCTTTCAGAGTTTTTCATTATTTGTATTTCAGTAATTTCTGTGAGGCCTGAACCAAATTCCAGGCCCCATTGTGCAAGGCACTGTACAAACATAATAAGACGGGACTTTCCCTGAAGAGCTTGCAGTGTAAATAGACAAGACAGATAAAGGGTGGGAGAAATTATCCCCATTCTACAGATGGAGAACTTCGAGATAAAGAAATGGAATGACTTGCCTAGGGTTACACAGTCTGTGGCAGGGCTGGGAACTAAACCTAGCTCTCCTTAGTCTCAGTCAAATGTCTTAACACAAAACAATCCTTCCCTCTTCCTCTTTCTGTCTTCTACACATTCAGCTTTTTTGGCATCAATTCTCTTTTTGTGCTGTGTTTGTACAGCATCTAGCACAACTGGGTCCTGGTCCATAACTAGGGCTCCTAGGTGCCCTATAATACAAATATATGTGCCTGCCTTCTCTATTTAGATTGCAAGCTCTTCGGAGGCATCTCTTTCTATGTATTTATACAGTGCCTAGCACATGGAGCCTTTATCCTGGTTGAAGCCGCTCGACATTATTGAAATACAAATAACTGTGGATGGAAGATCCTTGTAAGTCTCCTACCCACATATTATTCTGCTCAGTTCAGTATTCTCCATGTTTCTGAGCCTGGCCAGAACTTTGAAATTGTAGGAGCGGGGGAAGGGAATGCCTAGTACTAATATAGATGCCCCATAGTGTTCCCATAATCATTTGGTTATTCTGTATTGAAATTTATTTTGATTATTGTTTATAGTGCGGTAATGCCTACAAAGCCCAGACCAGGACTCTGTTATTCTAGGTGCTGTACAAACACCAAGCAGCCTGAATTGCCCTTATACAGTTGTGGTCACCAAAATGTTTTCCTGTCTTCCTGAGGGGTTTCCTTGAGCTCCTGCTAAAAAAAGGCAGACTCCAACCATGGGACATTACAATGCTGTAAGTGAGCAAGGAGAATGGGTTGGGAGTGAAGACCTCCTGCTCTGATTATTTTCATATATATCCATAGGAAGCAACAAATTTAGCCTCACTTTTCACTATAGTGCAGGTTAATAAACGTATTCACAGTTTTGTGGACATGACTGGTTGGAAGTGCTCTAGGGTAAGTATATAATTCATTAAACACAACTTAACAGTGAAGAAATTCTGGTTGTGTTCAGTACCATTGTTGGTAGCCTGTTAGCAAATGCAAGAATGATCACATCCAGAAAGTGCCGTATATACTCGATCATAAGCCGGTTTGTTTATAAGCCGACCCCCGGCCCCCAGATGGATAAGTAAACATGGAAAAATTTTATGACCTGTTCATGAGCTGACCCTATAATTCAGGGATCAGCAAACTTTGGCTCCTGGGCCATCAGGATAAGCCGCTGGTGGGCCGAGATGGTTTGTTTACCTCGAGCGTCCGCAGGCACAGAGGTAAACCTCAGTAAACAAAGTGTCCCAGAGCGCCAGCTGCTTACCCTGCTGCGCCGAGACAGCAACTGGTGGGGAAATTTTTTGTGAGGAGAAGCTGGGGGTCAGGGGAGAAACCCCTGTGACCACCCCCTACATGACCCCACCCCTAGCCCACAGACCCCCACATTCTCCCCATCCCATCCCTTCCCACCTTATCTGGGGAGGGCCAGGGGAGGATGTCTCGGCCTGACTGGAGCTGCTCCGGCAGGCTGGGCAGCGCAGCCGCAGCCTGCTCCGGCGGGCCAGACCGGGCGGCGCGGCCGCATGTTCCAGCGGGCTGGACCGGGGGGCACGACCGCAGCGTGCTCTGGCGGGCTGGGCGGCGCAGCTGCAGCCTGCTCTGGGGGCGGGGCCTAGTGGCACGGCTGCAGCCTGCCAGCCCCGGAGCTGCAGCTGCTTCGGAGGCTGGGGGGAGAGCAGCGTGGCCAGAAGCTGAGACACTCTGGCTCTTCGTTTCTGGCTCTGCAGGTTGTGCTGCCTCTCCTTGTTCCCTCTGTTGGGGGGAGGGGCTGTGTCCCACCTCTCCCTCTCTATACCCATTCATAAGCAGACCCCCTTCTCTGGTGCTTCCCTTTTTTACTAAAAAAATTTGGCTTATGAACGAGTATATACGGTACTCCCCATAGTCATTCTGCCTGTTTCATCCTATGCAGCAGAGCAGCAAAAGCAACTCTTGAAAGGCTTTAAAAGCTGAGAGCTGTCAGTGACAAAAATTAATAGCTGCTCCTAGACATTTAGAAAAAGCAGAAGCATCTTAACGTATGGTCAATTTAGGGACCACCTGTTGCTTAACTGAGTGAATAACTCCTGCAATGGCTCAGACTCTTCTTCATTTGCATAATGCAGAGAGGCCCGAGAGCATAAGACTGGACAGGAGGCTCTTGTGATATCTATGATGGGCAATACTTGCTGAATATGAAATGAAAGACTTTTTGTAAACAACCAGAACAAACCGAAACAAATGGATAGGTTGCAAAAGAATGAAGCTGATCATTTTGCTTTCAGTTTAGGGCTGCTACATAAAAGATAAAGAAAGCCATTAGACAGGCTGCCCTTGTTTCCTCTCAGTTTAGAAAAGATGACTCTCATTCAGCTAACTAGAGGTTTGCCTATTTAGTATTTATATAGTCAAGTTTATAAATTAATATTTTCTTCCTATTCTGCCTAATTGAGATAAAGGACATTATTGTGCACCTAAAGTAACTGTGGCTGCATTTTGGGTTAATGTTGGTAAATCTACCATATAAATACTTCTCCATTTACTACATGATTATACATGGATTCTCCCTGTTTAATCTGTACAGGTGGCTTTAACAATCTTTTCTGAACATGGCAGTAGATACAGTTACATAGCCCTTATCAAACTGCTTTTGATGTTTGAGCTCTTTTTAGCTCATATATTTCTCCTGATGAAAGACCCTAAGAAGCATAGGCGCTGACTTTTGTTTTTGCCGGTGGGTGTTTTTGCAGAGGTGTGTGTGTTGGCGGGGGAGGGAAGACAGGAGGTACTCTGCCAGTTTTGGGGGGAGGCTATTTTCTGCATATTGATACAGTTCTTTCATATTCTAGTTATTGAATGACTATCATTGGTATTTTTACTATTGAATAATGATTCAATTGTTATGAACTACATAATTACATTATCATGAATTACAGTATATTAAAATCATGGCAAACACCTACAAGCTATCTTCACTAACGTCCCAGTTTAAAGACATTGTCTCACTGTAACTTTTTGGATGAAGCGGTCAGCAATCTTATTTACATCTAGTTCCCTGATATTTTCTTCATGCAGATTAAGGACAGCTACATTATTCTGTTGTGTTTGTCCCATTGATGACTGGAGATAATTTTTAGGTCTTCTGAAGCTGGCGAATGAGTTCAGGATAATATAGGCACAGTGAGAAGGATTCTTATAAATTTTCAGTACTCTAGAAACATAGTGCTTCCAGATTACTGCAAATGACTCCAAGATCTCTTTCTTGATGGATAAGAGCTAATTTAGGCACCATCATTTTGTTGGGATTATACAGATCGATAGATAGTTGGGATTATATTTTGCCATGTGCATTACTTTGCATTTAACATTGAATTTCATCTGCCATTTTGTTGCCAAATCACCCAGTTTTGAGAGATCCCTTTATAACTCTTTTCAGTCTGTTTTGGACTTATCTTGAGAAATTTTGTATCATCTGCAAACTTTGCCATCTCACTGTTTACCCCTTTTTGCAGATCATTTATGAATACATTGTACTGGGACTTGTGCTGTTCACGCCCCTCCTGGACACCACTATTTACTTCTCTCCACTCTGAAAATAGACCATTTATTCCTACCCTTTGTTTCCTATCTTTTAACTGGAGTGCCTGGGAATGCGTTCAGGATCATCTAAGGACCCCTAATTTAATTTAATGACAAGCCTTTTGTTATCTTAATCACCCTGCCTCTGTTTATAAACAAACTCCCTGCCCCAAGGACAGAAGTTGTTAGCAGCACAGAACTCATCACATTCCACACTCAGGCTCTGATGCCTGGTTGCTGAGTACCCACTATCTCCTCCCCCCTCCCCCGTGGGTGCTTGAGCCCTGGAGCACCCACAGAGTTGGTGCCTATGCTAAAAAGGGCAATTGTACAAGCATCTGTTTATAGGTTGGCTAATACAGCCAGCATTATGCTGCCATTTAAACCATTGGTCATAGTATTGGCTTTCTGTGGATATAAAGTGGTGTTCCTGTGGGTGTAATTCATTAACTGTGCCAACTCAGGTAAAATTGCTTTGAATGTCCTAAGGAGATATATATTTCTAATTGGAAGGAAAATGCTCCAATTGAGGTGTTGAATGAAAAGTGACAGTCCCCATTATTTCTGGTTTACCAAAGGTTTTCTGTTTTCTGAAGAGACTTCTCAGCTACCTGCTGGCTATATCTCTGAGTCTGTCCCATTGATTCTGTTGAACTTTCACAGATCCCGTTTGGTAGTGTAGATACTCAACCCCTAAAAGCATTGCTCTGAAGCAGCTTCAAAATATATAGGACCTGATTTTGACCCCATTTACCAGTGTAACTCCACTGACTTAAATATACACTCTCATATCAATACATCCCCACTGTGAATAACCACCTTACAATCATAGAAATTTAGGGCTGGAAAGTACCTCAGGAGGCCATCTAGTACATTTCCTCCCAATCCTGCTCCCCTTCCCCCCCAAGTATATCTTAGCCCACAGCTGAGAAAAAAAAGTATGTACTCCTATGTAGTATGTCCAGCAAATAACTGCTCCAGAATTAGGGGTCTAAGTGCTGCAATTCTTGATGCAGGAGTTAAGAAATCTTAATCCCTGATACACTTTCATCAGCAATGAATGCAGGAGGTGCTCCCATTAGCCCATGTTTCTAGTTTCTAAGGATTGATCATAGAAATTTGTCAAGCAATTGAGCAAAATCTATGAATCCTTGCAAACTGGCAGAACCTGAGCCCCCTGAACAAAATCCAGATGTTGCCAATTCAGCAGAGGCTGTGTGGACACATGATGTTTGAGCTCAATGTCATCTCAACTTAGAAGAGCCTACATTTGGAATGACAAGCTGTCTGCATAGGCGAGTGGCTGGCTAAGAGTCTGGCCCTGGACCGGGTAGTTCTCCATTCAACTGGCACACTCCTTTCAACCACAATTCATGCCTACAGCACAAGCTCTGTTGGTCTGCTGTTGCAATGTAGTGGTCTTTATCATAAAGCATTTCAGCATGTTGCAGGCTGGGATTTTTCACAGATTCCTACAGGAGTTTGATACTCAATGCATTTTTTAGTCAATGGGAGGTGGGTGCCCAACTTCTTTTGGTGTATTTGAAATATCAGCTATAAATATAATGTTATGAGTTCACTAAACGTGGCTAGAATCTGAACCAAATCCTCCACCCATTTGTGTTTTCACCCCAGTCAATATTTTATAGAGCTAAGGAAATAATCTCAAGAGATACAGCAACCAAACTGCGTAACCTGCAAAAAATTTTAAGCTATATCTTTAAGGGGTAAGAAACATGAAAAGAGTTTGATATTGTGGTTATCAATTATTTGTTTGGTTTGGGACACAGGAATATATCAAAACCTTGGCTGACAGTAGTTGTTTCAGATTCTAATGTTTTGCCTCTAAGGCAGTAAGTGACCTAGTTCTTCCTGTATACTCTTTAGTTAGATTCATTAGAAAAGCTGCAATAAGTTGTACTTATTAAAGTAAGTTTGCTTTCTATCTTCATTAAACTTTTTTATGTATTTGTCAGGCCTTTTGCCTCATTATGAAACTGAATTACCCCCAGAATAATTGACCTGCTATTTTCCCCTCCAATCAAGTTGGGCTTCTCAGATCACATCAAGAAATGGAAAGTTGCCTGTACCAATTGGCTGTGGAGACAAAATACTATATAGAAATACTAAAAAAAAAAAAAAGTTGATGAGAGACAATAAATTGCAAGACTACTAATTAAATGAATAAATAAGTCTTTCTGGGTCACTTTTGTGCTGCATTTATTATTACAGAGACTATAATATCAAACTTGCATTATGCATGAGAAGTACATAAAAGAAGTACAGATGACTCAAACATTTAAAGCTTTGTTCTCTTTTGTCATTATGTGCCCATTGAATTCAAAGTGGCCTCTATTTGGTCTCTAATTTTGCAAACACAATCAATTATAGGCACTAAAGGGAGATGTCAAAATTTTGTCACTTGCACTTATTTGTAGGTAGCTATTTTTATACATTTAGCTCATCTCTAGAGCTGTGTGTGGTGCAAGGGGAAAGCTGAACTCCTTGCCTATAGTGCTGCCCCTTGTGGTCATAAAGATCTCTCCAAACAAGTTCACCAAGCCATCTCTTTCGCCTCATTCAGATCTCTGCTAATAACTCCCCTCAGCCATGCAGCCTGCTAAAAGTATGTAGGGGATGAGGGGATGAAAGAGCTTAAAAAAACCTGGAACCTTCAGGGTGTGTACATGCTTTTATTGTCCTCTTATTACTGTCACCCTTGTGCGTCCTCTGCCCCCATCTTCTCTCCCACTATACACACCCTTGTTTGTTTAGGACCCTAGCTTGTAATCTCGTTAAATTTAGGGATGGTCTTTTTGTTTTGTGAGGCACCTAGCTGTTTGGAGGTAATGAAAAGTAGTAACAAATTTACAATTTTTTAGTTTTGTGTTAAACTCACTTAAGGTCAGAGAGGGATGAGGATAAATCAAGATTTTTGAAGCCTCTTTCTAGCCTTGCAGAGGGTGACCTTTATGCACTGACCATCTGGGGATGTTTAAGAGGCATGAAAAAGCTCTTTTGAGGGCACTAGCATTGATATTCAGAGCTACTGTGGTCTCACTCAAGGTTCATTCATCCTTATTATACAATATCACTTTCCTATTTTGGTCTAGCAATCTAGCAGTAGCAGTGCTTATTTGTGTGTTGTGTATACGAATATGTATATTCGTGTATACGAATATACGAATATGGTTATTCGGACCCCACTGTGCCTCTATGACCCCTTCATGTTATATTATATAAAGAGCAAACGTCATATCAATCAGGGAGAAGGGAGGGGATCCTAACGCAAGAATGTGATAAATACCAAGTGACCGCAGAGGGCGCTGGGAGTAAACCAATTTATGCTCAATGCCTGATTAAGTGCTCTGCATTTCTCTCATGAATCTTCCTATCAAGCGATTATACCCATCTCACAGCATGGAATTCAGGGTAAGGTGTGTGAGGGAAATATCCCCAAACTGTTCCATTGGACCAGCCAGGAGTTCCCCTCTCATGGGGAAGCTCTCTGCTGGCCATTTGCAGCCCCTCTGTACCTCCTGAGCGGCACAGAGGGGCCAGACCTCAATAGACAATCTTGCCTTTCATGTTTGTGTCAGCCACAGTGAATCAGCTCTCACCAGCATGGGCTTGTTCCGCAGCACAGAGTAAAGGAATTGCTTCTGCAGAGCCTGTTCATGCTGATGCTCATTGTGCTGCAATTTCTGATACATTAAAATCTACACCGTCACAATCACAGCTGCTGGTGTTATTTCACAGCACCTCTCAGACAATGGGTCAAGAGGCATGCTTTAAATCTATGCATGCTAAAATAGTAAAAGCTTTTTAGCACACATACCCCAAGACAGACCTATTGGTGCAGAAGAACACTTTAATATTACCAGCTGGTCTATGGCTCTGGAGTGATAATGGATAATAAAAACTAGATATGGCTTTGAAAGGAAATCCTGCTGTACCTCGAATGGCAGCATAAAAGGTGGGATTTTTCCTTGCATAGTCAGGGGAAAGCAGCAGAAAGATTCTGATGTGTAAATGCCTGATGGTTTCTGGAATCATTGCCCAGTCAGCCCAGGTCAGAAGGACCTGCGGTGATCTGCCATGCTCTGTGTGTGTCAGTCGTACGAGAGAGCTGCCAAGGGGGCAATGTTAAGTATGAGAAAAGTCTGTGAACTTATGCCACCTCCTCCTCTGAACCAGTGTCTCCCTCCCCATTCCTCCCACCCCAGTGTTCTACATCCCTTGTAATGCTTCCCAGGCTTCCATCTTTTTCACAACCCCAAATGCTCAGACAAAATGAGAGGTGCCCAAGTATCATTTTGACTACTTGAGATGAGTTCTGTTCTCCCACCTTCCCATTTAAATTATCCCTGCTTTCATAGCTCAGGCAGAATAGAGCCCCAAGGTATCTTGTGGTTATGAAAACTGACTTGCAAATTTTTTTTCTGACGGTCAAACATCTTTTAAATATTTTAACTCGTTCTAGATGACCATCTCAAATCACGGAATCAGTGAATTAAGTTTTCACAATATCTATGGCAGATAAATATTATTTTTCCTGTATTCTGATATGAAACTGACAAGTGACTTGTCCAAAGAGACAGTCTTTGGTAGGCCTAGAAAAGGAACCTAAATCTCCAGACTCTCAGTCCAGTGCTCTAATCACAAAGAAACTTTCCTCATTGTAAAACATTTGCTTGTAAGTACAATGAGTGAATAATAATATGGAAATTTCCATCTAATAAACTTTTAGTAAACTTAGTCCAATGGGATGGGTATAATGGATTTTCCATCTACTGCACTGGTTTGGATAAAATAGGAAATAACCTGAATCTCCTTTAGCTAACACAAACCGATTTGAACCAAACTCTTTACATATTGGAAATACTTTATTTACTTTAGATATGTCTATTTCAAGGGAGTGGATGGCTTGTGCAGTTGATAATATAATTGTACAATAATCAGGTAGACTTTCCACCTTGCTCTGAACAGAATGTACATGCTCTTCATTGTCCAGACATCATCTTCCCTGGGGTTCAGCCTCATTGGTGATAACTGAGGTAACAGCTAAACACAGGCCTTAACTTTTTCAGCTTGAATGTGAAAAAGGCCTTTGTGAAATGGATCCAGAGTCTAAAGAGAATTATGGGTAGAACTGAGTGCTCTTGAAAATCTGGTCCTTATTTAGGTGCTCAAATGGAAGCTGAGCTCGTTTTTGAAAATCTGGCCCTTAGTGACCAAATGGATTATCATAGTCAGTATCGCTCATGACCTGGGATCCATGTGAATTTTTCATACCTAGTAGCCCTGATGATTTTTAGTTTGCAGTGGTGGTGTAACCATGATAGCCCCCGGATATTAGAGAGACAAGGTGGGTGAAGTGATATCTTTATTGGAACAACTTCTGTTGATGGAAGAGACAAGCTTTGCAGAGCTCTTCAGGTCTGATGACTTTTAATCAGGATCTGAAAAACTCTCTCAGCTTGGGTTATTACTTCAGAAACCAGTCCCCAAGTCCTTCTCTCAGTAGTTGTCTTTTTAAAAAAGAAATATGAGACCTTTCAGTTCTACCTAGCAGACTGTGTTTTGACTTATTTTCAGGGGCTTCACAGTTAGAACTCGAAGTCACATGATCCTTTTACTGTGTTCAATACAGTTTGCAGAGAATCCGCTTTTACAGTGAGTGACTGTTCTTCCTAGTTTTGAATTTTAACATTCACATCCACAGAAATATTTTTCAGGCAAACTTTCTCTCCCCCTCTAGTTGTTGGAAATGAAGCATTTTTTAAATCCACAGATTGGCAGAAAAAATATTTCCTTCCCTTGCCACACTTCCAATAGTGTCTGCAGACACCTCATGTTTTACGGCTCTCCAACACCAGCCCCAGCTAGTATAAAACCATAGCGGGTAGATTCTGTTTACACCAATGCAGATGCTGAGTTTCAAAACTGAATAAAATCTGGCTTAGTGGATTCTTGTTTTCTAATACAGAACAAATAGTGTTCACTAGGACAAGAAATACCAAGATTATCATAAATCCAGCTGCTATTTGCAGGTGTACATAAGCATACAACCAAGCACTTTAAGCATAAAAGAAAATTTCAAACTTAACTACAGGAAAAAAAGTAAAGGGTTTACCTGTCTGGTAAGTGGTAACATCTGAACTGGCCCTGTTTAGCCATAGGCATTTTATGAGACCTGGTGCGAGTCACTTAGCCTCTGTCCCTCAGTTCCTCATCTGTAAAACGTTGATAACACTGGTGATAGCAGTGGCAGGAGAAGTTTGGGAGGAGGAAGCAGGTTCAGGAGCAGCAGCAGCTGCTGCTAGAAGATGGGCAGATCCTTATAGCCCCCCGCAGTGACATTTGAAAAGAGAGCACAGATGGAAGAGAGAGGTCCTGGAGCAGCAGCAGAGCTGGATGTTTTCCATGGATCAAAGGAGGCAGGCAGGCTGTGGTATAGCACTCTGACACCACGCTATTTTCATAAGTACCCATATTGGAAGTACCAGCGGTGTGAAATCAGCCTATTTCCAGCTGTATAGAAACCAGTAAGCAACGAGTGAAGAAGATCAGATAGGTTTGGATAAGGCTCCTATAGCCTACTCCTGAACACTTGCTTATTGCTATTGATGGCAAGCCTTTGATTTAGTCCTGGATCATTTGAACCAAATTCTGCAATTCTACCACTTCCAGGCAGGGACATCGTTTCAGAAAAATTCTGGGCGGGGTAGGGGAGGTACAATGTCATGTTGTCATATAGAACATTATATCCTGCAAAATCTAGGGTGGGGAGGGGGTGACAAAAAGTAGAAGACATAGTGGAGCATATATATCACACACCTATATGCCTCAGAGCAGTGCTTCACAATGACTCTATCCACAGAAATGTAGAGGGTTGGGTCTGAGGTTGGGATGGGGCAAAATATTGGCCAAGATTTTCAGAAATGATAAGTGATTTTTGGGTGCCTCGATTTTTGGATGCCCAACCTGGAACTCCTTAGAGGGGAAAGGGGATGCTCAGAAATTTCTCACAGCTAGGCCCTTTAGGAAGGCTCAAGATGGGTACCCAAAAACTGAGGCAGCCAGAATCACTGCTTACTTCTGAAAACCTTGGCTAGATTATCTGAGTGTGCATAGCTACTGGCCTAAACCCCAAAATGGTGATGGAGGCACAGCAAAAATAGATTCTATCAGAATGTAGTAGTGGCTGCTTTGATAATCTGCATTGTAGGATGATTCTTTCCCTGGCCCCTACTGGTATTCACTGTGCAAGGCTCACTTACTCTGGATCTGCATGGGGGTCCAGAATTTGGGCTAGTCTGAGGTCATTTGCCTGAATAGGTTTTTCAGGATTGGACCTCACTCGTTTTGATAAATTGGGGGTTTCTGTCTATATTCATGGAAGCTTTATTTTCTTTTTTCAAGTCTTCCTGAGTTTAATATCAATGCATGTTCATGGATGGCTTGAGGATGCTGATGAAACAAGGTTTGACGCTATGCACTTCAGAATGTTTACTGTTTGTTTAACAAGCTCAGCTTGGCACTGTGTAATTTTTGCCATAAATTTCCCTTCATTAGCTCTTACCACTGTAGGCTGATGTAATCTGACTTGCTAACATCTTTTTAACAAGAGCATGTGTGGTTTTTTTTATTTTCCTCTAGCAAATTGAGATTAAGTCACAACAGCAGCAGAGAATCTCCAGCAATCACATTTATTTAGCTTATTATGTATTTGAGTAGGAACACCCCTCTGAGAGAGAACCATGTGCAATTGTATGCTTCAGTCAATAAACTCTTATTACCTCAGTGAGAAACGTGTCAATAATACCTGTGGAGGTTATTAAAAAAATTCAGAATCTCAGTGTATTAATGTGCTAGAATTCATACAATTTGTTGCATCATTTAGAACAACTCTGGAGATGCAAACATAATTGTGCATCTTCCATCTATCATGTACTATTATTGATCCACGTTATTTGTCAGCATTAATAATTCGCTAATAGAATTTGAATGATGAAGAAAAAAGTTGGTTGACATTCATAACACAATAACATTAGATGGGGGAAATTTCCTCTTTCATAGGATTGTGTTTTATAATGGTGTCAATTTTTCATTTACTTTTTAAGCTAAGTAAAAGCCTTGTTTCAGTGTTATAAATGCTGTGTAGGTTTAGTCTATCTCAGATATTCATTTTTGTACTGGAAATAAATATATTTTTCTACTATCAAAATGTTTTGACACTTGTAAAGTGATTTATTTCAATGAACAATAACAGGAGGTGATGGCTTAGGGGCCTGAACATCAACTTTGAAATATCAAGGTGCCTTGGAATTTCAGCTTTAAATCCCAGAAGGGCTGCCTGAACTCTGTGTCTCTTGGATGCTAAATGAAGTTCTCTGAAGTTTACTGTGTGTGGATCTTTTGGATGAGATCTTCCTACCCAAAATGTCTTCCACTCTGTGTGGCCATGAAAGATCCTATATCACAATTTGGAAGTTTGTTTGCCCCAGGATTTATAATTGGTGACTGTTATTTGCTAAAAGGCAATTTTTTCAAAGTGTGTTTTTTCGAGTTTTCATTGATTTTTAAAATCCTGCGGTAGTGAATGGTGAAACGAGCCCATGGTGTCAAGTGACAGCTCAGCTGTTCTGGACTCGAAATGGCTATGCAGCTCTTCTGATATTTCAATAATGCTCGTGATAATGAATTTAATAATTATGACTCTTTCATTGATGCAGTATAAATGTTACATTAAATTTTTACATTTAGAAGATAATGCTGGCTTAAAAATATTATCAATAACCTTTTAAATAGCCTTTCTCCCAATCCTTGAACAGGTCAGCTAAATGTATAAATTATAACTGGCTCCATTTTCTGTATTGATTCTTCAGACATACATATTTGTATCTACTGGGTCAAATTCTGCTCTCACTTACAAGGGTGTGACCCCCAAAGAAGTGAAAGAGAAGTTCTAGCCATGTAACTGAGAACAATACTTTCCCCTGTATCATTTAAAATGCAATTATTTTAATTTTAAAGTATTTTCATTTATATGTTTAATGGAAAAATAGATCAAATTATGAACTTAGTTTCTTAGGGCTACATTGTCCCTCCTGCAGAAAAACCCCTGGAGATGGCCAGGAAGAGGAAACTGTAAGTTGCATCTAGCTGATTCATCCCCAGATTATGTCCAGGGAGGTGAGAAGGGCTGGGTCTTTCCCTCCATTTGAGCTGAGCATGTTTCCCAAGATGCAATATGCCCCTCTTGTTTCCTGGCTGCATGACTTCAATGGGCTCCTCCACCTGCTGCAGTGCTGCTTCTTCTGGCACCTGCCCCACTTTATAGGGGTTTCATAGCATGCAGGGCTCCATACACAAGCTAACACAGCCTGATGTTCATTTTTCCCCCTGAGAGATTCTCTGCTTTTGTTTGTATCCTGATCCCCTTGGCCTGCTCGCTCCCTACACCCAGATCCCTTTACTGTGAGGACAGCTCAATATAAATTGGGAAGGAAGGAAAATAGTGCAGCAGGGATACAAGATCACTCCTTCTATGGAGAAAGAGAGATGGAAGGGCTCTGCAGGGGGGTAAGATAACTTCATTGTCCCATAAGCCCTATGCATCTCACCTGTATAAAGCCCAATAACATAGGCTTCATGTGGATGAAGTGAATTTTGCCCAATGTGCAGGTCTGGCAGTGGAAAGGGTTTTTCCAAACCAATGGTCAGTAAGTAGCTAGACTCATTGCTGGGGCTAGCTTTAAGTATGTAGAGATGGTTTTAAAGTGGCTTGTTTGTTGTTCCCGCTGCCAAACACCCTCTCCACATATTATCCTAACTGAGGCTAATATTTAGGTTCATGCTGGGAAACCAGCAGATGAGCCATAAGATTGTTTTCATGATGGATTACCCCAGACAATCTATTTTTCAAAATGTTTTATGTTGTACACAGGCTAAAGCTCCATCCAATGCTGGGCCCTCCAAGTCCTGTTTACTGTCACTAGGAGGTTAGGATCCCAACTAACACAGTAGGGAGTTTAGCCTTCGAGGCCTGGGTCACACCTGCTTTTCTGCTCCAATATGATACATAGGTTCAAGCCATTTGTTCTCTTAGGGGCTGTGACGTTACACTCCATATGTTTTATGGAAATATGCTAACGAGTGTGACTATAATGTAACTGGAATATGCTTTATACAAAAGGTCTCTTATAGGATATCATTACAAAGCTTATAATCTACTGAGTGTGTTCATCCTATTTGTATGAATGTATCATTCTTGTATCTGAAGCTAGAAATATGAAGTATTACTCTGACGTCCTATTGTAACTATTCAAAGTGTGGGCCATTAATGGTGGCTTGGAATCTTGATGGCTCCCATTAACTAGGACAATTGGTTGTACATGGCTCTATTTACTTGTAAGCCTTCCTGTATACCTGGGTGCCAGCCAGTGAGTAATGAAGTCTCACAGGACATGTGAACATGTCACATGATACTGGAATCCATACTTAAACCTGGTGCTTTTCCATTTAGAAGGAAGCGTGGGAACCCAGAGAGAAACAAAGGATTCCTGCTTTGTGTCAAAGATATAAGGGTGTTGAACAGAACAAAGGGGGCTGCAGTCATGAGAAAACCCCTAGTTACCACCTGATAGGGTGACCAGATGTCCCAATTTTATAGGGATAGTCCCGATATTTGGGCCTTTTTCTTATATAGGCTCTTATTACCCCCCACCTTCTGTCACGATTTTTCACACTTGCTGTCTGGTCACCCTACCACCTGGGCTGGAATTAACAAGAACTGTACTAGGATAAAGGATTGGGCCCAGACTAAGAAGGAGTCTAGTCTATGAAAGAAGCTTTTTGGAACATCTCTGAGGGTATATTTTTTTTTCATAGAATCATAGAATATCAGGGTTGGAAGGGATCTCAGGAGGTCATCTTGTCCAACCCCTTGCTCAAAGCAGGACCAATCCCCAACTAAACCATCTGGCAATCATCATTTGGGCAACTGTGGTGCTAGTGTCCTACTTACTCCTATGGGAACCAGTTGACTGGGGGTGGGAGGTGGGGGAGGGTAAACCATGGAGATTGGACTAGGAGCTGAGGGGAGTTGGAAGATTGGGACCGGATGGACAAGGTGACTGTGACAAGGAACCATTGGGGATGGAATGGGGGTGAGGGGGAAGAGAGACAGATCTGATAAGGTGCTAGGGCTCAGTGGGAGAACTGGGATTGACTGGGCAAAGAGACTGGGACATGGAGCCAGAGAGAGGGAGACTGGAGTAGGGCGGGGGTAAAAGGATTCGATTGAGATTGCATAGTCAGCCTGGGGAGGGAGACTAGGACTGGGAGATAGTGGAGGAGAAGGGGAAAGACAGATTGGACAAGGAGGTGGGAGAGGAAAACTGGGACTGGTAGGGGAAGGAACTGGGATTGGCTGCACAAGGAGACTGGGACTAGGTGTGGGGAGAGGAAGACAATGGGAGTTGCGGGGGAGGTAGATTGGGACTTGGAAACTGGCCTGGACTGTGAGACTAGGCTTGGCTGGGCAAGAAGAAATGGGGTAGAATGAGAAGCCTGAGGAGTGGAGTGTGGACCTGGGATGGCAAGGAGACTGGGACTGGGATGAAGAGCCAGGGGTGAGAAAGAGATAGGAATTAGGACAGAGAAAGTTTGGTGGAAATGGGGCAGAAGGGTTCACGCTTGCAAGGAACAGAGAGAAGAATCTCTGTCTACTAGAGCACATTTACTTCCAGATCTGGGAATGGAACCCAAGATTTCCAAATCTCTCTGTTCCTCTGCTGTCAGCAAATATCTATGGGACCCACTAGCAAAATGTGTCTCTTCCCCCTTGAGGCTGGTTCACATAGAGGATGACAACCTACTAATGTTATCAGATACTGCCTTAGCTCAAATTGCAGAGGTATGTGTGGCGGATCTGAAAGTTCCAACCCTGTTAATGAACCATGTGGATGTGAATATGATGCCACATTATGGAATTTTTTTTTTAAAAATGCAGGAAATTACGCACAGAGGAACACACAAACACTCTAGATTAAAAGAAAATTATTAAGATTGCAAAGAAGTAAAGTATTCAACATTCAGAAATGTCAGAATTAACATTGTCTTTACAACCTAAATTTACCCTTTGTGCATATACTACTTTGCGCATATACATTATGCTATAGTCCTCAACCGCATGATCACATGCTACCTTTTCCCCCACCGGACCCTGCCTCATTTGGTGCACACAATGTAAGATTCACCTGTATTCAGTTTCTTAAATGTATTAGGCTCAGACTTGCGTGTTTTGTTTTATTTTGCTTGGTAACGTACTTTGTTCTGTCTGTTATTACTTAAAACCACTTAAATCCTACTTTTATACTTAATAAAATCACTTTTGTTTATTAACAAACCCAAAGTGAGTGCTTAATACCTGGGGGAGCAAACAGGGAGATATCAGCACAGCTATCAGTGTTATAGAGGGCAGACAATTTATGAGTTTACCCTGTATAAGCTTTATACAGAGTAAAATGGATTTATTTGGGGTTTGGATCCCATTGGGAGCTGGGTGTCTGGGTGCTGGAGAGAGGTGACCTGCTGAGCAGTTTTTGGTGAAAGTCTGCAGCTTTGGGGCGTGGACCAGACTTGGGTCTGTGTTGCAGCGGACTAGCGTGTCTGGCTCAACAAGGCAGGGTTCTGGAGTCCCAAACTGACAGGGAAAACTGACTCAGAGGTAATTCCAGCATGTCAGGTGACAGTCCCCATGGGGTCTCTATGACTGAACCCGTCACAGGGGCATTAATGGATTTTTCACTATTATAATTCTAATATTTATTTTTCTTGGTACTGCAGTACTCTTCTTGCTCTTTGTGTTGCAGAATATTATTATAAGGCTTTGTTTTGAGGCCAGTAATGATGGTCTGAAATAAACCAAAGGTCTTAAATCATTCAGGACAGTAGAATAATCATTTTTCCATAAAAACAGCCTTGTTTTTCCTGAGGTGTGGTTTTTTTTTTTTTTTTTTTTGTGTGCTTTACTAATGTTTTATGGGTTTAAATGTTCTGTCTTTCAGTGATTTCAATTCATGATGTTTGTGATATCTAAGAATGTATAACAGTAAAAATTCAGTAGCTGGTATTTTGATGTATCCCCAGTTATGTGAAAAAATACTGTCCCAGTGGGATCTTTGGTTTATTAACTATACACACACACTTGAAACTAGACCCATACTATTTCAATCTGTCACAATGCGTTTGGGAGAGACTTAACAGGAAACTCACAGTAAATCATTAATAACTAAAAAGAACATTGTGCTTATGCAGTATTCAGAACCACATGAATTCTGTAAAATAAACAAAGGGAAGAAAATGAGCTTAAAATCCATCATGAACATGACTTCTGTATGGGACTGCCTTTCACCTGAAGCTTTCAAAGCTCTTTCAGATTTAGTGGATCATTTTGTAGAGCTGCCAGCTAATGGTACTATTTGTACAGATGCTGAATGCTGTATAAATGTACAATAAACACCCAACATTTATTTAGAGGTAAAAAGTGCACATCTTATTACTGTGATTTACAGTTATTAATCTTTTCATCAGCCTTAGGTCATGATCCATCTCCCACTGGAGTCAATGGAAGGTGGATGGGGCCATTATGTCCCCAGTACATCAGGGCAATTAAGCACATGCTTAAATTCCACTGAGGTCTTATGCACACGTGTAAGTGTTTTGTTTTTGATTGCTGAATTGGGCCTTTAATCTGCTTTCTAAATCTGAAAGGTATTTTGGGGAAATAGTTGTAATATTTTAGATGATATTTATATACTTTTCCTAGGACTAATTTCTGTGGAAGGGAAAGGTGAAGGAAATAGGAAGGGGGTCCCTCTTTTATGCTGTACAGTAACTTCTTTTTGGGGTGGCAGTGGAGTTATTCTCTGAACGTATGTGTAACTCTCTTTGAGTTACCCAGGGTAATGAATCTGTCCCTAATAAATGACAACAGAGTTAAGAAAATATAGAACTGCTGAAGAATCTGGGGAAAATACTTTTTTCACTTGAAAAATAAAGCAGTATTTTCCCCAGTTTAATATAAAGTTATGGCAGAGGCATAAAGATGAGGAAAGGTACATTTGTTGAATAGGTTTTTTTTGTACATATCAGTGTATTCTTCTCTCCTAGAAGTTAATACAGTTGAGACTAGTTGCCTTAGAGATGAGAGTTATCTGTTCATAAAAGTGAATGCACCCCAGGGAATTTAATAATAAACAAAATACATCATGCACATATAGCTTGGGGCTATCTAAACTGCTTGCTCAGCCTCCCACCCACTCACTCACTCAGAATAAATCTAGCAGTGAATTTACCACATCTTCCTGCATTTTTGACACTAGCAGTTCTGATTATTAGCAAAGGATGGTTCTGCGCCAACAAAGAGGGTTATTTATTCATTGCCAGTCTTTAGTAACTATCAATGTAGTATCATAAATAGCTATGACTAGGAAAGCTGATTTTCAAAAACAACAAATATTCCCCATTTGCCAATACAGCAGTTAAACACTTGTGTGGTAGGCATGTCTTCCCACAACAGCCCATGATGGATTGCAGTACCACAAGCTGTTGTTTTCACTGGCAACAATCACAACTGCAGTATGATTATACCCATGGTGAGATCTCAAGATGGGAAGGAAATTAACTCATGTCATTACTATAGAAATCTAGGCCTTTTTCCTGTAATTGTATCTCCTGCTATGCTAATGATTTGTGATGAAGCTTATTGGCAGGTAATATTTAATTTTCAAAGTCTGAGAAGGAAGATCACACCAGTCTGATTGGTGGTTTATTCCTCCTGTTCGTATGAATAGCTTGCTTGGGCTGTGCGACCTCGAATCAACAAGGTTGTTTTGTTATAGGAATGCCAGTTTTAACCCTCTTTTCACAATGCCACATCCTGGAGGCCAAGAGAGGGAGAATATCTACAACTAGAGCTGGAAAATTTTCCAACGGAACAATTTTCCATCTGGAAAAAGCTGATTCTGTAGGATTTAAATGTTCTGTGAGAATATGTCAATTCTGTCAAAAGTTTTGATGGATCCAGGCAGGCTAGCTGGCCAATGGGTCAACCTGCCTGCTTGCCTGGTTCCTACTAGCCCACCAGCCAGCTGTTGGGTGGCAGGCTGGCTAGCAGGTAACCAGGTAGGCTGCCTGGCTTGCCAGCTCACCAGCTGCTCTGCTAGTGAGGAGGTGTGCTCACTAGGTACTTTGCTGGTGAGTGGGTGGGTGGGCAGGCCAGCAAAAGGGATTGTTTCCTTTTTGAACTATGTAGAACAAAATGCTGACAACCCAGAATTTTCCATAAAACAGCAATTTCTTCTTCCATCAAACTCTACCCAGGACATATCTCATGATTTGGTCCAAACTCTGAACCACCTTGTTGCCAGTGTGCGTACAGGTACACGTGTATGTACATGCAATACATAAAAGAGCTTCTACAATACAATGGAGACATCTGTCCCCTCTGTTGCATCATCTTCACCCCGATAATCCATTTACCAACCTTAGGGTATGCCCACATTTGAGCTAGGAGATGTGATTCTCAGCTTGCATAGATGTACCTGGCTAGCTCAAGCACAGCTTTGCAAATAAAAACCAGCAATGTAGTGGGGGTAGCATGGGCGACAGCTCGGGCTAACTGCCCAAATGCGTACCCAAGGATTCCAGGTGGGTACACGTTTGAGCAGCTAGCCTTAGCCACCACCTGTGCTACCCCAGTTACATTGATAGAGGTAATGTGCTAGCTCAAGCAGAGGTAGCATAGGTATGTCTGTGTGAGCTGGGAATTGCACCTTCTAGCTCAAATGTAGGCATACCCATAGTGGTAGACAGGGATGTTGTCCCTCTGTTGGTCAGCCTTTTCTGTTGTGTATCTTTCTTTAAAATCCTATCTATATTTAATGACACGCTTAGGTATTCAATACAGTTTTCCACATAGCTCCACTAATGTGCCTACGGTTGGTATTTTGTTGCTTTGCTTCACCTGATCAGAAATTGCTAATCGTGACAAACAATGTCATGTGTTTTCAGAGGCATACATTCTGTATGTCCATCAGAAATGACTGAAACCTTCAGATTCATTTTTGTGTGACTTAAGCCAAATTTAAACTGAAGTATCCAGAGAACTACTAACCCTTCCCTAAGCCCCTAGCCACTTCAACTATATTTTTCTAACCATGGATACCCTTTCTGACCTGCAACCTGCATAAAAATGATTCCCCCTTTCATAACCCAATGGGTTAGTTTCTTTCTAGACAGGTTTGTTTTACCTTTAAATCTTAACCATGATAGATATTCAAAGGCTTTGATGAACGACCTATATGAATGTCTTGGGAGACTGACTGACTAGTTTTTTCTGCTGCCTGTGCATATATAACTGTGAGGATAAATCACCCTTGTCAGGAATGATTTTCCCTCACAGTTGGTCTGCCACATGGCACGTTACTGTGGGCACTTCCTAATCTTATCCAGATCAAAGCCCTGTACAAAACTTAGTATAGGGTCTTATTCTGATGTTTGCTACGTTTTTGCCTTTTTAGGACTCACTTCATTTATAGTAAATATTTTGTACTTAAGATGTTCTTGCTGTCTCTCTTTCCCCTATGAAATGATACTGAGCTAGTCAGTAAGGAATTCAACTATTATTCTCTGTAAGGAAAGTTCTAACCTGCTTATGGTACAATGGTATGAACTTGATTAAACACTTTGGTTCACAGCTTGTCTGCATTGCCATTTCCAAATGGTACAGTCATTTTCCTTTCAGCTTTCCATGACCTTATTTTTTGGTAGCCTTAAATTTAAATATTCCCGTTGGTATTTATAAAGCCACATTATTTAAAAAGTCTTGGATTCCATGTTCCTATAGCTTTTATAACACAGAGCAAAGTACAGGATGATACTGTTTTTCTCAGTTCGGAGACTTGGTGGTGTAAGGTTCCCCTCTCTGTCTTCCCAGACACTCTTCTCTCATCCATAATGTAACAATGAAATCCTCTTCCTTGTTATCACTCTGACCAGGACACCCTCCCCCATCTCCCAGTAGGCTGCCTCTACTCTACTGCATCCAGTTCAAACTTCCTAGCCTTGTTTTGTGTTTCTCTACCCTGCCCCCTGCACATCCACCTTGTCTCTTTTTTCTAGGCCTGTCTACAATAGAGAAATGTTCTAGCCATTTTAAGACTGGCTGGAAAATTTCCCCAGTCGAGACAAGCCTTTTGAGTCACACTGTTCCACAGGTTATGCCAATGTTAAGACACCATTTATCTGCTGCTACTCATGGTAATTTGCATGCTTTATTTCATGTCACTCCTTATATACAGAACACCCTTCCTGACCTAGACTGTAAGCCCACCACTGTCCCTGCATTCAAATCCTTTGTCAAAAATCCACTGTCACACTACAAAGGCGTTGGCTGTCAAATATAGAAAACTTTTTTTGTGGGAAGTGTCACAGGCCGGTTGGCCCTTTAATGGAAGCCAGGCTTTATGACCTAGTAGTTAATCCTCAGCTCATCGTGATCTGGACTGATTTACCCTCCTGTGGGTGGGTCAGGGAGAACTAAGTGAGTGGGGAGACCTAAGAGAGAGGAGCAAGGGGAGTTCCCTCCCTCTGGGAAGGGCCTGGTCAAGGCACGCTGGAGACAACCATGGGGAGCACATTAGGCTCCTGTTGGAGGCCATGAGAAAGGGCCTGTAAGAAGAAAGGATTCCCTGGAAGAAGCTACCAGAATCCCTGGGGAGGAGAGGCAGTGGGGAAACTTGCTAGGAAGGAAGGCCTGGGAAAAAGCCTGGGGAAGCCATGCTCAGCCTCAGGAGCAAAGAAGAGCTCTGCAATGCCTAGCAATAGGGGTAAAGAGCAGGGAACTTTAATGTAGTCCAAGAGGGGTAGAAGGATCTTCTGTTGGATGTTGGTGTGGATTCTTTAGGTGGACAGAGGTGGCCTGACTAGCAGACTAGACCATAAAAAGTGTAGGCAGAGACAGTTCATCACAAGGCCAAAGAAGTGGTCAACAGAGATGAAGACCACTGCAACATCTCTGGCATCAGAATGTGGGTTGCTACAACTGTGAGTGGAACCACTTCCAAGAAGCTTCTGCTATTTTTCAAGAGAAAAAATGTGAAAATTTCAAGTGTTCAAAGAATTCTGACCACAGCTGGACAAAAAAGCAAATGATTTTTGCAAAATATTTTCAAAAAATTCCACAAACTTTTTCATTTCACTTCAACAATTTTCAACCAGATACTTACAAGTTAAGCTGACTCGTTTTGCAGCTACCCACAGGGTCTTCTGGTTATTCTTTGGCTTATCTTCTATCCTAATTTTCTCAATAGTTGGTCCATTTATGATGTTTCTCTGACAGGCTCCCACTGTGGTCAGTCAGAAATGTGGATTATCAGCACCTCTGAAAATCAAGCCTCTAGATTTCAAGGTCTTTCCCATTTTGAAGTTTCCTATTTTGCCATCACTTTTTTAAAATAAAATTTTGCTACAACAATTTATAAAAAGAAACCACTTGTTTCATGTAATGCAGTGATTATCAGAATATCAGCATTTAACAAATGGAAATCATTTATTTACCAGTGTATTTCTTTCATAGTGTTAGGAAGGAGTTAAAATTTAGCCAGCAAAAAAACCAAAAACTGCTAAAAAGCAAAAACGCTAACAACCATAAACATTTAATAAGCTTATATGGTCAATGCCTGCCCAGTAACTCAGTTCTTAAAACAATGCTAACCCTCCCTTCACAACCCACTAAATGTCTGTAAGCACTCATCCCTACCGCCTCCCCCCCCGCCTCCTTCCCCCGCAAGGTAGTCATAAATGTTTAATGCAATTAGAATGACCTCTATATGTATGTACTGTTCTTATTTTTATCTTTGTTCAGGGTTCTCTCTTGACTTGTAACAATGTCTGTCTCTGTATGTACAAATAAATTAAAAAAAAACAAGGAAATAACTGGCCACTATGGCACCATATTTTCGAAGCTGCTTGTCAGTCTTCCCGGTACCGTAAATAAACCCCCTTCAGTACTGAATTTGTCTGTGCTTGCCTAATTCTTTTTTTTTTAAACTGTTTGCTTAACAATAGTAACAAACAAATGGTCTAAATTGTAGCATCATATTAAAATGTCACTTGCATAACAGGCGGCTTCACAGCTTTCCAGTTTTTAAAAGGAAATTGTTTCAAATGCCAGGCAAAAATTAGTGTTTCATAACTAGCTTTCCATATAGGGGTCACTGCTTTTCTTTCAGCTGTTTAGGAAATCAGCAGAAGATGTACCAACAAGAATAATAATGTATAATTGTAAAATAGCTTAAATAAAACAGCTGATCAAGCTTAGAAGTTTAATGATTCTATACTGGAAAGGTTTTTCTTAAATATATACATCTTTCTGATGAAGGACTATGTGACTACAAGGTAAAAGTAAATATTATTTTCTCAGTATGTTGCCTAATAACTCTAGTGAATTCATTTTCTTTTTATCAAGTGTGTTGATGAGAATTTGTTAAAAAATTTCATCTAATCAGCTCTCTTCTGTACCTGGGGAACACTTTGCAGCAGTAAAGCAAACTTTCAAAGAGCAAAGGTTTTTTTTTTCCTTTTTAAAATCAAAGATATTTCAACGGTGAATGCTCACATTCAAAATCTGTTGGCCAGCCTAAGTGTTGTGAGCATGATGGGCCCTTTTCATTCATTCACCATAGTGTAAGCTTTTGGGGGAAAGGAACAAGTGTCTAGTAAAGAGGGGCCTGATTTTGTGAGGCTCTGTGCACCTGACTCTTCCATTGGCTTCCATGGGAATTGAAGGTATTCTGCACCTTTTGGGCCCCAGAAGAGTAGCAATGCTAACTAAACTGGAATGCTGAGGTACACAAAATGCTAGTAAAGCTTTCCTTGTGTGTAGTACCGGCCAGTGTGCTGACTCTTCTCCAAGCCCGATGAGCTAGTGCCCTTATGCCGTGTGCCTTTACATTTGACAGAGTGCTCTAATCATGCTAGGCTGGAAAGTGGCCCATCTAGTTCCATACCCTACCTATCAATGTGTTTCCATCATGGGATGTTTCTTTCTCTCTCCATATTGCCATGCTGTAGTCTTGCTGTCTGCAGTGTAAAGATGTGAACTAAAGGAGTGATTTTCAAAGGTGAAAACTCCCTTTGACTTTGAATGGGAGTTGGGTACCTACCTGTCTTTTGCATCTTACTAAGTTGCCAAACAGTTTCTATTTAGTCATTGTGTTTCTTTATCCTTTACACAAAAGCAACTTTTGTAGGTTCTTTAATTATCTTGTTTTGTGCTACTAAAACAAATGGTAAACAAAATGCATCTGCAGATAGGGTTCTGTTTTCAGAATTTCCTCCTTGTGCGCTCACTCTTGTATGTGCACAAACAGCTATTTGCCATTGCAGCAAAAGCAGTTAAGAGACCATCTCCCCAGTTTGCACACTTCTGCATGTACAAAACAAGACTCCATTCTTATAACTGGGTCCACATGGTAGATTTTGTCTCTAGTTAGAGTGCCACTGAAGACATCGGGGCTCCATGTGGGTGCAAAAGTCATGTGTGGCTCTGACTGCAGATACCCCCAACTGTTGCCCGTGCCCAGCCAGACAGCTCCAAGAGCAAAGGATTGTATTTTGGCATGTCTCTGAAGGGATAGCTGAGGAACTATTCAATAATTCTTTGTTGTCTTAACAACCACTTGCTAGAAGCTTTTTCAAGATATCGTCCATTTCCCTCTATAAACGTGAATTGAGGTTCTGTCATTAACCACAGTATCTCCTGGAAAATTATGCATGAGAGCACTAAATGCCTCATCTATCTGGGGTCGTAAATGTTTATAATATAATGGAGAGGGTGATAAAGTAGCTACAGAGCAACAAAGGAGCCAGACTGAAAGTGATGTGTAGGTGGAGGAAAAAACAATTGCAAGGTACACCACTATATATGGAGACGACATCCTGAAAGAAATCTTTCCCAACCTCCCCCAACCCCTTCTGCCCTTCAAACAACCCCCCAACCTCACCAAGCTCATCATCGCAAGCAAGCTCCCCACAGACCAGGACACCCCAACTGAATGCAGCACCAGACCCTGCCAGAACAATAGATGCAAAACCTACAGACATATCTCCATTATTATCATCATCAATACCCTCCACAACACACCTTTTTAAGGATCTGTAGGTCCTATACACGCCTGACACAACATGTGGTGCACCTCATCCAGGGCATCAAATTCCCCCAACAACTTTGTGAGTGAAACCAATCACTAGGCTCTCAAATTAACTCGCACCAAAAAATGATAAAAGACTAACAGACACAAACACCCTGTCACCATGGGTGAACACTTTTCACAGAGCAATCACTCAATATCTGATCTCTCAGTCTTTGTTCTGAAAGGAAACCTGCAGAACACCTACAAAAGACTAGCCTGGGAACTTAAATTCATAACTCTGCTTGTGGCTTATTACAATATTTTAAGTGGTCTCCTGCAACATGTGTGAAACCCTTATGCTTAACAATCTGTCACACCTTGTATTTGAGCTAAATACTCTGCTTACTTTCCCCAGACATGAGGAAATGCTCTGTGAATCTCAAAAGCTTGTCCTAGGAAAAAAAACATCAGTGGATGGGCACACATTTGTCTGCAGAGAGAAAAGGAATGGTGCTCACTCTGCTGTCTGACCACCAAACCCGCTGGAGACCCTGTGGGCTGCAAGCTCTTAAACTACCGCAAAGAGTAACAGGACTGGGTCACTGTGGAGCTGACGTGTGTCCTTCCCTTCCCCACGTCCCTGATAGTGAGCAAAGGTGGGATGCATGTTAAGAATAATTCTACCAGAGCTGACTAGAAGATACTGGGAAGTAGCTGGTGTGTGGAGCCTGTGCGGCCCACTGGGATGCTCAGGAGGGCTGGCTCTGTGCCCTGGCCTCCTACTTCAGAAGTGCCAACCTCTCCATCAGGACCATACATGGATGGAAGGGACCTGTGGGTTGTTCCTACCCTGCACCATCTGGTGTGCTGTTAGCAAGGTTGGGCTGCCATCAGCCACAGATGCAGCCATGTTTCTACCCTACATTAGCAGAAGGGAGCATTTGGTGCATGTAAGTTGGAAAAAATTGCCTGGAAATTGCAAGCATTCCTGCACATATATATATATATATATTCTGCTGTTTTATAGTAACACCATTCTGCTGTTTCATAGTAACAGCATTGTTAATTCCAGCCATTGTGCTCTATGAGACTAGGTTTTTTTTTTAAATATAGCAATAATGAAAACAGGGTTTTGGGGGGCTTTTTAACTTCAGGATTTTCCAAAACAATAATATAGGGCAAACGTAATGGCTGATTAAAAAACATAGAGCATAATGGCTGGAATTAACAATGCTGTTACTACAAAACAGCATAATGTGTTGCCATCTGAACCTATATTACAGCCATGTAGTACAGTAAGTTTAAATCTGGAATAAATTAGTTTGTTACACCCAGAGGTGAAAGTAAGCCGGTCCGGTCCGGTGTACCGGCAAGAGCCAGTACACCGTGCCGGACTGCACCGGATTCTGTGGCGGGGATTTAAAGGGCCCGGTGCTCCCTGCCGCGATGGGGAGCCCTGAGCCCTTTAAATCCCGCCCGCAGCTCTGGCGGCTGGGCTGGGGCCGGGATTTAAAGGGCTCGGGGCTCCCTGCTGCGACGGGGAGCTCCGAGCCCTTTAAATCCCGGCCCCAGCCCGGCAAGGCTCGGGGCTCCCTGCAGCCGCGGGAGCTCTGGGCCCTTTAAATCCACGCCCGAGCCCGGCTGCCGGGCTGGGGCTGGGATTTAACGGGCCGGAGCTCTGCGGCAGCCGGAGCCTCGGGCCCTTTAATTTGCCCCTGAGCCCCGGGGGCTCCCAGCCACCTCTGCAGCTGGGAGCCTTGGGTTGATTTAAAGGCCCTGGGGCTCCCAGCCACAGCCGGTGCCCCAGGGCCTTTAAATCTTGAGAGGCCCCGCCTCTTCCGGTTGAGGCCACGCCCCCCTCAGGACTCCAGCAGTACCGGTAAGTCCTGTAAATTACTTTCACCCCTGGTTACACCCATAAATCGTGCAAGACCACCCTGTGGTTTTACAGCCAACAGCAAACATAGCAAGGTATGCAATGAAGCCATCAGATTGTCAATCATTAAGTAATCAAGACTAGCCCATGAGATGTAGCAAAAGATGTCTTCTTATAAAAGACAGCTTGACATTAACCATCATTCCAAGAAGTAGATTTCAGGGTCATGCATATATGACAATAGCCCATAAGTTCTCTGTCTATAGCTTGATTATAAACAAATTGCAATAAACTTCCTTATTCTACCTGGTCATTGAGGGTTTGTCTAGCTCCAATAACTGCATGCCTCACTCTAGTCTCCATTTTCTCACACTGCCCTATTTCCTGTCTTCATGTGGGCTCCTCAAATGCAGACCCCGTCTTCAGAGGCACACAAGTTCCTAGCACCTTTTACACAGTGGGTCTTTCTGTGCAATGCTTTCTCTCCACTTACATAAGTTCACCCCGTTCTACCTAGAGAAAACACCCGTTCCTTCAAAACTCATGGATTCTGATTTGATATCATCTTCTGCTTCAGACTCCTTCTGGACGGGATAAGTTGCTGCATTTTAATTTATTGGCTTATTCCAGAACCTCTTCTTTTGACACCTCAATCTCTGATAATGCCTCATCATTGTTACCAGGAAAGAGTAGATATCAGTAGTAGCATCAACATTATTTGGGGTGAAGGTGGAGGCAAAGAAATCATTTCTTTTCCTATGCTTCCCCCCTTTCTGAAGATTAATTATCTCCCAATAACAATACCTAACACTAAACGGCCAGATGGCGAACTATTTCAACCAAAGGAGAATTCTCAAAACCGCACTACTTTGGACTGAATGATGGTGGCACTGGCTTAGCTGCTGCTTCTGTCACACAATCTTTCCCATTCCTGACTGGGAACATTCTTTGAAAGAGGTAGTGCCTATGGCACAGTTTCTACATAAGTAACTGAACCCCAGCAGGATTCTCTAACAAAAACATAATATAGCATGGAAACTGTGTGGCAATATCAGTACAAAATACTGAGGTCAGAATTGTAGAGCTTGCGATAACCACTTTAAGCATGAGGCCGCAGTACAGGCAATTGGAAAGAAAATTGTTATTCTTAAATAAATTATGAAGCAGTGTGATAACCTTTCTAAAAAAAAATGGCTTTTTGAAAGATTTGCTCCAAGCAACAGTGGTAGCATGAGCTTTTCAAGGTTCCTATTGTTAAAATGGAAATCAAGCTTTAGATTATGTTTTATATTGGGCTGTCTGCCTTTTCAGCTAGGGGACGCTGAAGGTTTTATTTTTCTTTTACATTTCATTTGGCATTTTAAACACTGAGAGCAGAATGAGCTGATTGGATCTGGGGAATTGGTCTGTTTATAAAACAGGCAGTGGACAGAAATGGGTAAAAGTGTACCTCTGAACAATGTTAAGATATGTAAAAGTTCTCTCCTATGCTATTTACGCCCTTAGAAGCCAATGTATATGCACCAAAATACTACTCCAGTTGCAACCTGTTCTCTAGAATGGCACAAAACATTGTGGGAATAGTTTGGGTAAAATCTTGCTCTGTTCCACTTTTTGTGTTCTGCTCTGTTGTATTTTCAGTGAATCAATATGGAGCGGTCAGGAAGACTCATCCACTGGCCAATAGTGCGTATCAAGCACATCCACTTTTAGCAATCCCTGTTTCATAGTGAATATATTTTATACCTATGGGCTATACAAACACATAGCTATTAGAAAAGGTCACAGCCATAGCCTGCGATTGGGTACATAATTAGAAATCATTGTACAAATATACTGGTAAATGTCAAATAAGATAGAATGTTGCACAAGTTAGGTAGGTTGTCGGTCAATGTACTGTAAGAAGATTTGAGCCTTTTTGGCCTCCTCAAAGACACACACTAACAAAATTGCTATGCAATGTGCATTTAAACCAACTCTTCTCAAACCAACTGGGAATTAAATTTTTAACAATATAGCCATGCTTTTAAAAAGGCCTTTAACATGAAAAAAGTCACTGACATGGAGATAATCGGTGGTATTGGAATGAGACAACGAAATGTCAAAGAAAACAAAAGTCTAATAAAAATAATTCTTCTTTGGGGAATTTTTGTTGCTAGTCAGCTTCTTCAGGTATGAATATAAAAAGAGAACCTTTAAGAGCATAGATCAACACCTATAGCCACTGCTCAGGATGATGTATCATGTTTGAAAACACATTTTGATGTGGTGTGCAATTAATTTTTGTGATGAGATATAGTTTCACTGATCTCAGTTTGAATGATCTGCCCATGCAGAATTCTGGTAATAGCTTAGTAATACACCTCTACCTCGATATAATGCTGTCCTCTGGAGCCAAAAAATCTTACCGCGTTATAGGTGAAACCGTGTTATATCGAACTTGCTTTGATCCGCCGGAGTGCGCAGCCCCGCCCCCTCAGAGCACTGCTTTACCGCGTTATATCTGAATTCATGTTATATTGGGTCGCGTTATATCGGGGTAGAGGTATATAAAGAAATAGGGCTCATCACAATACTGGGTAGAGCTGGTGAACATTTTCAAAATTTAGCAGGTGGGGCAGGGGGTGAGTGTGTGTGTGAGAGAGAGAGAGCGCTTTGGTGTTTTTCAGCAAGCTTGTAGAGTGGAAATTACAACACAAAGGTCTCTGCCTAGTAGCACTATATATTGTAAGTAACAGGATCTGTTCAAATCTTGTCATAACTCAGCCTGCACCATACTTTGCCTTCTGTATGGAGGCACCATAGTTTTACTCTTCATAGAGTAAGAAATTGGAGTCAAGAGACTTGGATTTTGTTCCTTACGCTGACATTTGAAGCTGTGTATGTGACTTCGGGGCAAATCATTTAATTTCTCTGTGCTTTAGTTTCCTCTTCTGTAAAATCAAGATAATAGTGTTTTGGGATCCTCAGACAAAAGGTGCTTTGCAAGTGCTATGCAATATTCTGTAGCAAAAAAAAAAAAAAAAAAAAGTTAAAACAATGTAACTGTTGCACAGCTAGGTAGTAAAGTTCTTAAATGTCCCAGTTATGGCATGTGCAACCTTTTGAATTTGGATCCTTTTGTCATGTCCGTATAACTGTACAATCTCCACTTCTGTTTCTCATTCCATTGTTTTCTCTAAGTGGCAGAGATAAAAGGATGTAATAATAGAAACAGTATGGATGATCATCTTGCAGAGAAGAGCGCAAAAACATGTCTGCACCGAGTCTGTAAAATTTGGAAAGGAACCTAAGAGAATTAAGTGTTCAAATCCCATTGAAATTCATTGAGATGTGGAGCCTGACCTAACCATGAGAAGAGAAGAGGCTTGATTTGAGATAGGATTTTCAAAGCTGAAGAGAGTTAGGCACCCAAATCCCATTGGAAGGCTCTGAATTGAGAAGTCCTAGTAACAGAACAAGCCCCTCTGACCATCCTGGCTGGTGCTGCAGAACAACAATCCTTGCCTTAAGCTTCTGGATCTATCAAAACTGTTTGTGGGTCAGCTTTGATGGGCATCTCCAGTAGCAGGTCAACCAGCATATCTAACATTGCTGCCTGAGCATATACAGCACAGAATCAGGATAAATCCCATTGTTCTTTGGCTCAGCCGATTAGGGGCTCAACATGCATGAGCATGTGGGTGTGATTATAAAATATCTTCCTATTCCCTGGCCGTTTCCCTGTGTCCCATGTGTCTGGAGCCAGAGAAGCAAGGTATAATCTGCATTTGGGATTGATTGAGGCAGAATTGCGCACACACAATATCCACCACTTTTATAAAACACATGAAGTAGTTTCACTAAAGGTCAGCATTTGTCCCTAAAAATTTCCTATCCCTCATGATATCAATGTGTGGGTGGTTTTATGCATACAAATTGATACTAGCAGCAAGATTATTGTGCATGGTTTATTTAAAGTTTAATTACAATTCTATCAATATGACTTGCATTATTCCTGCAGTATAAAAACCAGCTGCTCAATGCATATAGTAATGTGGAGCTTGCAGTTTTTCCATTCTAGGAAAGGCAGCAGAAAGATAGAGGATTATAATTAAACTAGCCATATATCTATGAAACATGTATAGCTATAAAATAGATCATAAATTTCATTTTCAAGCTTTTTTTTGAAGCTGGAAGTATAAATGTTCAAGAATTAAGTTCTCATTTGGAATGCTATTATGGTACTTACTGTATATCCTGTATTTTGCAATTAAGCAATTGTCACTAATATACAAGGGGATGGCCATTAGCGTGTGCACATTTTGCATGTGTGTTGTAAATTGGCACTTGGGAGAAAGGTTTACAAGAAGACCAGACCTGAAAACTGAAGTACTGGACAAAAAGGTGGTTATTGTATCCGGAAAAAAAAACAATATTAGGTTTATATTATTTTTATAAATACATTTGGCAACAGTTATCCTTCTTCTTGTTGTTATCTTAGGTTATGTATTCTACAACATTCACTTGTTGTGCCTGTTAGCATTTCCATTCTAAAGGTCCTTTTCCAGTTTCTGATGACTTTCCTAAGCTTCTGCATTTTACCTGCATACACACCCACGCACTTGCACTCACACATCTCTGAAAGTGATCAGTACTAGATTAATCCCACACCTGTAACAACTCAATAATTTTGGTTATGAAGACTGGACCTGAACTGCATCCTCGAACTGTGCTGAAAACCTTGGAGAGTCCACACAAGCATATATAAATCTATAGTTGGCAGACATAGGTACCGAGGAAGTATAATGTCACATGGCCAAATTGTGCTCTTGGTTGTGCTTGTGCATCCACTCTGAAACCAAAATTAGGTCCTTGTATACCTTTCACCAGACTGTGTAGTGAAGTGGAAGGATTTGTCCCCAGTGGATATAGTAATTATTGTCACTTACTGTAAGCCCTAATTTTGCCCTTAGTTATGCAGGTGCAATTTAGGGAAGCCAGCGAAAGCTACTGCACCTGAAGGCAACATTGTTCTGTGTGGGTTTTGTTACAGTAACTCCTTGCTTAGCGTAGTAATTATGTTCCTGAAAATTCTATTTTTAAGCAAAATGATGTTAAGTGAATCCAATTTCCCCATAAGAATTAATGTAAGTAGGGTGGGTTAGATTCCAGGCAAAAAAAATTTGCCAGACAAAAGACATTATAAACATATGCAGTATAAGTTTTAAATAATTTTAAACAAACTATGTAATACTGTACTCACCAATGATGATTGTGAAGCTTGGTTGAGGCAGGGGCATAGTGGGGTGGGGACATGGGGGCTTGCCCCGCTCCACCCACCCGGCACTCCTGCTGGAGAGCAGGGTCAGGGAGTGGGGCTTGCCCCGTTCCGCCCGCCCAGCGTTCCAGCCAGGGGTTGGGGCATTGGGGCTTGCCCCATTCCAGCCGCCCGGCACTCCTGCCAGGGAGTGGGGTTGGGGGTTTGCCCGCTCCCTGGCTGGAATGCCGGGCGGGCAGAGCGGGGCAAGCCAAACAACCTTATAAAGGAACATCACCAACTTTAAACGAGTATGTTCTCTAATAGATCAGCTCCCTAATAACGAAATAATGTTAACCGGGACGACTTTAAGTGAGGAGTTACTGTACTTATGATATTCCCATCTCACTACAACTCTAAAAGAAACTTTATATTATCATGGATAGTTTTACCATAGGCATGTTGATGTGTTGGGTAAGATGTAAGCAGGATGATACAGTTAAATGATTACCTAAGTCATTCCATTTTTTTCTAATCTTTAGATATGCTACATAACAGACTCAGCATTTGAAAACCTTCAGATGCACTATATCTTTGTCAGTTGTTAATCTGAAAGAGATATAGATGTGTAACTCACAAAATCAGAAAGAATGTAATTGGATTGCTGTCTCTTATATTCTGCTTCCCGTGCCACTATACTGATTAATTGTCAAACTTTGGAGACTGATTAAATTTGACATTTTATAACTATATTTATGATTGAATTGGGGAGGAGTCAATCAATAACTGATGTATAGTAACTTGTGCGGGAGTCAGGACAAAAAATAGGACATTGATTTTTTTTTTCTGCCCCTCTCACAAAGAGGTGTTCCCAGGAACATTATTACTCAATCCCCAGCAAAAAAAAGATTCTCTAAAACAGTGGTTCTCAACCAAGGGTACACAGAGGTCTTCCAGGGGTACATCAACACATCTAGATATTTGCCTAGTTTTACAAAAACTACATAAAAAGCATTAGTAAAGTCAGTACAAACTAAAATTTCATACAGACAAAAAGAAAGTAAGCAATTTTTCAGTAGTAGTGTGTTATGACACTTCTGTATTTTTAGGTGTGATTTTGTAAGCAAGTAGTTTTTAAGTGAGGTGAAAGTTGGGGGTACACAAGACAAATCAGACTCCTGAAAGGGGTACAGTAGTCTCGAAAGGTTGAGAACCACTGCTCTAAAGCAACACAAGTTAGTCATTTATAAGAATGTATTTTTGTGGTTCAGGGGAAATGAACACTGTGCAAAAAATGGGAATGCAATATAGTTTGAACACCTGTATGTTGCATATTAAGTATTTTGGGGATTTTTTAAATTGACATTGTTGTCATTTTCTTCCCTCTTTCTATTTCAATTCAATGGGTATATCTTGGTGAATCTCGATAGGAGTTAAGGGCCTTTCCCTTCTCAGTTTGCAGGAAAATGGAAATGTCATAGACTTGAGTAGCAGCAGTAGCATCAGGCTGTAAGACTGTGATAAGTCCACATTCCATGGAAGAAGGGTTTAAAAGTGTACAGTGTGTGGCCTAAGGTATGTGGGAAAATGTTAGTGCTCCAGGATCGGCTCTGAACACAAATATATCATGCATTTTTATAGTGCAGTACTTAATATCCTGAGCTCCAGGTCAGGAGGCTTCATTGTCTTCTCACAGTATTAGGAAGCTGTACTAAAGGTGCAGTCAGGGTCTGCCCCTGATGTAAGGCAGTTCTCATATAGCATAAATCTGGCATAACTGGCTGTATGTTACCAACTTCCCCACCCCGCAGCATACGGCATGTTGGAGGTAGAGGGAGGAGGGCTGGTCAGGAGGAGTGGGGCTGGAGCACATCTGGCACTGCAGCCCCGAATGGATTGCTGCTATCTGTTTAAAGCAGTTCTAGTTTATGCTGCGTGGCACTTTGTTTTCTGCAAACCCCAGGAATGGAGAGTCCAGAAAGGCGATTTAGAGAACAGATTCACCACACTATGTTGAATTCCTAAATAATTGAAAATAACTTACTTTACCCATTACTCTGTCCTGAGCAAGGACTGAGATTTAGTGTGTGGTAGAGAGGTCAGGAATTTTTCCTATTGGCTATTCTGTGCTGGGTGTCTCTCAACTTCTCCTGTTTAAAGCTGTTCCACTTAGCATAAATAAATACTCATTGGGCCAGAGAGAGAGAGACTGACTCTGTAGCCTGGTGATTAGGACCGAGGAACAAGTCCCTGTCCCCAATCAGGCAGAGCAGGGAGTTGAACCTGGGCCTCCTACATCCACGGTGAGTGCCCTATGCAGCAGGCTATTGGCTATTCTGGGGTCTCTGGCTAGGTTTCCATGAAAAAATGTTAAGGTCTCTGTTTCATCCCGACAAAGTATGAAACCTAATGCTGAAACCTTGAAAAGTTTTGTTAAATGAAATTCTTGTTTTCTGGCTAGCCTGAATGTTTAGTGCTGTGTGGACATCAGAGGTGGCAGCTGCAGTCCACTTTAAACTAAATGGTACTACTCATGTTGGAATGCACCATGTGTGAGTATCCTGGCAGGATCAGGGCCTAAATTTACACCCCCAGTTTTTTCTGCACCACCATATGCATTGCATGTGTCAGATTGCAATTAAATGTTTAACCATTTGGCAAACACAGATGCCATTTGCATGTCAAATAATTTAAATTTGTGCCTGAAAATCCCTGCATGAGTTGAAATTTTGACCCTAAAATTCAAGGGGAAATATCTGTTGCTGGATTAATTCATATTAATGTTCCCTTTAAAACTCTTCAAACATTTTTTAAAACCAAGATTAGGGCCTAAATTTTCAGAAGTGCCTGATTTTTGGATGCCTTAATTTTGCCCAGCCTGAGAATCCTTTATAAAAGGCCTATTTTCAGAGGGTGGGTATTCAGTGCTTTCTAAAAATAAAAATTTAGGCTTAGGAGTCTGCCCAATCACTTTATTGTTGAAAGAGTCTCTGAAAGGTTCTCTCTCAACTAGCTTATCCATTTCACCACAATGCAGAGATTCTGTAATGTCTCCCTTATTAACAGATAGCTTTGATGTAGTATCAAAAACTCTCATAAAGGAATACAATTCAGTTCAATTACTTAGGGCCATCGACTGCCCTTGTTCTGTGAATGCAGTTCTTATGGACCTCAGTGGGAGTTTTCAGTATATAAAGGGGAGAACATGGCATTACACTAAAGGATCATACAGCATATCATTTGCATGTCATCTGGCTGTATCTCTAAACCTCCTTCAAGTTCTTTCACCCAAGAGCCTTCTTTGCCTTGTGTCAAACTCATATGCAGTAGCTCAGCATTACTGGGTATTATTACTCTTAATGTAGCAGAAAGATGATTACACTGGCCTAAGGATTTGCAAGTTGTTTAGTGCAATAGGGTGCCAGATGGTAGACTGATTATTTCTTAACGATTAAACCGAAGCTTTTACTTTTTAGAAATTGTCAATATTTCTGACCCTGAATTGTAGCAGAAGAATCTATTTCACTTCTAAAGAGGTGATCTGTCCCTCAGTCATTTTGCCCCACTCTGTATTGCTTTTCATTAAGCAATACATTAAGCTGCGGCTTAATAATACTTACCAGTTGGGGAGTCAGTTGTCAGAAGTGTAGGAAGGCCGTACAGGAGTGCTGCTAAGAGGGTTACAAAAGGTTAATGCTAAGTCAAGTTGCAAGGGTCATTATCCACTCATAGAGCTATTGCCACAAGCTATAGCTTTCACACTATCTTCATGTCTTGCCCCATGTACAGCACACTGCAGTACTCTAATCTAGGGGTGGCAAAAAGCATGAATCACTGTAGCAAGGTCTGGTTTGGTGAGAGAGCTGGCAAACAGTTAACTTGACAAAGACGAGAAAAAGATGCTGGTTACCAATGCCTTCAGAGACTCTAGGAGCACATGAGTGTGAGGTGGAGCAAGAGGCCAAAAGCACCACCACGTATTTAAACTGTTGAACAAAGGGCAGACAGAGCCCTCTCCCAAGGGTGCTTAAACCCCTCCTCCGCAGCATACCCATAACACTCTTCCCCAAAATCACTAGCATGACAGTAGTACTCTTATCTTTTTCAAGGGAAGCATTAACAACCCCAACAATCCCAAAATCTCCATCTTGATTTCACTACTCAGCAGGATTAAGAATCTTGCAGGTGGATGGATAAGCGCCTCAGCTCAACAAAACTTTGTTCCCTCCAGACATGGGTCTGCCCCTTCACTGGCCAATCTGTTTGAATCCAGTTCACCTAACCCACAAAGTAAAAGCAATTCCCACACAACATGAGAGAGCTGACAATTTTTGTGAGCAGAGGTAAACAGTTATCAGCTTAAACCCACAAGAGAGCTCTTATTTTGCCCCTGCCTCCCAGCCATTTATTTGGGCTTTGCATGGCATGGTCTCAATAACTGTGGATGATAAGGATGATTTTTTTTTTTTTACTGTAAATCAGTCTACAAATTTGTTGTCCATATTGCCACCTTTAGAACAAACTGCCCTTGCCTGTTGCTGCAGAGACTTGCCACTGGAGGAGCAATTGCCCCACAGTTTGGATGTAGAGGAACAGCTAAAGAGGCTGAGGAGCTAAAGGAAAACCCATCCCAAACTCCTAGTTCAAACCTGTGCACCCGAACATCTCTCTTCTGCTGCTACTGGTGTAAAGTGAGAAGAGGGCTGTTGCTGCTCTTGTTTCTACGGCATTAAACTGGAAGCCAACTAACCTCTGTCTTTTATTCTTATAATAGAATTTTAGGAGCCCCGAAGGCTCCTAAACAAAATCATGGTCTTCTAGAGGATTGTAGGAGCACTGCAGTTGCAAGTACTCCAGTGAAATTATAGAGGCATCCCAGCCAGAGGGAGCTATTGTTTGCTCCTCCTGGGGGCACTCTTCAGTGGCTGCCTTAGGCTTAACTCCTAGCTAAGCTGTATTTAGTGTTTTTGTTTGAGGGAAAACAAGTAGCTTGGGGCTTGGTGATAGAATGTGACTAAGAAAAAGGAAGAAGCTAACTGGAGCATCTCTAAGATAATTTGCTTCTCCAGCTCCTTAATCTGTTTTGCAAGGAGTTGTGTCTCTAAGGCAATGGGGAAAAAAGGTTAAAATTCTCCCACCAAAGCTATTCATTCCATATCTGTCTTCTTCGATCTCTTAATGCAATAAGGAAAAATGCTGTTTTTAAAAAGTCTTTTGGAATCATAACAAAACCCCGCTAAAATCTAGACGATTTAGCACAACTCTGGAAAATATTTCTTAAAGATTCTGTCTTCAGATAGCAGTGTGACTTGCCATGCTCTTCAAATTCTGCATTGAGAGACTTGGCTGCTGGTCACATGCAGAAAGATTAGCTCCAAATAGACAAAGCAGGCAGATTTTAGAGTAATAGAGATATCCTATCTCCTAGAACTGGAAGGGACCTTGAAAGGTCATCGAGTCCAGCCCCCTGCCTTTGCCGTTTTGACTTCTAGTCCCTCTCTCTGTTCTGCTATTACGAAAACCTTTCTAACTATAGGATAGTTAAGCACTGAAGTGGTTTACAGAGGAAGATTGTAAATCCCTGTCATTGGAGGTTTTTAAAAACAGGTTAGACAAACATCTCTCAGGGATGGTCTAAATCAGGGGTAGTCCATTGTTTTTTGTCTAGGTCCCGATTTCTTGGTCAAGGAATAGTCAAGTTCCAGAATCCAGAGAAAATAATAAAAAAAACAATAATGATAATTAAATAAAAAGATTTTGGGGTCCGTTCAAAAGCATCTGGTGATCTGGATTTGTCCCACAGTCCGCCTATTGACTACGCCTGGTTTAAATATACTTAATCTGTATCAGCATGGAGGAGTGGACTAGATGACCTTTTGAGGTCCCTTCAAGCCCTATATTTTGATTTAGATTGCACTAATTATCATGGTATCTGAGTACCTAGTCTTGACTTTTACTGTGATTCACAGGATTTATTTTCAGTTACAATAATATCAAATGAATCTTTACAGCAGAACTGCAGGGGTCAACTATTCATGTTAAGGCCATGTCTACACTAGCAAGCTCCCTCGGCCCGTGCCGCTTCCTGCAGCCCCCATTGGCCTGGAGCGGCGAATCGCAGCCAGTGGGAGCCGCAATTGGCCGAACCTGCAGACATTGCAGGTAAACAAACTGGCCCGGCCCACCAGGGGCTTTCCCTGAATAAGCGGCGGCCCAAGTTTGAGAACCACTGCCCTACATCCCAATTTAGCTTGACCAATTTAGCTGTTTCACAACTGTTACAGCTGAATGATTAAAGAGTAAGTTAGACAACTTGCATGGGGTGGAGCTAGCTAGCTACTTGGGAAAGAAATATTTGATAACGGGCTCTTCAGTCTAGCAGACAAAGGTACAAGAAGTTCCACTGGCTGGAAATTGAAGCTAGACAAATTCAGACTTGGAAATAAGGCATCATTTTTTAACACCAAGGATAATTAACCTATTGGAACAATATTGAATTCTCCATCAGTGGCAATTTAAAAATTGCTGGGATCTTTTTGTCTATAAGATATGCTCTAGTTGAAACAGGCATTAGTTCAGGGACTTTTGTGGCCTGTGTAGGTGGGAAGTCAGACTGGATGATCACAGGGGTCCCTCTGTTCTTAGAGACCATGAATCTTTGAACGGGTGGAATTCTCGCCTGATAGCTTCCTGAATCCGTTCTGGAAGCACAGCAGTTTGATGATGGCTTAAACATGGCCTGAGTATAACATGATACTCTTTCTCTTTAGATCACTTTGCAGGTAACTCATGAATAAAGCACCAATGGACTAGCAGGGAAATATACTTTAGGTTGCAATGTCTTTCCTCAAGCTGTCCTTGTTTTGTAAGTATTACAGTGACACCATCCCCTCCCCCTCCACCCCATGCAAGTTGTCTAACTCATTCGTTAATACAAAGGAGCAGAGGTGAACGTAAGCCAGTACTGTCCAGTACGGCGTACCAGCAAGAGCCAGTACGCCGTGCCGGACTGGACAGGCTTCTCCGGCTGTGATTTAAAGGGCCCAAGGCTCCAGCCGCTGTAGGGAGCCCCGGGCCCTTTAAATCACCACCGGAGCCTGGCTGCCGGAGCCCCAGGGCCCAGACAGCTGGGCCCTGGCAGTGATTTAAAGGGCCTGGGGCTCCCCGCAGCAGCCGGAGCCCTGGGCCCTTTAAATGGCCTCAGGAGCCCTGCCGCTGCTACCCCAGCCCTAGCCCGAGCCCTGCCGCCCCGGGGTAGCGGCGGCAGGGCTCCTGCAGTGATTTAGAGGGCCTGGAGCTCCACGGCAGCTGAAGCCCCGGGCTTTTAATTCGCCCCTGAGCCCCGGGGCTCCCAGGCGCCTCTGCAGCTGGTAGCTCTGGGGTGATTTAAAGGCCCTGGGGCTCCCAGCCACAGCCAGAGCCCCAGGGCCTTTAAATCTTGAAAGGCCCCGCCTCTTCCGGTTGAGGCCATGCTCCGCTCAGGACTCCGGCGTACCGGTAGGTCCTTTAAGTTACTTTCACTCCTGCAGAGGGGTTACATTTTGCCCGAGTTTCTGAACTTCTCATCCAGGTGTTCCGGTTCTGTGATGACTCTCTAATGTGGGAAGGATGGGTTCTTTATGGGCTTTGGTCGGTCATGACTGAGGGAGAGAAGGGCGTTTATTTGAAGAGCTACAGAAGTTTCCCCCTATAAAAACCCACAGGGCCAATTCTGTTCAGTTACACTAGTCTAAATTCAGTGCAACTCTAATAGAGACATTCTGCATTTATGATAGACACAACTGAGCAGAATTGTGCCAAGTTTTTGTTTTAAGTGTTTTAAGTGTGCTTAAATAGATCATAAAATCTAAATCAGGTTCAGAAACTTTGTTCTTAGCAGATAGGGCTATATTCATTCGCTGTACAAGTGCTTGGGTGAATGCAGCATGAGCTGCTCCCCTCTGGAAATATTTCATACACATGATTGCTGCTATGCAGTATATTATTGTTTGCTTAATGTTGGTTTTGTGTCTTCTAAGCTGTATAAAACTATCAATCCAATTTGTTGATCAGATACCTTTTAGGTTTCATATTTTAATATATACATGAAAACTTACAAGCAGGAAAGAATTCTTGTGAGTTGGGGCAGCCTGCTTTGAGAAGAACTTTCAAACTATTTACTGGTAGCCTGTGTAAGAAAGCTGGACCTTTCAAATGAGATTAGTTTCATGGAAATAATCCATTGTAAAACAGAATATTTCAGGAACTCAGGCCTCTAGATGGTGCTACTACTCAATAACTAACTTGATTAGGGAGGCTTTTCTCTCTCCTGTTTCCTTCTTTCATGAGCAGTTGCATAGGAAACAAAAAGTCACTAGAAGCAATGGAGTCAACGGAAGTTGTGCCTGGCTAAACAGGGGCAGATATAGCCTATGAAGTCTTAGATAAATTTTATAATCAGAGACATGTTATAGCAATTAATATTAGTGAAATAGGTAAAATGTCCTGTCACAGTTACCAGGCCAACTGCACCTCTGATCCCTCCAGCTGTACCCCCTTTAGGTCAATTAGCATCATGTCTTTCTTGGGGCAAAATATTCAATCTTCCCACTCCGACCCTATGCTGGGCTGCCGTCCCCTGTGAATTAATCGTGATCACTTCTGCAGATATGATTTATGTGTAGACCCTGCAATTCAGTTGCAGGACAACAGTAGTGATAATTAAGGACCAAACAGCCTCCTTAAAACAAAGTATTTATTTAGAACAAAAACATTACAGAGAAAACACATCTTAAAAACAATAATGCACATTGTATGCATATCTAATTCTTTCCTAAGGCTTAACATTCCTTGGATCTGGGAAGGCCCAGTTCCTTCAGGCTCCTCCCAGCTTGTCTCTCTAGCCAGCTCTGACAAGTGGCTCCTCCTCCTTCCTCTCAGAAAGGCTTGGTTCTTAGTTCCTGGAGGAGATGTGATCACTCTCCCCCATGCAATTACATACAGTTCCTGGCCCACAAATTTAATACAGTAAAATTTTCCAAAGATATTTTTAGGAATTGCCGTACCTGTCACACCCTGCTAGGAGGAAAGATGGAAAAATTGCTTTTTGAGCCAACTCCAGTGCCATTTAAATCTATCCATCATGTCAGTGTATACACAGAGCATAGTGGCTTTTCCAACTAATACTACCTTTGATGAACAGGTGAAGGTTGTTTATATTTCATTTAGAAGCATGTTGGCAAAATAGATTTACAGCTAACAAATGCATATTACTGCAATATGGATGTGTGATATTTCAATTAAATCAATAATCTCTTTTTAGAAACATTTGAACTTTCTGCATTGTTACACTAAAAGAAAAATCAAACGCAAACAAGATCCAAACTTCATATTGTCCTCAAATATGAAATACACTGGCATCTTCTGAAATCACAAGAGTACTAATTGTATGAATTCCATGTGTTAGTGACACATGATCCTTCCCCCACCCCACCCCACCCCAACAAGTTTAGTAGTGAACAAAGTCATTGTAACAGAGATCCCAGATAAAATACATCTGATTCTGATAATTTATAAGAGTGTAAAACAAGATCAAGTCCAGTGACATCAGTGGAGTTACACTGGTGTAAACGAGATCAGAATCAGTGTCAGAGTCCACAGTATGGTGATGGCACTGTCAACGTTTGAACTGTTTTTTGGAACGTAGAAGCACTCTATTTCCTCAAGTTTTTCGCCGAGTAAAATCTCTATGATCCCTCCTGTGAAAACTTCCTCCATTAAGAAAATGATCTTTTTTTCACAAGAGTACTGCTTCCATTTAGCTCTGCAAAGCAATTGCACAGCATCTGCAGAGAGAGACATCAGTTAAAACCTTCGTATGTGGTGCTGGGATCAATAAGTTTGGCTTCAGCAGTTAGTTTCCTGGGACTGAACAAAACCTCTTATCAGCTTCTACCACGTACAGTAGTTCTGATTATGAGCAAAATTTAATTTCCAAGTAGAGAAGCAATTTGTTCATCCTTGTGTAAATGAAGGGTAATTGGGAATAAAATAGACACCCATCTTGAAATACGAACATAAGAATAGCCCTACTGGGTCAGACTAAAGGTCCATCTAGCCCAGTGTCCTGTCTTCTGACAGTGGCCAGGTGCCAGGTGCCCCAAAGGGAATGAACAGAACAAGTAATCATCAAGTGATCCATCCCCTGTTGCTCATTCCCAGCTTCTGACAAACAGAGGCTAGGGTTGGAACTATTGATGGAACTATCCTCCATGAATTTATCTAGTTCTTTTTTGAACCCTGTTATGGCCTTGGCCTTCACAACATCCACTGGCAAGGAATTCCACAGGCTGACTGTGCGTTGTGTGAATAAATACTTCCTTTTATTTGTTTTAAACCTGCTGCCTATTAATTTCATTTGGTGACCCCCTAGTTCTTGTGTTATGAGAAGTAGTAAACAACACTTCCTTATCTACTTTCCCTACATCAGTCATGAATTTATAGATTTTATAGATATAGATTCATATCTCTCCTTAGCCATCTCTTTTCCAAGCTGAAAAGTCCCAGTCTTATTAATCTCTCCTCATACTGAAGCCAGTCCATATACCTAATCATTTTTGTTGCCCTTTTCTGAACCTTTTCCAATTCCAATGTATCTTTTTTGAGATGGGGCAACCACATCATTTTATATGTATAGTTGGGATTATGCTTTCCAATGTGCATTACTTTGCATTTATCAACATTAAATTTCATCTGCCATTTTGTTGCCCAGTCACCCAGTTATGAGAGATAAGTTACAGGTTACAGTTAGTGGTTCTGCAATTTCACATTTGAGTTCCTTCAGAACTCTTGGGTGAATACTGTATTGTTCCTGGTGACTTATTGCTGTTTAATTTATCAATTTGTTCCAAAACCTCCTCTAATGATACCTCAGTCTGGGACAGTTCCTCAGATCTTTCACCTAAAATGAATGGCTCAGGTTTAGGAATCTCCCTCACATCCTCAGCCATGAAGACCAATGCAAAGAATTCATTTAGTTTGAAGGTAACTGTTGCAAATCCTCCTCAAAGCCCTTGCCCCCCCGGCATCAGTGTAATTATTTCCACATAAAGGATCACTCCCCTATGTTTTATCATAATGTTTGCATATTGTCCTATTCAGAATTGTTCATTAGAGCTAGAGCTCCAAAATCTAGACATAGACCCATTCCACACTCCAGAGCACATGAATAACTCCTGTTGATCTCAAAAGGAGTTATGTACAGAGTGAAATTTAACCATATAAAAAGGGCCAGCCTATCTTAACCCCAGAGTTGAGGTCTTAAGTGGGGACTTCAGTAATGCATAAGTCTTGTGCTGGCCCTCTACATGCAGGTGAATTTCACCTATAGTGCATCAAGGGAAGAACATTACTTTTAGATTGTTCTGCTCATGCCACCTGTAGGGGGGTGGTTACCCTGCTCCTGAAATGAGGAATGAGAACAGCTGGGGGAAGCTGACTGAGTAGCTGACCACAGGTGTGGCCAGCTCAATCAGGGCCCAGCTGGGCCTGATAAGAAGGCTGGAGACCAGGAGCTACAGGCTCACTCCCTCCCCCCCCCCCTGCAGTGGAGAGAGAAGGACCTGGCTGCCTGGGAGCACGGTATCTGATGCAGAGGTAAAGGGCACCGGGGTCCGGGAGGGACACGGAGGCCTAAGGCAGGCGAGACACCAGCCAGAATGAGGCGTTCTGAGTGCTGAAGAGCTAATTCCCAGGACAACCAGCAGGAGGTGCTGCGCTGGTGAGTCTCCATTGCCACACCACCACTCTATCAGGGACTGTAATTTCATTCTGTGTTTGTACAGCACCTAGCACGCTGGGGTCCATGATTAGGATTCCTGCAATATTGGGACTACTGTAGTATTAGTGCTATCTATCATGCATTCAGAGCCTTATCCAACTTATTACATGCTGACCACTCTGTGCTTACCCATTACCACATTCCCCTTATGCCCAAGCTGCAGAACTAACAGCTCTTTTGTGTTCTCTTTCCACTCTTGTCTTCCATTCCTAATGCTACATGATACACTCTGCCTTCAACCCTGTCCCTGAACCTGGTCTGCCATGCCTTCACTCTCCTTTCTCAAAGTACAATTATAGTCTTTAAAACAGCCTAATCTCACTCAACAGGGCTGCTGCCAGTGTGTATTCAGCACTTCAAAGATCAGAAAAATATATTTTCCTTCCCCTTTACTTATTTTAGCCGTGCAGAGCCAAAACAGCTGAGAGAGAGTGAACTGCAGTTTCTATTCTATCTCATACATCAGCAACAGAATTGTTTACCAAATTACACTCAGTTACACCTGTGCAAACCCATTAAAGGTAATGAGGCTGCACAAGTATCACTGAGGGCATAATTTTGCATGCAGGGTTTTTATTTCTTGTGATGATGCATGAGAAAGAATGAACTCAGTTTGACTTTAAGAGCACTGGCTGAGATTGCAAGGTTGGTACCTTGGGAAAAAAATATTTTCTTATTTATAAATTGAGCACATTTGATCTGGAAATCACTGAGACGCAATAATTGCATTTTTACAAGGATGCTTTTCAGGGTATAATCACACTTTAAGACTCACTCCCTAAACGCCATTAACATCTCTCCCTCTGGGAGTGAAGACTCTACTTGCGAGAGAGGGAAAAAGTAATTGAAAACCGACCAAACAAATAAGAAACATTGACCCCCGAGATGTGTGCTGAGCATCTCTGCTCACTCTACCCCAATCCAGCAAGATACTTATGTACATGTGGACCTTTAAGCATATGTGTTGACTGAGTCAAACCAATGGGACTCATGGATCTCTTCCAACAGAAAACTCTGGATAAATCACTTGTCACCACTTCTGGTCCCGTGAAGAACACTTCTGGTCCCGTGAAGAGCTTCCCTCTGTGGCAGCTACCTAGAGGACCCTTGGTGGGAGGGGGAAGCTTGGTTGGTCAAGAGCTATTAGGCACTCCCAATGGGTTCAAACCTGCAGTTCGTACAGAGACAAACTCCACCTGAAATCAATGAATATGGATCGTAGGATCAGGACTGGTATTCTTTATTATTAGCCCACTTCTTTCTTCTGAATTTAAAATTCTGGCATGCTGAGTGGGTTGAGATTTGGCATTTTTTAGCAGCAAGTTTAAGTGCACTTTTAATTGTCTCATGCTGGAGCAATGCAAAACTGATGTTTTAGCATACTGTGGTATGGAACGTGTGAGCTGAGCACAGAACTTGGAGTGCAGCAAGTTGTAAGTTTGTTACCATTGAAGTGTTTGAAGCCTATAGGCCCTGAAGGCAGCTCTTAAACTCTTCTGTAAGTTGACTGACCCTTCACTGTTCCCTTTGGATAGAAGTAACCAATCAAAGTCTCTTTTCATTAACAGAGGAATAAATTTTGTTTTGATTTGATAGCAGACTAGCAAGGGTTTAATTTCCTGATCCTCTGTGGGAGGAGGATTGATCCCAAAGTCAATGGCAAAACTCCCATTGACTTCAGCTGGGGCAGGGTTTTGGCTCATTCTACCCCATGTCTCCTAGTACCTGATGCAAAACCCATTGAAATCAATAGGAGTGTTTCCATTGATTTCACTGGGCAGAGGAGTTTGGGTGAGGAAAGGGCCTGATCCTGCATTCTATCTCTCGCCCTCATCTTCTGTACTTTAGCTGTACTACCTGCATGTTTTACTCAGTGCTGTGTCACAGCATATAGTACTTGGTCAGTTACAGCGTTGCCCTTAAGGGGGTAAGCATTTTCAATAGGGTGGGTAAATAAAAAAATTAAAAGAAACTGCTTTAAAGTGTGGTTATATTCTGAAAGGTGTCAATGTAAAAATGTGCACCTTATTCAACAGCTCTGCACTGTGTGTGTTCAGTGTCCAGAGTTGTTCCTTCAGGAACAGAAGTAAAGGTTTACTGTTTCTCACTGCTGTTAGTCCAGTGATCCTAACCCAGCTGTTAGAGAGTGACTTGGATTCTCTTCATCCTCATACACAACTGTTCAAGTTCCAATGGTAAAGCCAGATTTTGCCCTCTTTGGTTGAAGAAGCTGGGGTTGCACAGGTGCATGGTAATTGAGACAGCATGTGCCCTGCAGAATCTTTATTACTGAACATGAGGAGGATGCATGACCAGGACATAACCCAGATTGACTGCCAGACCCAGGATTAGTTTGCTAGCCTGGCAGTTGGATAGCCTGTCTTGTGTTGTCATCTGGGGGGGGGGGGGGGGAATTGGATTTTAGAAGATATAATAAACCTGGAACGCCACAATGCCATTTTTACAGTCACCTTTCAGACTGCAACACACTTCAAGAGCTAATAGTGCCATTTCCATAGTTTCATTAGGCTGAAATAAAACTGCTGGAAACATAGTGTATCTGCATGTCTGACTTTTAAAAACTACTTATCATTGGGCATATTGATGCAAGTGAGTTAAACTGGTTTTAGTTGACGTAAATTCACATTAATCTAATAACCTTGTCTTCTGGATGAGTCAACAGAATTACAAATGGTGTAATCTCATTTTCTCTGCTGCTCGGTTGTAGAAGTAGTACGCAAATAGCAAAAATAAATGGCTGTCAGTGCTGAAAAAGCAGGAATAAGCATGACTCTTTCCCACAAATCTTGTTTCATGTCCTGTGCTACAAGACTATTGGATAAATGTGTAGCTTTTCAGAGTCCCTTACATTTTGCAGGGAAGTATTTAAACAAGGCAGGACAATTACTTTTTGTCAACCTACAAGTGGCAGAGTACATGTACAGAAAGATCTTTAAAGGCACAAATGGCAGTCTGGTGCCTAACCCCCTTTGACAGTAAATGGGAGGTTGGTACCTACTCAGTGGGAGGCAGGTGCTGAACTTCCTTTGGAAAATCTTCCTTGTAAAAGATACCTCAGTGAAACGGTAACTTAGGAGCTAATTGCCTCTCAAAAAATTAACTTGGGAAAAGGATCATCCTCTGAATTTTCTTTTGATTTGCTGAATTGACATGACATGTTACCTTCAGCCCACAGTTCCCAGACCCTCTTCAGAAACTGCAACTCCACACTTATGCCAGGCCCAGCACTCCTGTTACTGTTTTGACCTTAGAGCATCTTTAAAGGGCCATCACCCTCCTACCCAAGCAGAAATGATCAGGGTGGATTCAGTGGCTATGTCCTTGACATGTCCTCAACTTTTCTCTTGTGCACCGACCTATTTGGAGGCAGTATGGAGCCCTCCTCCCTGTGCAGGAAGTGCACAGGGCCAAATTCTCTGCTCTGCTACACCCACGGTAACCCCTGACTGCAACGGGATTGCACAGTGTAACCACCACAGTATCTGATAACTTGGGAAAGTGGCTGTTGAGCGCTTGCTAGACTTCTATAAAGCCTTTTCCAATTTTTCTCTCAAATACTTTGAGAGCTGTAGAGATGTCTTAAGAAATAATAGACATGTAAAACACATTCTAAACACATTTTTGCAGTATAAACTGTAACCGCTATGAAAGATCAGTTACACTCCTAATTATAATGTATCCATTTCCTGTGCACTTCAAAGAGATTTTTCTTCTTGTCGTTTTTTTTCTTTAAAGAATAAACTCTCAGAACAAAGAAAATGAAGATGATGGAATAGCTCAGGGCTATAAGACTTTCTTTCTAGGTAACCAGCTGTGGTATAGCTGCTGAGTTTTGTGCAGCTCCTTGTGTAATGGTTTATGCAGATGATTTGTAGATATGCAAATGAACTCATTACAGTTTGCATTCTTAGTAATAGTTTATCTTTAACTATAAATGTATGATTCCATCAGAGGGGCAACTGGGTTTACAGGGGTGTCCAGGAATCTGGGGGAAACTCAGTGGCTGGGAGTGGAAATCTTCAGGGAGAAGCTGGGATGTGTGGGTTCTGGGGAAAAGATGAGGCTGCTTGCACGTGTGCTGGATAGGAGCTGCGTGGCTTGTCTGGGCAAAGATGAGGTCAGTCACTGGGCTGCACAGCAACTAAGTTTGTGGGGATGTCCCAAGTGGTAGAGTGGAGGAGAAGCAGGGAACACCTGGGTTTCAGGGTAGTGTTTGCAGACAAGATGAGGGCTTTAGGGGATGCGGCTGGCTGGGGTGGCTGCCTACTGGGTGGAAGCTGGGGGTGACTGGGTGGATGAGAGTGACTGATGGGCAAACTGGCTGGTTGCTGGGTGGGGAGCTCTGGAGGCTGGAGCAAGTATTGAGCTACCTTCGTCTTCAGTTGACACTGCTGCCTATTTGCTCCTGCTGGCTGCCTTTCCTCTGCCTAAACCCAACATGGGGAACACCAAGACAGAGGCTGGTCAATTGCCTGGTCAGTAGGCACTACAGCCATTCCTGCAGCCCAGATGAATGTGTGATATCTTAGGGCTGCTAAATGCATGAGTGTCACACAAGATGCCTGGCAGTCCTGCATGAATCCCTGATTTAGCAAGATATTTGAGCACATGCTTGACTTCAAGCTTGTGAGTAGTCCCATTGTATTAAAATATTGTAAAAATTATTTGAACAATGAATACAGTGGGACTACTTGTGCTTTAAATTACACATATGTTTAAGTCCCATGTTATGTTAGGGCCTGATTCTACATTAGATTGATAGTGACAAAAATTGTTGACATTGGATACATGTTACATAGGCTTATTAAAACCTGGTGGTGGTATAGATATAGTTTCTAATATACAGATGCTTATGTGCCTACATTCTCAGCAGAGAAAAGGTGGGTGAGGTAATATATTTTATTGGACCAACTTCTGTTGGTGAAAGAAACAAGCTTTCAAGCTATGCAGAGCTCTTCTTCAGGTCTTTCTCAGCAGAAAAGAATGATGTAGCAGAAAAGCATGATGTACCTAGAGTCATGGCCCTCCTCAGTGCACCACACAGCTTGATCAGCTGTGGGAGATGTATTTCTCCATGGAGCATGGCCCATAGTTGCTGTATTTGCTTGGCTCGAGTAGGCAGGGACTGATTTTAAAACATGCAAAACAACTGTAGTTCTCACCCATTTTTCTGTTGGAGATAATATTGTACTGTTCTGGTCTTTTTTTCTTTGTCTCACTAAAACTGGTTTGAAACTACAAGTACCATATTATGGTAAGCCTTCTGCAAATATTCTGTTCTGAAACAACCCCTCGGTACACTATATGCACTTTGCATTTTAAAAACCTAATTCACATAGTGCTTGATATAAATATCTGAAAAACAATCATTTTAACAATGTTGATTATATTATAAAAGTCATTGCAAGAGAAGTTTAGCCGTGGCCAAAGCTGCTTAGCTTCAGATCTCTTTTCCCCCCATTTTCTGTCAGTAGCCATATAACAGTTTACATCAACAAAGCAAGATTGCTGTCATCTTTACTAACACAGATTCTAAAACATATGTCAAATTCCTAGCTAAATATGCTTACGGATACAAGAAGTTAATTAGCTGGCATTCAGACTAATGTTACTGTGAAATCCACTGTAAAGCTAATGATTATAATGATATGGTCTCATTAAAAGAAATGCTATAGGTAAAGAAAGGGAACAATGATAATTTATTAGCCCAGTCAAGTCAAATTAGGCTTGCACCAATATCATGCATCTGATTCATGATGATCCTTTGGAAATGTGCCTTTGGCTCACAGTGTTGAAAGTTACAAAGTGTATCAGACAACCTAGCTAAATCTCCCAAATTCAGCAATCTCCAAATAAAATATATTAATGGACTGTGGTGATGAGGCATCTTTTGATAGCTCTTTCACAGGTGCAGGATTTAGAACTCCCACGTTGGCTGAAACTGTTTTTGGTTACCATGGTACAAATTGAACTTTCCATCATTCAACCACACTGCATCTCATCAGCAATGCTGTGTAGCACAACATCTCATCTCATCAGACACTCTTTCTTAGGGTCATATTTCCCCATTATTATTTGTGTTTATAAGGAAATACATGTTGAATTTGTGTTAAACTCTAAGTCCCATGTGTAATGATGGGGATGAAATGTCATGTCGTGGGACGTCTGCAGCAAGATACCATGATTAGACCTCACCAATATTAATTTCATGGGGTGGAAGCAATAAAATGGTCCAGTTCATGTTGAAGTGCTTTAACAAGTCTAGAGCTCAGTGAATGCCACAAAAATATTTATTAAGTGGTAGTTTTAAAATTAGTTTTGCTCCATTCCTGCTTGTGACTTTTTGGATTTTGCTTTCAGTGGTGCTTTGGGAAGCCTGAAGGGAATCAGGAAGTTTGCAGGGAACAGCATAGTGTTCGTGTGTTTGTCACGTCAACACCATTAATAAAATTGTGCTTCTGGCCTTTCCAAATTTATTGTATTGTCTCTGTCATTAATTTGTTTTGTGTTATTGGCTAATAACACAGTATGAAGCTGAATAAAAGCAATCTTAAATAGCTAGTGTTGTCATAGTTACGGATTTGAGTGAAAAGTTTGTTTTTAAATCGGATTTTTTTTCCTGATTCCATGACAGCTACTGAAATATACCTTTAACATTACAGTTCAGTACTCCTCAACAATTCTGATTTGGGGGCTGTTGTTACTCTTTGCATTGTTTCCTTTCCCTGCTGAGTTGGACTGCTGGCCACAGCCTATATTAAGTACAGCTGAGTGAAATTTTGAATTTCTATCCTGAGAGAAATGTGACGTTTTGACATTTGTTTTAATTCCAAAACAGAATAAAAAGTTGAAATTTTTCCCAAAATGGAAATTCTGAAATGTCAATTAAAAATATCTAAACATTTCATTTTGACATTTGATCCAATTTTTTCAACAATCCTGAAGTCCAAATGTTTTGTTTCATTTAATCAGATCAGCATTAAATTGCGTTTTGCCTTGCCTTATTAGAATTGTAATTAGGACCCCTATTGTCTCCTATGGGCCATGCTCCCTAGAGGACAACATCTCCCACAGCTAACCAAGCTGTATGGTGCATTGAGGAGTCCCATGACTCTGGGTGCATCATGGGAGATGTAGTCTAGTGAGGGAGACTGATGCCCCCATTCTCCCTCTATGGGCCAGGCTCCCCTGCTGGCCTACATCTTCCACTTTGTATTTTGTTTGTCTCTGCCTGATTGCATACTTCTGGTTCCAAACGCAGTGTGTGGTTGACTGGTCAGTTTATAACTCTGGTGATCATAACTCTGAGATTCTGTTGTATGGTCTTTGAAACTGGAATGCTTAGAAATATTAGCAATGAGTGAAGGATACAGTGTCCAGTTTATAATTGCATTCGATTTATACTCAAGTTTGGATTTGATGACACCCAAATCTCTCAAACTGTGCATGTAAGATTTTGATCTTAGTTGATGGAAACATTAAAAACAGCTAATTTTTGCAAGATTTCAGACACAACCAATCAAAATCAGAAAATAGATCTCTTTGGGTTTGGATCTGACTTGGGTGAATCAAAACAATAGGAATGCATTCAGATTCAGGGTATTTGAAGCTGAATGCTCCTGAAATTCAAAGGGATTTGGATTTGAGGTTCTAATTTTGACCCTTCTTTAGAAATATAATACATCTGGCCATGAGATGTGTGGTGTACTAGCTTCTCATCTAGATTCTTACATGATTGGCTTCATTATAAGCATTTGTACAGCTTATAATGAAGGAACGTAGCAAGGAACATGTAGTTTTTGTTCTGCGATGCAATGCAGAGAATGTGTGAGAACATAGTAATTAAGCACTAGGCATACTCTTTTGTGCAGAAGGAAAATAAGTCTATAGCTCTTGCGAATGCAGTGCTTACTCTTAAGAACTCAGAGGAAATTGGGCATGTCTGAGGAATGATCTTCTCCTATGGATGAACCTTGCAAGTATAAGGGCAGTGTTAAAAAAGTGGGGAGCAGAACCAGGAGCACAGGGATATCTGATCTCATAATATAGGCACTGTGTATGGACAACTTATTCAGGCCAAGTCGCAGGAATAATTTGAACACTAGCTAACTTAAAATGTTGCAATGTTGTTTTGAGATGACTGAAGGAAGCTGAAACAGAAAGCAAACCAGGAGAGCTATAACGTGTAAATCAGTTCATACTGGACAAAAGCATATATGGGAGGCTGAAGCAGGGACTAGTAGTCCAAATACACCCCTTTGGGATCGTATATCTGGATTCTGCAGCCTACAGATAAAAGAGCTGGAAAAGGTATATAGCTAGAACAGAACTTCGCCAGATTTAAGGCTTGTTTGCAGACCAGACAACCAAGTCTTGCAAATAAATTGCATGGAGAGCCCTAGAAGTACTTACAGAAAACATACAACTCTGAGGTGCTTCTGTGCCTGCAACCTGATCTGTAGAGCTAGCTGTTTTGGTTACAAAAGAGTTGCTTTCCCCCCTCTTCTTTCTCCCTCCCCAGTGGTGTGGGTTTTTATTTTTACCTGGTGGTCCCATTAGGCTAATGGGATTTATGTTTAATTTCTTAATCTAAACCATTGTGTTCTCATTAATTTTATGTATTTTTGTTCACCCTGGTTTTATGCTTTTTAAACTCTTCTGTTGGCCTATATATGTAGCCTATTCTCAGATCTGTCTTTTTTTAAAGGCCAAGATTAATCTTACTAAGAAAGAACAGCCCTGGAAGAGGGAACTTATGAGCCAGCAGGGCAGTTTTTAAAAAAGCATAAAAATCAGGGGGGACTGGTTTTGCCACCTAGAAGTAATTCACTAAACTAATGCAGTACATTAACTCCTTTATCATATCCCCCCACATGAACACTTCCAGGGGGGTGTGTGTTTGTCTATATATCTAAATCTAGATATCCTGCATTGAGAGAGGTATGGAGAGTTGCACCATAAACCCCATGTGCTGAAATTTTGCAGTACTTTAATGTGCCTTTTTTATAATTTTAATTATATTTCATCAGCTTTTCCCATTCTCCAGGAATCCACTGGATTTAATTCAGGGCTTAAATTCTTAGACTATTTCCTACAGCCTCCTCCTCTCCCCACCCCCCACCCCCCCATGCCCAACCCCCATTCAGGGCTCCGGGCTTCAGCTGCAGGTGGGGTGGCTTGAGGCTTTAGCCCTGCAGGGGTACCAGGGCACAGGTTTTAGCCCTGCAGGAGCAGGAGCGGCGCCAGGGTTTTTGCCGCCCTAGGCAGCAGCGCTCCTCCTCTGAGCATTCGCCGGCGGGGTCCTTCCGCTCCGTGTCTTCGGGGCACTTCGGTGGCAGGTCCCGGAGAGAGTGAAGGACCAGCCACCGAATTTCCGCCGAAGACCCAGAGCGGAAGGACCCCCCGCCGCCGAATTTCCGCCGAGGGCAGCAAAATGCCGCCCCCCCAAATCCTGCCGCCCTAGGCAACCGCCTAGTGGAAGCGCCGGCCCTGTGCAGGAGCACCGGGACTCCCGCAGATTTGAAAATATTTACCAGAGCTATGCTCCAGATGGCTCCAGCTGAATTTAAACTCTGATTTAATTAGAATAACCTGGGTTCAAGTTCTAGCACTAAATAAGGATTTTGTCATGGTCTCATGCCCCTAATCGTAATTCTGTATTTTTTGGCTGTTATGTTGGTGCACAGGCACATGTGGTTTTCATGGCCAGTGCTATTTATTTTTGAGAAGGGCTTTTTAAAAAAAAATCTGAATTCATTTGTTTATAGTCTAGCTGGTTTTATGTTAGAAAACTGGTATCTATTATCTAGGCAAAAATCCACCTCATACTGTGAGCAGTGATCCAAAAAGAAAAGGAGAAATAATTTATCCAAAGTGCTTTTTCCAAGAAATGGATTTTGAATGATGTGCTTGTCATATGCAATGGTGATCTATTTAATTATTTATTCGGTTGTTTGAAAATACATATAATGAAACAAGGGAGAATCAATTCATTATACCAAGCAGTCATAAAATATGAAGAAAAATAACTTCCTTTATGATTTCTGAATTGCAGCTAATATGAATTGCTGAATTGTCAATAATTCAAGTGTAAATGGGAGTTAAACTCTTCAGGTTCTATTCTGCCATGTGGAGCAAGGATTTTTTTACACACACCTTCCTTGTTAACGGGGACTGCAATACCAGGACGGAGCTTCCCAAACTGTGCCCCATGAAGAGGTGCTGGTTACATGGTGCTATCCTCTCCTCAATTCCCATTCATAAAATTGCATTCGTAGATAGACAGCAAATATAGAAGCACTTTCTTGATACATGCTTTGATTACAAATGGAAAGGCAGGTGGCCTAAGCCAGGGATAGCAAAAGTCAATGCAGGAGGTCCAGAGACAATCTCTCTAAGATGTGGCCCAGCGTATGAAAAAGTTTGAGAAACCTCATAAGGAACCTCTAGGTTCCCCTTTCTTCTTTCAGGGTAGGGGGAAAAACAGAATTACTACTCTTTTGACTGACTGACTAGCCTTAGTGCTAAGTGGAATAAAAGGCCTAGTGAATCACTGACCACTCATTAACCACGGTGATTGACATTGGCACTGAAGCATCCACTTCTTCCTCTTTGCCCCTACAGACTTTCATGATCTTTTTTTCTACCTGTGACAGAGGGATGGTGAAGGAAAAATGGGCAGACAAATTCTGATGTAGGGAACTCCTGTTAGCATAAGCTCTGGTTGTGGAAGAAGCATCCAAAAGAAATCCCACCCTTCTCCTCAACACAATTTGCTAGATCACACCCCTCTGAACTCTTCCAGATTTTGAATCTCTTTGTTTGCTGGAATGCTCCCATTGAACCCCAAAAACCAGAACCATTGGTTGTGGGGAGGAACAAACTATTTTTGTGTACACCTTACGCTTTGGGGAGTGGTGTATACTAAAAGAATAGAGATGGATAGATTGAGAAGGGAGAGCGAGAAGATAAGAGACTAAGGGCTGAATGTTCAAAAGGAGTTAGGCTCCTAATTAACTTCCATTGATTTCATTTGAAGCTAGGAGCCTAAATAGAAGTTAGGCTCCTAACTTCTTTTGAGCAGCCAGCCCTAAGTCATTAATTTTGTGCAATGATGATGCAGATTTTTACAGTGGTGATATATTTTTATGTGTAAAAATTATATTGTGCTGTAATAATGCCTTCTTTCCTTTGTCCTCTGTTCCTTCTAGGAGGCAAATTTTAGTTTGGGTAGAATATCAAATATTAATCTATAATTTGTATGCAACCATATTCATTAAAGTGCCATACATTAGAGCCTGGTTCTGTAAACCTTTACCCCCACAAGTAGTTCTGACTATTGGCCCATTAAATTGTATGGGCCATACATGACTGTATTGGAGTTCAATGGTTCTGGTGGACATTGATTGGCCCTATTTAGTCTTAATCCAGTTTTGCATTCAGCTGTTCCATATGCTCCCTCCATTCAAGTGGATTCATGTTGAATATTTTAAAATATCTGGGGGTGGATATCATGCTGCTAATGCGTTCCTCCTGCTGTGCAGAAAATCCATAGCCAAAAAAAATCCATAAGCACTGTTTAAATATAGTAAAGCCACAGCAGAGCTCTCCTTTTGCTATCCTCCTGACACTAGGAGTTTAAACCAACAGTAGGAATAAAAAATATTTTGCTCAGATACTTGTAAAATCCTTAATACTATCAGCTCAGGAGAACTTAGTTCTGTTAGCTGAGAAACTAAAACAAATGCCCTTGAAATGGTCTTTCTGTTCCTAGATGGACTCAAAACTCTAGCTAGGTGTCTGAAGAGAGAGGATTTTTTTACTTGTAGTTGTAAACTGCTTTCTTCAGTTTCTCTCCCACTGAATCCTAAATGTGAAGTCTTATTGTCTTATAAGTCCTAAATGTGAAGAACTAATTATTATTTGTTCCATTAATCGATGTGAGGTTAAAATTAGGAAAGGATGAGTTTGTTTTGGATAATATGAAAACTGATCTGTACTTTCTCTAAGGTAAAATCATAGCAAACATTTTTGAGGTTCAAAAACATTGTTTGTCTTGCTACACTCCCTAGTTTTGCCTGGGACCAGAGAAAGGTGCACCAAAGCACTGCCAGAAAAGCCATCCATGTGGTAATTCTGGTGCAGCCAAAGCCAAAAATATAGGACATCAATTGAGAGAACTTTGTTCTAGTGAGCATTTCAAGAAGTTCAAATTAAGTGGGTTGGATATATGTGCATGTCTGGATGCATATCTGCATCGATTTTCAGAATCTTTTAAAGTTTAACCATTGCTAATTATAAAGCAGTAAACAAGTGCAATGCTGGCTATTGTTTACTATTTGGAGTATTAAAAATAATATGAGAATGCACTATCATGACTTTATTAGGCATCTTATAGGTTTCATCTCTAAAGATTCACAATGATTGAACACCACCAGACACTATAGTACCTATTCTGAGTGGAGAAATGGGAGAAGAGTGTCTCATTTGGATATGTGAACATGGGACATACTACTTTTGATCATGTAGATTAGTAACAGGCAGATGGCAGCCAGGATGAAGTTGAGGATAAAAGGTGATTCCCAGATTAGTGAAGAGGACTAGGATTTTATTTTATTTTATTTTATTTTTTGGACGGTGGGAACTTTGGTGGGGAAACACCTTTGTTTCAAGATCGCTTAAAAGATACACAAAACCAAAGTTTTCTACAATTATCTAACAGAAAATGAATTTAAAACCACTTGGTATATACTAGAAGTTGCAGTTGTAAAGGCAGGAAGCTATTTGATTGGATTATATGGAGTAGTAGAGGAATGAGAACAATAAGAAAAAAGGATTATTCAGAAAATGTTTAGTAACACCAGCATTTGTGCATTATCCTGTCACTCCAGCCCATAATTGCAGCAGAAAAGCAAGCTACCATTATTAAATGTTAGTTATAACTTAGTCTAAAAATAATTAGCATCATCTACTGTGCTCTAAGAATGTACTACCTACAGTAACTCCTCGCTTAACATTGTAGTTATGTTCCTGAAAAATGCGACTTTAAGTGAAACAATGTTAAATGAATCCAATTTCCCCATAAGAATTAATGTAAATGGGGGGGGGTTAGATTACAGGGAAATTTTTTTCACCAGACAAAAAACTATACACCTCTACCTCGATATAACGCTATCCTTGGGAGCCAAAAAATCTTACCGCGTTATAGGTGAAACCGCGTTATATTGAACTTGCTTTGATCCACTGGAGTGTGCAGCCCCGCCCCCCCGAAGCACTGCTTTACCGCGTTATGTCCGAATTTGTGTTATATCGGGTAGCATTATATCGAGGTAGAGGTGTATATTATATAGATATACACACTGTATACGTTTTAAACAAACAATTTAATGTGCAGGAGCAGCACATGGCAGTGGGGGGAGGGACAGCTGAACTGCCAGCAATTGATAGCCTGCTGGGCAGCTGCAGCGCAGGGAACTTAGGGGAGCAGGGAGCTGATAGGGGGGCTGCCAGTCCACCCTGGTTACAAGCCCCCACCAGCTAGTTGCAATGGGCTGCTCTTCCTGCAAGCTGTGGACAAAGCAGGCAGCTGCCAAATGACGTTAGAAGGGAGCATTGCACAACTTTAAAGGAGCATGTTCCCTAATTGATCAGCAGCGTAACAATGAAACAATGTTAACCGGGACGACTTTAAGTGAGGAGTTACTGTACAAGTCAATCGGATCTTTTCTGCCCGGAAGCAGGCAATACACTTCAAGCTTTGGTATTTGGGCTAATGTGGATTGCATGGTAGACAAAATGGCTCTGGGAACCAGTCGCATTGACAACAGCATACTAGTGAAGACTCCTAGCTGGAAGAAGCTTAACACCACGAGCCTGTGTACCAACCAACAGCCAATTTCACATGTGTGCATTTTTAATTTAGTTTATAAAGCTAGAGCAAAGAGATCCAATATTGCCTCGTACACACCTTAATTTTCATGTCATATCAGGGGGGAGGGGGATCTTCTAAACACATACTCACATGTGTATTTACAGAGCCTTGTGATAAATTAAATCTGTTTAGCCTCTCTTGCTACTTCACCTGTACTCTGTCCATGAATTCATTTCTCCTAGCACTTTCTCTGAACCTCTGCACAGCTTCAAACAGCTGCCATGTTTTGTCTTTTTTAATTTGCCTGAAAAACATTTATCTCTTTCACCCCAAATCTAGAATTTCCTGTGGTGCAGGACAGGCAATATGTAGTCCTGGACCAATGGCTGGTTTAAGATCCATAATCTTGAGAACTTTCAGAGCTAGAATAGGAGCTTTGTGCATTAGAAAGGGAAGATAAAAATCTTCCTGGTGGGATCTACAGCGCTTTTCTCTAGCTCTGGAAGGTCCTCTTGAGATATAGGTTATTACGTTTGTGACATTTTTGTTATAGAAAATATGTTTTAAGTCACTTTTTAGAGGCATGTATAAGCTAAATTATAAGTTTCCTCTTTCTCGGCTCCCTATATAGTTGAACTCCTGGTATCTAAGGTACTTGGATTTACAGATAGAGTGAGCTTGTTTCTAGGCTCAATCGCATTTGGGGGTGGGGGGACCACACAGACACTCAAAAAGGATCTAAGAGTTCTTCAGTAAAGTATATGTCCTACACATAATACATGAAGGCATGTTGTGGTACAAAGGTTTTGTGTCATTTTTGTTGTAGATCAGACCATTACTCAATCTAGTCTGATAGCTGATCACCAGAAGTGGCCAATAGCAAGTACTTCAAAGGAAGGATCAAGACACCCCGCAGAAGGCAGTTATTCCATAACCAGCCCCCATTAATTAGATGTTGGCTTATGTTCTGAAACACGAAGGTTTATATCCCTTGCAAAATTCTTGGTTATTTTTTAATTCTTACTGTTATAGCTCTGAATATTCTTTTTATCCATATAAATGCCCAATCTTTTTTTGAATCCTGTTTAGCTTTTCACCTCAGTATCTTTTAGCAATGAGTTTGACAGGTTAATAGGTACATATTATCAAATCTCTCCCTATGTTTACTTCTGCAGTATTTTGGGTGCTAGCCCTCTTCTGTTTCTTAGTAAATTTGTATACTTGGTGTGATTGCAAATGGCTATTTTATATTCCAAGTATTAGGGTTTACTAATTAATTTGAAGTTTTTGACTTCCTTTAAAAGTGAATTTAGTGCTGGTGAAATGAAGATAACTAATGTATATATTTTTCTTAGCCACAGACAAGGTAAAGCTTGGATAGTGACAAAACTATGTTAACATGCATCAACCTTAACCTAGACATAAGGATTAGAGATTAAATAAAAGCAGTTCATGTGTCCTTTCAGTCCTTGGCTTTTCTGCTGGTAATCCTGTCAAAGATTCAAATGATCTCTATTGTGAAAGGTGATTTTTGTTTTTGTGATGTGACCAGCTGTACTTTAGGAACTGGATTAATATCACCAAACCATTTCTCACAGCCCACTAAACATCCATCATATAATTTATTTGTCATATACTCATGTCAAAAGTCAGTGTTAACTCAAACTGTTCCTGTAAACGGAAAGACACTGTCCCCTATTACCAGTGTTCTGAGCCATCTAATCCCACCGACAAAGCTGTTTCCACTCTGATACCCACCAAAATTAAATTGCAGGAGAATAGCCTGATTGGTACTAAACTACTTCTGTGAAACCTCTGTGCTTGAACCAATCTCTGATAGCCAGTCCTGTTAATCCCAGCCTCAGCCAAGACAACATTCTGCCTTGTAAAAAGCCTACAGCTGTTGTATACCTACAAGAATTAAAGTATGGCTTTTCTTATATCATGTATATTCTAAAGTTTACCATAAGTAAACTAATGCTATAAAGCCAACAATGGGATCGTTTGAAAAAGTGCATTAGAGTAATGCAGAATATGGAAGGTACTGTCAGTTAATTCATTTTTATACTAGCTAATATTTTCAAGAATGGAATTCTACTGGTGATAAATAAATTACAACTCAAAGTTGGCACAAATTAATAAAATTGCCGACTTGAGTTACATTGTGCTATAGTGCTGTCATGTATAACTTGGCAACTGTACCTCTATTCATGATTTTATTGTTCCTACTAATGTTCTTCCTCGTAGGGCAGTTGCCTTCTAGGAAACTTTTTCAGCATGCTTTTTTGAGGCTAGCCTTTCAAATGTAATAGAAACACAGCTGCAGCCCTAAAGTAGCCATTTTGGAACTGGTTTTGAATTCTGCTTCTCCCTCTCTTCTAACTAAAAAACATTGCTATCATCTGTTCTGTTTTTCCCTGGCTTTCCCCTACTTTCCAAGTTCATTAAGCAGTACAAAACAATCCTCCTCACCTGCCTTCATATAATAGTTTAATGTATTATAATAACCTTTATCCAGAGATCTGAGTGCTAGGACCCAGTAGCCTAAACACCTCCTAAAGGAGGAAGATATGGGCTGAACCCACTACCATCGCTGAGGCTGAGTAACAGCTGTGCAGCCTTCTATTGGCACTATGCAGCAAAAGCCAGCAAGGTTAATTCCCCCCACAGATAACCTTTGCCCAAGACTCCTTTACTTAATCTTCGTACAGGGGTTGGGTTTTTTCCCCTAAATGTCTTATGCAAGATCACAGAGAATGTCTTTGACAGAACAAGGAATAGAATCCAGGATGCCTGAGTGCAGGAAAAAGGATTTTCCGGTAGAAAATATGTATTTTTGTAAAGGCATATTATATGAATTTTCATTTTAAAATGCAAGTAAGTTCTCACCATCGGACTCTTTTTCAACAGTAAATCACTATTAGTTTCACGTGAATACATTTGGTGTGAAGAAAAATGGGAGATGATTTGGTTAAGGTATGTGAACTGTACCGTTGTCATTTTGCCATATACCGTTTCCATAGCACTTAGTGTTGCAAGGTTCATTTAAAAAAAACCATGGCAAATCCCAAGAGGCAAAAGCTTATGGCCCTCCAGTGAGACTGAAGGTTTCTTTTTCAAAAATATTGCTACAAAATGGAGAGCAACCAGTACTTCTGCTTCTGTGCAATCCAAATAGAAAATAGTTATAAAGGAGTTTGAACAAATAATTATTTCCGGTAAGTTACATAAATCTCTTTTCTGGTACTTTTGATGGGAAAGCCATTTCCTGTCAAGTACGATAATTTTAAAGAGTGTGGACAAGTATATATCTGAAAAGGTTCTTAACAGGAGGAAAAGAGGCTAGTTATGGGCAATAGAGCACTTTTCATGAGCTCTGTTTATACTGACTGACATAGTCAATCTTACGACCATTATCATAGATGATGATGTTACCAGCTATCTGTGTGGTGAAGAAAAAAGACTAGAGAAATGAAGTAATTGAAACTAATCTCAAATCAATAGGGGAGAGGAGTAGTGGTGAAATTCAATAGTTATATTATTTTTAAGTTTGGGGTCCTCATCATGATGGTCTTGGTGCGTTTAATTATATATAAACACCACACAATATGCAGAAATGTTTTCCAGGTTTACAAGCCCAAGAGACATCTTAATATTCAATAATCAGATCTCTTCATCCTTCTCTGTCAAAACAACTTTGTGCAAGATTAAGAAAGATGATGGTTATGGCTTCTGATTTAAACACTTTATGCAACTCTGTCAGTCCTTTCTCCTAAACCTTCTTTATCCGGCCGATGTAAAATTTTCAGGCTTCCGATACTCTCATCTCAATAAAACACAGATTTTATATAGCAACTGGAGGATTATTGCTCAACAGATGCTTTTAAAACTGAGGATGGAATAGAACATTTTAATCTGACCTTAGTATCTCTTTAGACATTTTTATGACTTCTATAGAATGCCCGTGGATTGCAGTATTGTACTTTCTGTGCCCCCAAGCATATGGTTAAAACATTTTCTTTACTGAAATTTTTAACTTACCTTGTTCAAACAGTCCATGAAGAGTCTCCAGCTTGCTATAGAAGTAGATTACAAATAATTTGCATACATTTTGACTCCCTTTAGTTACAGAATAGGATGCTTTCTCCAAAAAGCTGAAAATATCACCCTATCATGTATTCTTGCACATGGACACATGACTCATTACCAGCCTTCTGTGTGTACCACCATGTAATTTACAAGGTAAACAGAAACATGGATTAAATCCAAGTATAATTTACCAGATAGCTAAATTTGGACCTTTCACTAAAAAGTCACTAATATGTAATCTACAAAAATAAGTACACCTCTACCCTGATATAACGCGACCCGATATAACATGAATTTGGACATAACGCGGTAAAGCAGTGCTCCGGAGGGGCGGGGCTGCGCACTCTGGTGGATCAAAGCAAGTTTGATATAACGCGGTTTCACCTATAATGCGGTAAGATTTTTTGGCTCCTGAGGACAGCGTTATATAGGGGTAGAGGTGTAGTTACTTTAGTAGCAGACATAGCCTATAAGTAAAAATTATTTCCAAGATACTTGCATAATATCAGAGGAGTGGTATGGAACTGAATAGAACTGGTAAAAGAGGGTGGCTGCAGAAGCAAGTTAGGAAGGAGGAAAGGCCATATTGCCTGACAGTACAGAAAATTATCTGTATTTAGGTGACAGAAGATGTGCTTGGACAAACAAGAATTAAGGTCCCAATTTGCAGAGATAAACAAGGCACCTAGCACTGGTATAGAATGTACCACTTCCTCAAGAACTGCAGAGTGTAGCTCACAGCTGGGAGCTGCAGCTTGACAAGTGGTAGCAAGTAGAACTGTGAGAATAATTACCTTTTTTTGGTTTGAATTCTGAAAAACTGAAAAAAAAAATTGTTTTGGGTCAACCCGAAAATGAAAGCCAACAAAGGCTTTTCCCATCCACCATCTCCAAATCCCCACTCATCAGTTCCTGTGTAGTTTTGAGGCCTGCTGCAGGCTTGGAATAGAGGGAGTGAATCATTGTGAAGTTCCTGACACAAAACCCAATTACTTTGTCTTTATGAGGGAGGGAGGGATTTCATTCTCTGTGTTCTTTGGTGACTGTCAGAAGTCTTCAGATGTCAAAGCATAATTGTTGTGTGACTTTCAAAGTCTCCTTTGCATCTGTCAAGATTTCAAGCCATCATGAAGATTTATTGTCTCAACTCTAAGGGCTGCAGGTTTCACCAAAGAACCTGCTTTGTGCTTGTTGCACAACTGCATGAAACTCTAGTAGTTGTAATTTGTATGAGGCTCCTTCTCATTTCAGGCTTATTTGGTTGCCAGTCTCCTCAGTTTGCTTAGAGTTTTGGATTCAAATGAAGTGAAGAGTTCTGAGGAGTAAGACTTAATGCTTTGAGCACAGAAACTCTTGAATCCTAATCCTGGCTCTGATTCTGATACCGATTCCTAGTTTGCGCTTCAGTTTCTTCATATGTAATGCTTCCTTACCTCAGAGTCTTTTTGTGAGGATTAGAGCTCATTCATGCATGATGTAACTATTTCAGTCAGTAAAATTACACCATGATGGTGATTTTGTCCAATTATGTGTGAATACTCATGTTTGAACATCCTATTATATAATATTAAGTGAAGCTCAGTCTTGAAACCTGCCCAACAGAATTTCACCTAGTTTCCTCCTGAAATATGAATCCTGTCCCAGGTTTACTCAACATTTAGGCCAGGTTTGCAAAAGATTAGCAAGGCTTCTCAAATCTGGCTTGAATTTCAGGTTGCTAATGAAACCTGACAGGCAGGGGAATGTTTCCTGGCTTCAGGTTTTGTTTTGAAAGTCCTCTCACAGCTTTATTTACAGTACTTGACTGCAAAAGAAAGTGTAGCAAAGAATTTGAGTAAATGATGATGGTTTCATTATCTTGATTTTTCTTTAAGAATTGACATAACACCTGAAGCAATGTTTATAATTGCTACATCGTTAACTAGTCTGGAAAATGGAAATTCTGTTATGGAATTGACCTGCTGTGAATATAAAAGCAACAAAGAAACAATTACTAGAATGCTCCTGTTAGGGTTCTTTAATGCTCACTGAGCATTTAAAGAGCAGATTTTTTTTTAACTTCCTACTGTTTAATAAGAGCACTGACCTATGCCAGAATTTCATGGGAATCTGGTAACGCTATTGTTGCAGTAACCTGCCACTAAGAGGAGGCGGTGAGGTTGTTTTTATGTTTTTGTTTTTGCTTTTGAAGGGACGAATAGCTGTAATTACAAAGAAACATAACCAAGCAGATAGAACTTGAAGAGTTAATGTTGTAACTCCATCAGACAACCCACTGGAACATCACAGCTTCTCTGGGAAATATCACCATGCCATTTGAGGAGGCTTCAGCCACACTGACTCACTTACACATTCCTCCTTGAAGTTGCTAAGAATAGTATTATTGGCTAGTTATTAAGTCCAATCTCTCAGCAGTTTCTGTCCCCACTTGCCTACATGTGAATGTGGATAATTTATGTTTAAAAAGAAAAATGCTACTGATAAAATACATGAGCTTCATCAAAACTTATGTTCCCAAATGTGTTTCAAGCTATTGAAACGACATCTTAAGCTGACTGTTACAAAGGTTACTGTCATAAGAATAAGTTTAAATTTAGTAAGCATTCCAGTTGACTGATTTCATCCAAACCCATGGTCTTGTTGTAGATTCAGGAGCATAACTCACCACTGAGATGACTCATCCTTCTAAATGGCTTATACAGTACACAATATTTTTTCTTAATGATTTTCTTTGGTTTATCTGACACTATGAAAACTTCATGCTACAGAAAAACTTTAGAAGAAAATGTATGCCTCTCTTCAGAGGTAATATCGCTAACATAAAATGTATTATTCCTTCTAAACTGACATTGAACATTTCTACACTGCCTTGTAAACATTTAGTTCTTCTCCAAGTAGGGTACCTCTGAGTGCTCCTCTTCTGGTGTGCATGCTTCTCTCGAGTCCTTGATCGGAGATTTTCTGTTAGCTGCATCTGTTTGGCCATGCATGCGCTCTAGACAACCTTGTGCTGCACGCCAAGGATATAGAGGGCCGTATGGGTGAACGAGCCTCACTTTCTTCTCTACTGCCTTGGCCTGAGATGGCGTTCTAGCGCTTCGTGCGTACCTCAGCATATTTTGTAGTTGCTGTTTAGCTAGTTTAGTGTTTCTAGTTAGTGTTAGCTCCTGTTAGTATAGAATAGATCGTTGTGAGAGGATTGAGTTTTTCCTTTCCCTTTTTTTTCTCCTCCCCCATATGCGCTTATTTGGCCTCCCTGGGTATGCCTGGCTCTCCAGCTTTAAAATGCCTCTCTTGTCAGGAGGCTATCCTGATCAGTGATGGTCAAACTAAGTGTAACTGTTGCTTGGGAGAGTCCCATAGCTCAAGTGTAACTTTTGCCTGGCTCTAACCTCTAGAGCTCAGAAGGATTGGGAGACCAAACTGAAGCTGCTGCTGCTGATGGAATGTTCTCTTCAACCTGCTTCCGAGTCAGATGTACAGAGTAGAGGGGTCTCCTGACCTGTTTCCAGACAGATCCAGCATCCCACTGACTTTGGCTATGGACTCGCCTAAGAAGGGGAAGATCTTAGAGGACTCAGGGAAGGCTCCAAAGAAGAGGCGCTCGGTCTCTCACCACAAGAAGACCGCTCCCAAGAAGTTCCAATCTTCTGCTAGGTCTACAGTGTAAGAGGTCTCGACCTCTCAAGTTGGTACTGTGGAAGCAAAAGACCCTTTCTCCTGTACATGTGGGGCAGGAAGATCCCAGAGCACTTCAGAGAAACATGGCATTGGCAGGGTCCCGGTTATAATCCTCCTTTAGATTGGTGCCATCTGTTTCAGACTTTCTAATGATGCCTTGCCACTCAGCTCTGCTGGTGGTAACAAAATCAAAGTACACACCTTCGTCCTTCATGCCTACGCATGCCAAACCAACAGTACTGCCCAAGTCAACTGTTGCATCAGTACCAGCGCACTCAGTATCACAGGAATTTCATTACTCCAGGGACATGTCAGTGTTGGACGTGCTGGAGTCTCCACTGCTTATGGGTACCAAATGATGCTCAGTACCAAGTCCTTGGTCTCCAGATTACCTATGCTTCCTGGTCCTGCAGTGTTCTCCACCCTTTTCTACTGCCCCACCATTGGATAACATTGAGGCGGATGAAGGAGACAATCAATCAGTCTCCTCGTTAGTGCAGGGTCCCCTCTGCATCTCTTATTTTGACAAAGATCCTCACCAATGTCAGGGAGGGTGGGATCAGTCCTGGGTCCCACCCCCTGTCCCATAAGGGCATCCCCAATGTCCATACTGGGATCCGTGGCCAGCAATTTTCCAGAGTTCCAGTTCCACTGCACAAGCAAAGTAGGCTCACACAGTCTCCTCCACCAACCCCCAAGTCAAGGGGACCTTTGAGGAAGAGGGCTGACAAACAGACTACCCCTGAAACTCCTATTCATCTTTTGTCTCTGCATTAGACAGCCATGCCTCCGCCACCATCAATGGCCAATGATTTTCATCAGTTCAAGGACCTTGTGAAGAGGGTGGCAGACACTCTCAAACTATCTCTTAAGGAGGTTAAAGACTCACATCACAAGCTCCTGGATGTTTTACAGTCAATGACAGCCGCCCAGGTTGCACTACCCCTTAATGAAACACTCCTGGACCCAGCAAAGTCTGCTTGGCAAACTCCTGCCACTGTACCACCAACTTGTAAATGGGTGGATAAGAAATATTATGTCCCTCACAGGGGCTCAGAACTTTTGTTTTCCCACCTCCCACCTAACCACCTGGTAGTGGGTGCTGTAAATGAGCAGCGTGGCCAGCATTATTCCAGATATCCTCCTTAGGGACAAGGACAAGAAAAAGGTAGATCTTTTTGGACAGAAGGCCTGTTCATCCATGACCCTCCAATTTCAGATCACAGATTTATCCGGCAATCATGGCCAAGTATGACTACATTAATTACAACAAGTTTGCATCCTTTATTGAACATCTTTCACAGGAGCATAGAGAACACTTCCAGGCCATCATTAAGCGGGTCAGTCATTAGCTAGAACTTCTCTCCAAGCATCTTTGCATGCCATGGACACTGCAACTAGATCTGTCGCCACAGCAGTTATCATGCTCAGGGCTTTGTGGCTCCAGTTGTTGGGATTCCCAAGAGAGGTTCAGAATACAGTTGATGGGCAGAAGCTCTTCTTGGGAATTACAGATGAGTCCATGCACATGCTGAAGGACTCCAGAGCCATGTGAGATCTTTGGGTATATACACCCCTACAAACAAGAGGAGATTTAGGAGGTCTCAAACTGCTCAGAGGTCATACCCAGCTTGATTCTATGGTTTTGACAGAACCACCAAAACTGCTAGAAAAAGACAGAGGTTTCAAAGGAAAAGAGCTTCCTACCCTCCTTCAGCTAGTACCCAGGCATCATTGAAACAGCAATTTTGATGGGTTGGTCAAAGGCTCAACTCCTCTCTCACCTCTAGTTTGCAAGCTTCAATTTTTTTTGCCCACCTCCCCTCTTTTTGGAGATCACCGTTCCCCTTTCCAACAGGCCTGGTGGAGTATTAAAATAGACAAGTGGGTCATGGAGATTATAACATTGGGTTACACAATCCACTTCACTTTCCCGTCCTACTTCAGGGAGCCTTCTCATGAGACTATAAGTCAAGAAGTACGCGCCCTTCTTTGTTTAGGAGCAATAGAACAGGTCCCAGGGGAAAGGGTTTTAATCAAAGATTGGTCTCCACCCACCAAAAACAGATGGCAACTGGAGATCAGTCTCAGATCTAAGACAACTGAACAAATTTGTAAAGTCTCAGAAGTTCTGGAGCGTGCCTCTGGCAGCTATAATCGCTTCTCTAGAGGCAGGAGATTGGTCTGGGGCCTTCAACCTACAGGATGCCTATTTCCACATAGTGATACATTGTGACAGGGTGGGACTCACCACTGTGACACCTCCTGCTGACTGTCCTGGGGGTTAGCTCTGTATGCCAGTGCTCCCTCCTCTGGTGGCATCTTGCCACCAGCACTTCTGCTCCAGGGACCAATGTCGCTCCCAGGACCACGGCATCCTCTTTGTGACACAGCCCACCAGCAGTGTCACACTCTGTGTTCCCCTCTTCCGGGGGAACATCACAATCCCTTAGTCCAGCCACTTCCTCAGTGGCAAGTGGGCATGGGGGGGGGTGTAACCCAGGCCCACCCACTACTCTGGGTCCTGGCCTAGGGACCCTGTAGATGGCTGCTGCTTTAGTAGATTTCCCTGGACCACTTCCCCATGGCTGCCAGCATCCTCTTCGCCCTTGCCTCAGCCTGCCAGGAGCTGCCTTTAGCTCCCCAGGTTTCTGCCTGCAGCACTGCTCTGTCCAGGGTGCTTGCTGCCTTCAGCCTGCAAAGCAGCCAGTCCACCTTCAAGCTCCAAGGAGTGACTGAACCTGCTCTGCTCTGCAGCCCTTCTTATATGGGCCAGCCCAGCCCTGATTGTCTGCTCCACACAGCCTCTCTCTAATTGGCTGCCTCCTGCACAGCCTCCCTAGGTTTCTATTAACCCCTTATGGGCCAGTGTGGGGCAGATGCCGCATCACGTGCATCCTGCAAACAGGAGATACCTGCACTTCATCCTCGGCCAGGATCATTTTCAATACTGAGTACTTCCCTTCAGCTTCTTTTCAGCCTCAAGGGTTTTCTCAAAGGTCTTAGTGGTAGTGGCTGCTTGCCTTTGGTGAGAAGAAATTTTAGTCTTCCCATGTCACGATGACTGGCCACTCAAGGGCCAATCTTTTATGAAGCAATACTAGCTTCCAGCCACACAGCTCTCTCCATCTTCTGGGAGTTGGGTCTCCAGCTAACTGTAAGGAAGTCCAAGTTAGCCCCTGTATAGAGAATACAATTCATACGGGCATTTTTTGATTCATTGGCAACCAAGGCCTTCCTTCACACAGACAGATTCATAACTGTCTAATCTGGTCAGGACAATTCAAGGAAACTCTCATACTACCTCAAGGAACTGTTTGTAGCTTCTGAGTCGTATGACAGCTTGCACCTTCATGACTGAGTATGCAATATTAAGCCTTCACTGCTTTCAGGGCTGCTTCAGGAGGACCTATTCCTCAACTAGAGACCGCCTGAAGAAACAGTTTATGGTTCCCCTCCAGGTGAAGAACTCCCTGGATTACTGTTCTAAGAAGAAGAAAAGGTTACTCACCTTGCAGTAACTGGTTCATTGAGATGTGTCCCCATGGGTGCTCCACTAACTGCCTGCCTTCCCCTCTGCTTCAGACTGTTCTTGTTGAATGTTCAGATAGAGAAGGAACTGTGGGCGGTTCACCCACCAGTCTTATATACTCAGAGCATGGTATGAGGTTATATAGAGAACACTCACAGGTCAAACGGAGTTGGCCAATGGACAATCTCTGATCAAGGGCTGCAGAGGCCCATGCACACCTCAAGCGGCGCACCCATAGAGATAGACATCTCGAAGAACCACAGTTAGTACACAAGGTGAGTAACATTTTCTTCTTTGAAAGCCTATTACATTTAGCTTTAAAAAAAACCCATTTATTTAGGAAGTTTTAAAAAGTTTACAAATCCTTGCCATGTAAATACCAGAAATGGAAAAAATCACTACAACAATTAGCTTTTGTTTAACAAAATGTTATACAGGAATATAGTCATCAAATCTGTCTATTTAAAG
>NW_020664418.1:24555508-24559896 GCF_002925995.2 Terrapene triunguis
AAGCATGTTGTTTTTTGTGTGTGTCATACTGCAGTGCATGCACCATTCCTGCTGACTAGCATCTGTTAGTCAGATAATGACAACTGAGGAATAGAAGAGGTGGCTGTATTGTGGAAGGAAATATTAGAAATTAATTTCATCTTAAATATTTATTATAATTTTTGCTTTATACCATACTGGGCTAAATTTAGCCCTAATGTAAGATTTTAGAGGGAATTCTCTTAAACCAGGGATACTGAATAATGTTGGCTGGTCATTTTAATGTAATTTGCTTATTTAAAGCTATGGCAGAGTGTTTGGGGGCTTTCTATATTTGCACATAGCATCTTTTGGGTCTATCAAACCTTGAAAAGTCTCCCGGAATGGGATAAAGTGGAAATTCATTCCCATATATTAGTATTTTGGTTTCTCCAAAAGAGACATTACTTGAAAGTAGACTATTCTGATTTAGAGGTTTTCAAGTTATTGGGATTTTTCATCTTTTTTTTTTTTTTTTTTTTTTTTTTTTTACTTGAACTAGCTACACTTTAGCTGAATTGGTTGCTAAAAACTGTCAATACTCTTTATACCTTTCTTCAGCCCAAATATCTATCTTGTACTGGGAGCATGATGTAATGAAGTAATCTATGCAACTTCAGCAGGAATTTTCCCTACCTCTTAGGACAGGTATGGACACTTCATTGTTTGGGATATTTTTAGTCCAATGTCATGAATGTTGTTCTGTTATACAGTAAAACCAAATGAATCAATAAATAACACTAGGAGGGGTTGAGAGGAAGTGGTATTGCTGCCTTCTCTGTTTTCATTGCTTTTACTTTGATGTGGGGTAAAGATCAAGGAGAATAATTGTTCAACTGAGAGACTAAAGAGTGAATAATTATTTGAGGGAAAATGGAAAATGAGTTGTCTGATTTCTGATATACACCATTAATGTGGATTTCTGTGCTATTGTTGACAGTACACATTTTCTCAGCTGTTTGGTTGAAATTCTTCACGTGTATAATAAAACTAATTGCACTGCCCTGAGGAGCACTATTTTAAATCTCAAATGACAAGTCCAAATCCCCCTCAGATCTACTTGGCACACGAGTTGAGGCCAGAAGATTTGGTCTTCCGTTTCCACCCACACTTGGGAAATGTTCATGGCTTTTGGAAATACCAGTTCTCCAGTTGGGCACATGGGTAACTGGATGAAATTCTATGGCCTGTGTTATACAGGTCATCAGACTAAATGATCAAATGGTCCCTTCTGGCCTTTAAAAAGCTGACTCTCTCTTGAGCACTCCTCGTTCAACCTACACTCCCACTAAAGTCAAAGAGGGCTGGAGTAGTGCTGAACTCCCTGTGACTTCAGTGGGAGTTTTGCCTGTGCTAGGAGTGAGCAACAGGCTATGCTGCCATTTATACCAATCCTTAAAATTTGATGAATAATCCATCCTTCCAAAGCATGTCATATGCCCTTTTTAATGTCAACAGACACTTCAATGAAATATTCATTAGTTCTAAATGCTTTTTTAATATCAGTTTCTCATTTAATTATTTGGTCCAATGAGTTTCTATTATTCCTGAAGCCACTCAGTACTGATATCAATCTATTATATTGTTTTAAATTAAAGAAAAGCTCTCCATGCACCATGTTCCCATTATCTTTCAAAACACTCTCTGGTATTACTGGGTTGTATGAGGTATTCAGTGGATCACAAGGGTTGTTTCCAAGTCTGTAAATAGAGATTTGAGAATTTCCCAGGTTTCCAATTAGACCAAATAATTTAAGAACCATAGTAAGTCATCCGAAGAAGTGGGTTGTAGCCCACGAAAGCTTATGCTCTAATAAATTTGTTAGTCTCTAAGGTGCCACAAGTACTCCTGTTCTTTTTATAGTAAGTCATTGGCTCATTTGTTGCACCTGGCCTTTGAAGAGATGTGGATGGGTGGGTTGATGTGTTGGCATTTAATTGTCTGCTGTATTTTGTTTTTGTCATTTTAGATAATTGGCAAAACACTCAGAGCCTGGGCATTCGCACACTTCATTTATTCTAAATCAAAAGGAAATGCATAATTTTATAATCCATATCATAATGACCAGGAGAGCTTGAATTAGTCAGAAAGCCTCATTGTAAAATTATCCCTGACAAATTCCATAGCCTCGTGTTTCTATATTTCTGTTTCTAGCTAATTTCTCTTTCTAAATAAACAGTTTAAATGATGATGATCATCGCTGCAGACTTCCGCACATGGTGTCCTCTCTACCATCTCCTGCCAGCAGCAGAGGCCTTTTCATCCCCACGAATACCCAAGTATTTTAATTTTGTTCCATAACTTTAGATTAGTATCTTTATTTTCTGGATTAAATATTTTCCTAATTTTCATGCTTTTCCCTTATGTCTCTTACTAATGATGTCTGCATGTTCTATATATTACATTATGTGTAACTCATTTTTAAAGCGCCTGGAGTCAAATCATGCTAAGCATTACTTCATGTTAAATAAATCAGTAACCTGCTTAACACTAATAGTATGATATTGCCTGTTATTTTTTGTACTAGTTGCCCCTCTGCCTGTATTGTAAAATGCTATGGTTCTCTTTTTTGAGTATGAATACCCGCTTTGAGGGTTCACTTAATTTCAGTGCAAAAAGAAAAATCCAGCATAGAATAAATATTTTACATATTTAAAAAATTCAAAACAAAATGCCAAAAATGGGATTAATTCTCCACTGGGTGCAATGGACGGATTGGGATGGGAAGCTGTCAGAGAGCTGGTCACAGCTCCATGATTTTCAGCCACCCACCTCTAGTGCCAATTAAATTTGAAGGTGGCAGCTTTAACTCTTGTCAATGACACAAGGTCCCTCAGAAACCTTACTCCAGTGGAGAATTGAGCCATGATCCCTCCTTGTCTTCATTCTGTGGGAAGGATTCTAGTGCGGGGCATAGCAGAGATTTTTCTGCTAGGTGCCAAATATCCCCCTAGATGATACAAGGGGGAGTTCTCCAGCGAGACTATCTGGCTGCTTAGCCCCTTGTGTCTGAAGTAGTCTTTCCTGGTTTCCATGTTGTTTAATTCTCCCTTTTTCTCCTTTCATTGGCAACAATCAGTGCATCAGACCCTGTGTCATCCTTTCTGTTTTAAATCTTGTACGATATAAAGTGCAGTAAGTCTGTCGATTATTAGATGTACACAGCTAGAATGAACAAGCATGAGCCACGGATGGGTTAGCTTTAGCGGGTTTTGCTTATTTATTTTTCAACAACTAAGGCTCAAGAGCTTGTCAGGAACCAAGTTTGCTATGAACTAAATTATTCAGACTAATGACTGCTAAACTACCTGTTCAACCTTGTGTCTAGCTGTGACAACCTGAGTATCTTTCCCAGACCTGAGGAGGAGCTTTGTGTAGCTCAGAAGCTTGTCTATCTCACCAACAGAAGTTGGTTCAATACAAGATTTTACCTCCCTCTTGTCTCTCTAATGACTAGAACGTTGTTTAAAATATGGTTTCATTTACTGCTTAATTATCCTCAAGGATGAGGGAGAATGTCAAAAGGAGACAACTTCCACATCTGATCAGGTACGTCCGAAGCCAGAGCAGTGTCTCTGAATGCAGTTATATAGTGTTCATCTTAACTACAGAATAGGCCATAACATAATCCATAGTTTTGCATATGAAATTATTTAACTTTAATGCATGAGTAAATGATTCTCTGAAAGACTTGGAAAGTTTAGCTTGATGGGGCACTGTCAAATGACTAGCTGTAGGGTTACCAGATAGCAACTGTGAAAAAACGGGACAAGGGATGGGGGGTAATAGGTGCCTATATAAGAAAAAGTCTCAAAAAACGGGACTGTCCCTTTAAAAATGGAACATCTGGTCACCCTAACTAGATGTCTAAGTTTTTGCACTTTGACAAAAGTAGATACTGTACCAGTCTCCACATCCCCATGCCAATGTTTGTGGTTTTACAGTTATGCTTTTCATAGATCACCAAGATGCCCTGGATTCACAGATTAGATGGATGAGACTACCTCTCCTGTTTTTGAAAGTTTAAGGGAAAGTAGGACTACTCCACTTTGGGTTCACTTGTCTTGGGAGGATGATCTGAGATCAGGTGCTGGCTGGGAACTGATTTTACTAATATTGTATTGAATAATGTGGGTTTGAAATCTTGGGTTTATCTCTGGCTTCTATGGGCTCTCAACAGGGTGACTTCTAGCCACACATTCATTTTATTTTTGAGAAGTCTGGATCTAGAAGAATAAGATAAGCAGAGGTCTATAATCAGGGCCGGCTCCAGGCACCAGCTTAATAAGCAGGTGCTTGGGGCGGCCAAAGGAGAGGGGCGGCATGTGCGGCAATTCGGGGGCAGAAGGTCCCTCACTCCCTTTAGGAGC
>NW_020664418.1:24559996-24616751 GCF_002925995.2 Terrapene triunguis
TTTTTTTTTTTTTTTTTTGCTTGGGGAGGCAGAAATGCTGGAGCCGGCCCTGTCTATAATTAAGCTTACCACACCTATCTTTAAGGAATTGGAAGGTTGTGGTGGGAGCAATTTAAGATCCATTTTGTTTGGTTTTGTGAGGGGGCTTTGGGGGAGGAGGGGGGAGTTCCTGCTAGATTATTGGTTGTTAATTCTTAATGATTGACAGGGGTTACTGAAGTGGTACCTTTCATGGCTGTGTACTTAGGAATTGTCCAGAAGAGTCTAGAGCAAGTAATGGGTGCTCCTTCTTAATGTATCTGTGTATAACACTAAATAAATGAGTGAGAGGGAAAAAAAGGCGGAAGGCTTCAAAATACTGCCTGCTATAAATAAAAAGAGAGAAAATCCTGTGAAATGGTTTTTCAAATGTCATCCTTAAAGGCGAGAAACATGTTTTCAGTCAGCCAAGGAAATGATTTTCTCATGGTGCAGTGAAGGGAAATAATTTTGCTTCAGATATTAGCTGGAAGAAGGACAGTTTCTTACTTTTTGAAAGGGTATTTTTTTGCTATTTCTCTGTAGATAACAAGGATTGGTAGGGATTGTTGGTCAACAATCAAAGGGACTGTTGATCATGCTTCTACTAGTGGGGCTGTGCCAGAATAACAATACAGTTAAAGTATCTAAAGGCCTGCATTGTACTGCTGGTAGTGATAATCATTCAATGCATTTTTAATGTTATCAGCATGATCTTGTTTTCAATTTCTTATTACTGATATCTGACTCTATTATCATTGCTATTTTATTGAATCTAGGAAAGACCTCTTAGCTCATACAATCAGTCTTTCTGTCAATACTGGAGTGTTCCCTAGAGAATGCTGTCTAGCTTTAAATGTCCCACACAAGGGAACCTTGGCAGTTTTCTTTGGAGACTCTTCAACACCTTAACAGATCTCATACTCAAGAAGTTTTTCTCTAAACGCAGCCTAAACTTCCCTTTCTTAATTTAATCACATCTTCCATGTGCCACCCTGAAATATTCCTCTCATCCTTGGGGCCTTTTTGGGGCTGACCTTGCAGAAGTGTGCACGACAGAGAGAGCATGAAAACCATCCTTTCCTTCTGCACCCTCCATACCACCAGTAGTGAGTGCAAGAACTTCTAGTCTTTCTCCAAAGGAGGTCTGAATAAGCAAAGGGCATTGTCCCACCCTGTGTCATAACTACCAGGAGAGCAGAGTGGATGTGGAATCCGAATTTTTCACACTGTGAAAGGGTGCTTTCCCCAAGAGCCACCGGAATAATTCTGAATGAGTCAGCCAAAAAGTCCTCATCCACCCCCGCCCCACGTGCCCAACCTGCATTGTGACTTAAAGGCCCAAATACTGCGTTTAGCATTTACACCTTCTAAATATTAATTTTTTGTCTTAGTTATCACTTTACCAAGTGTGTGTGTGTGTGTGTGTGTGTGTGTGTGTGTGTGTATATATATATATATATATATATATATATATGTGTGTGTGTGTTTTATCCTGTCCTCATAAGTCAGTCCCTCTAGCCCCCTGATCACTTCTGTTATTCTCTTAGTTCTCTCTAATTTGTTCCTTTCTGGTGATGTGATGCCTAGAAAAACTGAATGTAGCATTTCAGGAGCTGTCACACCCATCCAGTGCAGAGCAGAACTATTATGTCTACAGTCTGTGATGTGATGCCTCTATGCATACAGACCAAAATTGCATTCTCCATTGCCAATTTATGTCTAATTTGCTGTCCACTATCACCACCAGGTCTTTTCAACTTTACTACTTCCTAGATTTATCTCTCCAAATAACTGTGTTGCAATATCCCTCCCCCCCCCCCCCCAGTAGTGTATTAGCTTGCATTCATAGAATCATAGAAGTTTAGGGTTGGAAGAGACCTCAGGAGGTCATCTAGTCCAACCCCCTGCTCAAAGCAGGACCAACCCCAACTAAATCATCCCAGTCAGGACTTTGTCAAGCTGGGCCTTAAAAACCTCTAAGGATGGAGATTCCACCACCTCCCTAGGTAACCCAATCCAGTGCTTCACCACCCTCCTAGTGAAATAGTTTTTCCTAATTTCCAACCTAGACCTCCCCCACTGCAATTTGAGTCCATTGCTCCTTGTTCTGTCATCTGCCACCATTGAGAACAGCCTAGCTCCATCCTCTTTGGAATCCCTTTCAGGTAGTTGAAGGATGCTATCAAATCTCCCCTCACTCTTCTCTTCTGCATACTAAATAAGCCCAGTTCCCTCAGCCTCTCCTCGTAAGTCATGTGCTCCAGCCCCCTGATCAATTTTATTGCCCTCCACTGGACTCTCTCCAATTTGTCCACATCCTTTCTGTAGTAGGGGGCCCAAAACTGGACACAATACTCCAGATGTGGCCTCGCAAGTGCCAAATAGAGTGGAATAATCACTTCCCTCAATCTGCTGGTAATGCTCCTACTAATGCAGCCCATTATTCCAAGTGGATTTGTTTTGATCCAAGGTTCTAACATCTCTATATTTTCTATACCTCTATCCCTTTATATTGTCTCATTTAGTGTTTGCTACATCTCCCAGTGTAAGATAGACTTTGAATTTCAGTAACATTCTGAAGAGGGAATAAGCAATATCACTAATGAAGATATTTAATAAGACAGACTTAAATTGTATTTCTAACACCTCACTAGATACTTCTCCCCAACTCCATGTATTGTCATTTGTGAACATCACAACAACACAACCTTTGTGTACAATTGTTTAGTTTATTTTTACTCCATATGACAGGGCTTCTAAGCAAATGATATTTTCCAGTGAGGCTTCAAGGCATCATAGCAAATGCTTTTCTAAATTCCAAATATATTGCATTTGTTTCATTCATCCTCTAATTTTTTATAGAACAGTTCTGGTTTAATATTTAACCATCCTTGCAGGAAGTGGTCAACCTGGGCTGCAGGGGCAGGGTGTGGGAAGAACTCAGAGAAAATTATCAGGTTCTCTTTTAAGCCCTACCCGTAAACCAAGCTCTTCCCATTGTTGCTTTGTTCTACATAAGAACAGGAAAAAAACATTGAAAGGAAGTGAAGATGTTAAAGGCAGCATTAACATCTCCTGCTTTTCCGCTAGTTATTTCCATTTCCAGCCTGGTACACCCTCCCCCACCAAATCCACTCAGTCCCCTCAGTCAGGGACTTCCATATGTTGGCAGAAAAATGCTGCTCAGCCACTGTCCCCAGTCCTTTTCCTCTTCAACCATTTTAAAATATTTCCTGCTAGAGCAGGAGCCTTTATCTCTGATTCATTAGACAAATGAACAGACGATTAAAACTAAAATGTTTGTAGACTGTCGTGGTTTTCTCCTGATAGTTGAAATTAAACCACATTTAACGTAGAGCTCATCTTCCATCTATGCAGTGTTTAAACTAGGGACTGGTACCTGTATCAGGTCAACACTGTATCTAGAGTATTTCAAGTTAATCACCAGACTTCCAAGCGCCAGAAATCTGGTGGGGGTGGTCAGTGGGATTTTAATTGCAGACGAGTTACCAAACTGGGCCATCAAGTAAAACAAAAATTAAAGGAAAGGCTTCAAACTTCATCCAGTTTGGTAAAATAATAATATCCTTTGATTATTAATATTTTTAATTCACTGTGCTTACTGCCAACACACTCACAGAATCATAAAAGTTAAAGGGGGTGAAAAACTTGTAGGCTTTTTTCCCTTTTGATTTAAATAACCATTTTTAAATGTCCATACAAAAGGTCCAGGCACTTTATCAATTAATTATATTTACATTCACAAATGATGTCCACCCAGCAGCACAATGTAATCACATAGAAATAATGAATGAACTCAGTCAGCTATAAATCAAAGCAATAAAACAGCCCCTTTAGCACACCCCCTTCTTTCTCTCTTTTCCTCCCCCCCAACTTTGTGAAGTGTGCCCACACAAAGTGTGAAGTCATTAAATTCAGGCTATTTCAGACCAAGATAAAAAGCAAGCTTCAGAGTCCAGGGTCCTCAGAGAGAATACTCTGCAGACAGTCCCCATATTTGTGTACTCAGCCTTCTTACTCAGTGCCAGACAATTCCCTACACTACCTTTTCTACTGCTTTGTCCTGTCTATTTTCGTACTTCTCACGAACCATATTGTGCTTAATTAATACTGCAGCGCTCCTGTCAATTAAAGTGGTGGTGTTGATTTCAGTAGGTTCAGGTTCTGCGCCCATTCTGAACCATTCTTGTCATTGAGAATAATAGCTCATTGATGGTGCTCTAGGATGTACCTATTATGAGATCAGTTGATAGGTATGAAATTAATGCACATCATGACTTTATACCAAAATAAAAGTAAGCATCTCTTGCAGTTGAGGTTCCAGCCACTATATTTTAATTCTTATATAATCTATTCTATAACTCATCCAGTACACATGCATGAGTGAATTTTATTCTAAGATCAATAAGTCGGTGGGGGAAAAAGTTCTTTGAAATTGCTAATTCACTCTTTCAGTCATGGAGTTGATTGGCTAAAGCAAATTTTTTTCTCAAATGGAGTACCACTATAGTTACTTCTGTAATTAATGTGGGGAAATGATTGCATTTAATTCCCATTATCATTTTTATGCACATTTCCTGGTAGTTTGACATAAATGAGGTTATTCCAAGAAGAACATAATCGTATTTTACTGGAAATATAAAGATAATTTACAGGGATTACACCTAAAGCACTTAAGAAGTATAAAATGATTCACTCACAAATAAAAAGAATTAATTCATTGAAATTAACACAACATTTATTTTAAAATGGTAAAATGATATTGAAGCTGAGACATAAAACTACAAGAGCAAGAAAAATCTGAATTGCTTGCCGAGCATTCTTAGCTCAATCCCATTTTGCTTACACATTAAGAGAATGACACTATTGTTGATTCTTCAGAAATAGGTTGGAATTCAAAGTGGATAGTCTGAAAACTAGCCATCTGAAAACTCTGAGCACAGTTTTTATAAAAACAGGATGGAAAACAGGAGAGAGTAAGAAATAGAAAAGTAAAATGTGCCAAATGAAGGCAAAAATATTGCACCAAACTGTGAGAATACAGTGGCGTTGTAAGCATAGGTGCTAGAACCGGGGGTGCTGCCACACCCCCTGGCTTGAAGTGGTTTCCATCATATATAGGGTTTACAGTTTGGTTCAATGGCTCTCAGCCCCCCTTCTAAAGATGTTCCAGCATCTGTGAACACAGGGCCGGCTCCAGGCACCAGCAAACCGAGCAGGTGCTTGGGGCGGCACATTTTCAGAGGCGGCATTACAGCCAGCCTTTTTTTTTTTGGCTTGGGGTGGCAAAAGCATAGAGCCGGCCCTGGCAGCAGCAGCGCGTCCTGCACGGGGGGCACTCTGGGGCCGCTGCAGTTTGCGTTGGGGAGCAGCGCACGCATCTTATGGCCGGGCGGGCTCCAAGCATGGGACACTTGGGGTGGGGGCCGCGCCGCGGGGCGCACGGAGCCGCCTGCAGGTGCCGCAGGGTGGATGCCCCCCCAGCGCCACAGCCGGGGCTGGGTGAAGCGGCCCGGGCCACCCAGGGACTGTGGCAGGGTGGCCAGGAGCAGCAGCAGCAGCAGTGGGGCCATAGAGGACGGGGCACTGCCGTGCGGGGCCCGCTTCCCGCTCTCCGGGGCTCCACTCCCTCTGGGGCTGCCCTGCCCCGGCTCCTCAGCCCCCTGCCGGGCGGTCCCCCAGCTCTGCCCTCCCGGGTCCCAGCCGGTCCTGGAGGTGGGAGCCCCGGCTGGAGGGACCCTGGGCTGAGGCGCGGCCCAGGAGCCCCTCTGCTTACCCCGACCCTGCCAGTGCCGGGGCGGCTGGAGGCGAGGGGAGAGTGGGGGTGGGGGAGAGTGGGGTGGAGCAGGGCCGCCTGGGGGGGGGCAAGTGGGGCAATTTGCCCCAGGCCCCACAGGGGCCCTGCGAGCCCTGGCCCAGTGGCGGTCCGAGTCTTCGGCGGCATTTTGGCGGCAGGAGGCCCTTCAGTGCTGCCGAAGACATGGAGCGACTGAAGGGCCCCCCGCCACCGAAATGCCGCCGAAGACCCGAACTGCCGCCAGGTGAGTACAAGCGGCGCAGCTCCCCCGCTTTGCCCCAGGCCTCCTGAATCCTCTGGGCGGCCCTGGTGGGGAGAGCCCAGTGCTGGGGCGGCAGGGGGTGCGGGTGGGGTGGGGGGGGGAGCCCAGGGCTGGGGGGGCGGGGGGGGGGGGGGGGGGCCCGGGGCGGGGGGGGGGGGCAGCCAAAAATGTTTTTGCTTGGGGCAGCAAAAAACCTAGAGCCGGCCCTGTGTGAATAGGGCTATTATTCTTCTGATGTTAGGACTTCCTTGTTTTAACCAGGCCAGAAATAAAATAAGAACATTCTTGCTCATTATATTTTGAGACTTCCGCTTCTTTTCCCATGCCAAGGGATTCAGAGGAACAAAAAAATGTTTATTAGAGCTTGTTACTCAAAAAAAAAAGTGGGGGGAGGGGCTTTGGGGTTTGACCCAGTTTGCCTAACCTCTAGTTTCCATTGCTCCCCTCCACTGTGAGGGGCAAAAATGAGTCAAACTAAGTTAATTGGCTGAGAGGCCCTGAAACTGCGAAGATGGAGGAACAAAACCAGTGCAGCGTGCAGCATGCAACCCTTTGCTGGGAACCTATGGAAGTCTCTGCTTAGTAACAGCACCAAGGCAGGCCTCTGTCAGCATCTGGTGGGAAGGTGAGCCAGGAAGCAGCTATTCTAAGCAACATGCAAAACAGGCAACATTTCCACCTAAAACTCCCTGTGATGTTAATGATCAGCAGCCTCTCCTATGCATTGGGGATAAGGTGCAGGTGCTGTGTGGCCAGCTGTTGGCAGCACACCTCTCCAATCACATGACCAGGAGGGAGGAGGAGCCTAGAGAAGAGTGCAGTGGGCTAGTTCTTTCATAGTGTAATCCGGGGTAGTTAATTATTTTTTGTAAAGGTCCAAATTTCTTGGTCCAGGTATAGTCAAGGTCCAGACTCCAGAGAAAATAATAATAATAATAATGAAAAAAAAGATTTCGAGATCTGTTCAAAAGGATCTGGAGATCCAGATTGGCCTGCGGTACACCTATTGGCTACCCCTGGTGTAACCTGTTTACTAGGTGGTTAATGACTGCAATAAAGGCTGTGTTCAATAGATCTAGGGGGTCTCTTGACACATAATTAAATTGGTCTCACCCAGATACCTGGAAAAAATGAAGGCACCCTTCTTGGGTGCCCTTTACAGGCAGAGCTTCCCAGTTCACAAGTGCTCTGTGACTGTGTACAAACAAGATAATCTTTATTAGGGGAAAGGGATCACCACTGTAAACTTTGCAAAAAACACAGCAGAGAACTAGATAGACAGTAGGCATCATATCTATGCCTATTTCTATCACGACTGGAGCCAGATGGTAAGCTTCTCTGTATTTCTCTTAATCTGGCAATAATGAGTTTCCTGGCTGACTCCACGGTCTGACATGCCAAGTGTAAATTATGGGTCATTGGGGCTCTCTAGTAAACATCAGGAAATATGGTGGAACTCAACAGCATCATTCTTTGTGGCAGTGTAGGCATGCACCAAAAAAACCGCATGCTGGCCCCAATTTGACTCCTGCTCTGGATGTAAAGTCTCCAACGTAGTGTCTGATTACACCCTTCTGGCCAAGGATCACTATATGTATGTTAAAAAATCTAGGTCAGCCCCTTAATTACCACTATACTGAGCACCTCTTCCAAAAGGGGACCCTCAGTGCCCCTTCCTTGGTCCAAGTGTATCCAAGCTGGAAATTCATACACTGAAAAATGTTTCTCCCCTTCCACAGCATTCAAGCAGTAGTGGCCTTCCTGCCTCTGCTCAGGTAGGCCTGGATGAAATGGTAGGTCACTACTGAAATGTTTCTCACATTTTTCTGGTACACCATTTTTTGGGTAATAGGAAATTGATTCTTACTAGCCCCACAGTCCTGGTACTACTGATGTTTTCCAGATATGCAGCTCTGGTGGGTAAAGTTTTTGTTTTCTCCCTTTCAACACAATGAGCACATCTCAGGTTTCCTGCAAATGTCCTTAGCCATCTGAGGCCAATAGAACCTGCTCCGAATGAGTTCCAGGATCGTTTCCATCCCACGTGTCTGAAATCACCATGTAAGGTTCTTATGGCAAGGGCTTATAAGTGCCTTGGTGGCACTAATTGATTGTGCTGATTTTTTTTTTTTTTTTTTTTTGTAGAGCGTCGTCTGCTGTTCAGTGCAATGGTGCATTAATCCGTTTCAGTCTGTTCCAGTCTCTTAGCAGCAGTTTAACCTCTGGAGAGAACTTCACTGGTCCCTTCTTTTTAGCAAGCAGCATGTCATGGCTACTACTATCCTGGAATTGGGCCTCTTGCCAGCCAGCATCATTGAATCTGGGCAATTGGGATTGATCCAACATAATGTAGTTTACCAAAGCTAATAGAATACTTTCAGCAGTATACCTAAAGTTTTTGCCATGCACCCGGAAGGGCCTTGACCCTAAGCAACTCATACTCCAAATAGCTTTCACTTCATCCGCAGGAATTACAGCCAGCTCTGGATCTCATATATGATGGGATAGTGCATCAGCATCTATATTTCTCAATTGATACTGAATGCTGAATTCCTAGCTTAGCCAGTGCATCCACATACTTCTGCCCTGTTGCATCTACCTTGGCACTTAAGAAATCATTGAGTTATGCATTGCTATCTGTTCAAACTGGGAACTGAGCACTATTTAAAAAATTCAAAAATTTCTCATTGACAACACACTTTTAAGGACAGGAATTCCAATTGCTGTCTGGTGTATCAAGCCTCGCTTTCAGAAAGTCCTTGTTGTCAAAGGCCACAGATATCCATTTCCCTTCAACTTCTTGGTACAACACTGCTCCCAAACCTTCCACACAGGCTTCCATACGTAGGACAAAAGCCTTGCTTGGGTCAGCAAAGACTAAAACTGTGCATGAGTTAATTAATTAATGATTTCCCAAAAGGGCTTGTCGCACTTCTTGTCCCATTGATTCTCAGAGAGTTCTAAGGGATTAGAGTGTAGGAGACTCTACTAGATGATGTCTCGAGGTCCCTTCCAGTCTTACAGTTCTATACTTCTATTCAGAAGGCTGTGTAGACTCTTTTTAGAGTTTGTCTTGCATTTCCTTTACTGCTTGCTGGACTGGTATCCCCTGGTGAGGTCATTCAGTGGCTTTTCAAAAATAGTGTAATATTCTATGAATCTCTGGCATCTACTAAATCCTAGAAACATCTTGACCTCTATAATTTTGTGGGCCTATATTTTATGACGGTATGTAGTTCTATCTTCTTGTGATCCTTTGTGTCCCACATACTTGACTGGTGTTCTGCAGAAGTGGCATTTATCAATTGATAGCTTTTGAAAGCGTTACACCAGCTAGGTGTCTTTCTTCATACTCCTCCAGAGATCTCCCAAATACAATCAAGCAATCCAAATCAACTAATGCCTGTAGCAAATTTATGTCTCCTCTGACTTTGAGACACTCAAATGTTGCTGCGCTCCAAATATATCTTGGGGCATGCATTCAACCTGATAGCTTTTATCTGTCACTTAGGATTCCATCTTCTCTTTATCATTTTGTCTCTGTGGAATCTGGTAATATGAGTTTTGAAGGTCCAGCACTGAAGGCCCCTAGCAAGCAGACTAAGTAGGGCTAGCTTTAGGGGCAAGCAGGATGATCGCCCTGGATGCCAACTTCCAGGGAGGCACCACACTGCTGTGCCTCTTGGCCCTCTTTTTTTTAAATTGTTCTGACTGCTTTGGGGGGAATCAAACATTTTCCACCCTGGCCAGAAAAATACCTAGGCATCTTGTACAGAAGGTATGGGATACTGACCAACTACAGTACATCTGTTTAAGTTCTGGTGATCTATAAAGATTCTGATATTGGCATTTTTCTTCCTAACCACCGTTATGAGGAGGTATATATATTGCATGATTCAGCAATAATGCCATTTGACAGCAATTCCTGGAGATTACATTGTACATCCTTGTAGTGAGGCGGCCTGGCTCCCAGCCGCCCCAGAGAGGTACGAGCCCCTCTGGATGCCAAAGTGGGCGGAGCCACTGGAGCCTGCGCCTGCCCCCCGAAGGTCAAAGCGCAGGACAGGAAGTATAAAAGCCCCACCCCAGAGCTTAGAAGCCAAACGCTGGGGGCCTAGCTCCCGCTGGGGAGACTCCTGCAGCCTGTGACCGACCCGAGGACTGGCCAGACCAGTCAAGGCCTGATGACGACCGGAGAAGCTGTTAAGCCTACCGGAGAGAAGCGACCCAGAGGAGCTGCCAAGCCTACCGCTCGCCGAGTACCCTGAGGAGCCCATGGTGCTTGATTCCGTGGAGGACACCGACCAGACGCAGGTACTGCTAGAGGGGGAGGTAGGAAGTAGCCCGGGGGCAGCCAACCCTAGTCTAGCTGCGGCACACCCAGAGCCGATCTCAGTGTGTCGCGGCCAGGATCCCCACTGACACAGCAGCAGGCTGCCTGTCGCTGTTAGGGCCCTGGGCTGGGACGCAGTGGAGTGGACGGGCCTGCGTCCCCCCTGCCACCCCACTTACGGGTGGCAGTCTCCCCCTCGCCCCAGATGCCAGAACAGGGAGTCTGGGTTTTTGTTCCTGAACTATTTGCTCAGCCCCCGCCTGAGGGTCTGAGCCCCTGTTTGTTTACTGCCCCGCACTGACCCAGGGCCAGGGCTTGTTACTGAACTATTTTTGCTGAGCCCCTGCCTGAGGGCCTGAGCTCCAGATTGTGTGTTGCCCCGCCCTGACCCAGAGCCTGGGCTTGTTCTGGAACTATTTGCTCAGCCCCTGCCTGAGGGCCTGAGCCCTTGACTGTTTCCTGCCTCACCCAGCTAGTTCCCAGACTCAGCGGACCTCAGTAGTGAGGCGGCCTGGCTCCCAGCCACCCCAGAGAGGGGCGACCCTAACAAAACCCCTCTACACTCCTCAATTTCAGCTTGCAGTATTTTCAGAGGATTCCTTTTCCTGCATGTGTTTTGGGTTCTGAAGGCTTTTTACCTTTTGCCTCTTCTGTAATCATGTAAAACTCTTCCTCCAAATACATCAATAAGCATAGACTCTCCAAGGCAACTGTGGAGGTAGTTTGCTGAGTCTTCTTTACCCTCCCTGTAGGGGGAGGCTTTTCCATGGGAGGGTCCAATTTGGTCCCTTTGCCGATGTATGGTAGCAAGAGGTCTCTGAAAACCGGTGAGCTATCCAGTAAATTGAGGCCAGAGTTTTTCTATTTCAAGCTTGTGTCCAATTCTATTCAAATTATGAAGATGAATAGTGTATCAAAGAGAATTACCATAAGAAGAAGCTGACTGAATTTTAATCAGGGTCAAGTCATTGAACACAGCTGTGACAGATGAATTTAAAATTTCAAAAACTATCTATTGTAAGACTTTAAATTAGATATCTCAGATAACTGACACATTACTTCATACTGTAATCATTCTAGGTTAAATAGTTACGCATAAATTATTTTTACAAACTGTTCATTGAGATACATCCTATCATATGACAAATTTAGTTTTAAATTACCTAAGAGATAAAAGTTCACTCACTGCTATTCATAATATATTTGGAAAAGGTTAGAAAACGTTCATTCCTAGCAATGATTACATTTAGGAGAATAGCCAAAGCAAGTTGGTTGATGATTTAGTAACATGCAGTAAGTGCCCAAACTTAACATGCAAATTAAATTCATGAGCTATTTTCTTTCAAGTGCTGCTAATGATATATGTTTGAAGGAGAATTACCTAGACGTAACTAGATGATTTCCTATTTACTAGAACTACAGAAACATCAATGAGTTCGTTTTGCCTTGGCAAAATTTCTAGGCATATTTCTCACCAATGGAACAAACAAAAAAATCTTATTTCTTATGATTTAATACAAGAGGAACAACAACAACAAAGGAAAAAATGTAGATGCATTAGTTATGACAAGCTCAAAAAAATCTCCTTGCACATTGTAGCAATAGCCTGCTCCTGGTTTCATACTACAGGAAATATATGAAATGTGGATGTTTAAAGGAAAAATAGATACCTTGGGATAAACTTTCAGACCCTGGCCATTGCATGTTCTATATCAAACTTGCACATAAATAGAGGCTTCATTGTCCAGTAGTGGAAGCATGAAACAAAGTCAGGAGACCTGAATTCTAATCCCAACACTGCCTGGGATTTACTGTGTGACCTTGGACATCAATTAATTGCTATTCTTCAACTTCTGCATTTATTAAATATGGATGATAATTACCCACTTTTGTGAAATACATGGCAAACATAAAATGAAAAGTTTTATGTCTATGTACATTCAAATAAAAATTTGTAAAAACAAAGCACTTTGAAAAGCCAAAACTTGTATGTGTGCACACTAGAATTCATAGCAGAAAGTATGTACAACTGTTAGGTAGGAAAGTGCACACCAAATGTTAGAATTATGGAATCATTTAAGTAGGTTTTTCCCGCTCCAAAACTGTAGACACCTATATGTGCATGTGCAATTTTGCACTCTCAAAAGTGAAGACCCAGTAAAAAGGCCTTTCGAGAATTTATGCCACAAGTACAAATTAGAATCAATAAACTATCTAATTTCAAAGAGAAGATGGAAGAATATCATTGATATTGGGGAATATGGCCTATAGGTCCTTTGTTATTCTGAAGGTCAGACTAGATTATCACAATGGTCCCTTCTGGCCTTGGAATCCGTGATACTTCGAGTATGTGCTTAAACCACAATGTAAATAGCAATCTCAACAGACAAAGGCAGTTTTAAAAAAAAAAAAAAAGAAAGAAAGAAAGAATCAAAAGGTAAGAAATTGAAGAGTTACAAGACCAATGAAAATCAGGACACAAAAGACATCAAAAAATGAAGTTCCCTGAAATTAGTGAATGCTTTTGAAAATGTTGGCCTTATTCTCCCTTTGTGCTTAGGGAATATCCAGAAGTAGATCGCTTTAGAACTCTTTAAAACTCTGGATTCTGAATCTGAATTCTTCCTACACTTAGGGCACAAACAAGGTTCCGCCTTGTCTATCCTGTGCCATGCCCTGCATCTCCTCTGTGTTGTTAAGTTCCTTAAGTTTTCCCTCTGAGTACTGCTCAACGGAGTGATTTTTTTCGGTTGGCCTCTTTTGCTTGTTCCTCCAGCTGCCCAATGATACATTTGCCACGGCATACGCTCTGGCTTCTTTCTTAACACATGTCCCAGGTATTTCCATCTTCTTTTCTGGATAACTTTTGATATAAGGGGTTGGTGAGCTCTCTGATGAATCTTGGCATTTGTTGTATAGTCATTCCATTTAATATCTAGTATTTTTCTAAGGCATTTGCTGTGGATTGATCATGTGTGTTAGCTGCCAGTAAGGAGGTGGAAAATAATTCTTGGCCTGCAATACAGCCGTAGCATAGGATTGAAGAATTTATTTGACTTTCTCAGTGCCTGATGTCTTTTGATCTTTTCTGCTGCTTGGCTAGTGCCTAGTGTCTTTTGTCTCTAGTGCTTTTGTGGCATGAGCTTTCAATAAGCCATTGCTGAGATCATATTAGGATGGTATTTATTTTTCTGGATCTCTTTCCACCATTCTCAAATTGGATGATTTAGCCAGCTGTTCTAAATCTTCTGCTCTGAGCACTTTGGCAAATGAACATGTCTCCTCCTCTTAGATTAATACTGTAGACTTCCTAAATTTGGGGAATCTGTTTGCTTTTGAGGAGGATGGGTACAGGGCCGGTGCAACCCATTAGGCGACCTAGGTGGTCACTAGCATTTGGGGGGCAGCATTTTCTTCGGCGGCGACCACAGCGGCCGGATCTTCAGCCACCCCGGTCGTCGTCGGCATTTTGGCAGAGGGAGCTGGGGTAGGGGGGCGCGGGGAGGGCCGCCTGCAGCAAGTAAGGGGGGGGTGGCACGCAGGGGAACTCCCCGCCCCAGCTCCTCTGCTCCGCCTCCTCCCCTGAGCACGCCGCCCCGCTCTGCTTCTCTCTCTCCCAGGCTTGCGGCGCCAAACAGCTGGAAGTTTATTATTCGCCTAGAGCGCGAAACATCCTTGCACTGGCCCTGGATGGATATGATGCTAAGTGTTACTATAGTCCACAGCTACAGAGTAACTCGGCCTTTGGAAGCTATTCTGCTGCTTTTAAATTTCTATCAAAACCATGTATCTCATGGCAGCAGATTTCAATCAAAAACTGATTCCATAATTTGGGAGCACATTTAGAAAAGGCCCTGGTGCTTATTGTCTCCAAAAATATATTTAGGATGGGGTCTTAATAAGAGATCATCATATTCAAACCTCGATAGACAACATGGGACATATCATAAGGCAAATCAGAAAGAAGGGCCAAACTATTAGCACTCAATACTGCACTTGAAAGTGTTCATAATTAACATTTTATTGATAAAAATAAAATATTGTATAATGCTATTGTCTTTAATAAACTCTATTGGAGGAAATCCAAAAGAGGACTCAAACATAAGGAACCATGTAGCAGAGCGTAGGAGCCAACCAGTTATAGTAAGAGTTAGCAGCTGAATCATATTCTGACAAAGCAAAAGCAAGCCAACAATACAGAAATCACACGTGAGGGCCAGAGTTCCAGATCTCTATGGCTAATAACCAGGTCCCCCAGAGTCACAATTAGAGAGAAAATGTGAATAACTCTGCTTGAATGTCTATTTCTTTAATTTTTTGTCATGTACAAATACAACAGTCTAGCAGTAAGATGGAAGTGGGTCAGAAGTGTACAGTATAATACATAACTCCAGAGTATATCAGCGTGTGGTGAAGAAAATAAAATCTGAATGAAGTTAAGATTTGGAGGCTTTGTTTGCAGCAATGGGTTACATGGAAGGTGACTGGCATGCAGGCTCATGACAGCTACGTTCAGTTTATTTATGATTAGATGCAATAAAGTAGCCAGACAAGTATTTAGTATTTATATTGAAGTAGTTCCTAGATGTCCCCCATTCTGCTATCTACAAACAAGTATTACAAGCAGCAGGACAACATTAGAAATGCAGATATATTCTGAACTGTCAGATTTCCTTAATCTGTTTTTAGTTTATTTGGATATCTGAACACACAAATGATATGTGCTGGCAATGACAAGTGACCTGTTAATCTGATTTACAAAAATCAAATTATAATATTTATTAATGGATTTGGTGAAACCTGCTCTGTCCCATGGGAAGTGGGGTGGAAAAATGAAACACAGTTGATGTACCTGAAAGCTAGAAACCACTCTCCAACACGGTACATTTTAGGCAAGATAATGCCAATCTGGTACCTTTCCTCCAAGGATTGTTAAGAGTTTTAAAAACATTAATTAAACTTCTTGGTTACCCCTTTGAGTTAGGTACTCAGAATTTAACCGAGGCACAGAAGGGTTGTGATTTGCCCCCAAATCACACAGCAAGGTCTGGTAGAACTGGGATTAGAACCCATGGAAAGAGTGGTTTAAAATGGGAAGTTTCACGCACCCTTAAGTATAGGTGGTGATACCACCTCCAATTATAATATATAAAACCACTAACAAATCTATTAAATAATAAGTGCTATATACTCAACATCCAGGACTTCCATTGATATTAATGGGAGAAAGAGTGGTGGGGGGTGGGTCCATACGTGCAGGTCATTAACACTATATGGACCTAAATCTTTGGTTCTATGACAGCTGTTTACATGTAACCCCTACGCTGCTAAATAAGAGAATGTATCATGGGTAGAATTAGTGATCAGCATTATCTGTTAAAATTTTTGTTTCCTGAAGAAATCAGCCCTTATGACTTTTCCCATAGATGACCTATAAAACTTCTTAAAATTTGATGTTAAACTCTTAATCAACAGCAGTTAAAGCCTGCTTTGTAAAGATTCTGCCTTGAGTGTATGATACTCTCTGTTCTTGCTGAGCATTGTTCTACGTTACTAAGGGTATGTCTACACTACGAGAGTAGTTCGATTTCACTTAAATCGAATATGTGGAATCGATATTGCAAAGTCGAACGTGTGTGTCCACACTAAGGACAGTAATTCGACTTTGTGAGTCCACACTAACGGGGAAAGCATCGACATTGGAAGCGGTGCACTGTGGGCAGCTATCCCACAGTTCCCGCAGTCCCCGCTGCCCATTGGAATTCTGGGTCGAGCCGCCAATGCCTTCTGGGTAAAAAAATGTGTCAAGGGTGCTTTTGGGTAACTGTCGTCATCCGTCCGTCACTACCGCCCTCCCTCCCTCCCTCCCTCCCTCCAAGCGCCGGCGGGAAATCAGTTCGCGCACTTTTCTGGTCAGTGACAGCGCGGACGCCACAGCACTGCGAGCATGGATCCCGCTGAGACCATCGCTGCAGTTGTGTCCGTTGTCAACGCCTCGCAGCTTATCATCCACCTTTCCCAGAGGCAGATGCAGATAAATCGGGCGAGGAGGCTACGGCACCGCGGTGAGGGCCTGAAGTCTGAGAGTAGCACAGGCCTGTCAGAAAGCACAGGACCCCGTACCGAGGACATCACGGTGACAATGGGTCATGTGGATGTTGTGGAACGGCGATTCTCGGCCCGGGAAACAAGCACGGACTGGTGGGACCGCATAGTGCTGCAGGTCTGGGATGAATCACAGTGGCTGCGAAACTTTCGCATGCGGAAGGGGACTTTCCTTGAACTTTGTGAGTTGCTGTCCCCTGCCCTGAAGCGCAATGACACCCGCATGCGAGCAGCCCTGACTGTCCAGAAGCGAGGGGCCATAGCCCTCTGGAAGCTTGCAACACCGGACAGCTACCGGTCAGTCGCGAACCACTTTGGCGTGGGCAAATCTACCGTGGGGGTTGTTGTCATGCAAGTAGCCAACGCAATCGTTGAGGTACTGCTCTCAAAGGTAGTGACCCTGGGAAACGCGCAGGCCATCATAGATGGCTTCGCCGCGATGGGATTCCCAAACTGCGGTGGGGCTATAGATGGAACTCGCATCCCTATCCTGGGACCGGACCACCAGGCCAACCAGTACATTAACAGAAAGGGCTACTTTTCAATGGAGCTGCAAGCACTGATGGACCATCGGGGACGTTTTACAAACATCAACGTCGGATGGCCGGGCAAGGTTCATGACGCTCGTGTTTTCAGGAACTCTGGTCTGTTTAGAAGGCTGCAGGAAGGGATTTACTTCCCGGACCACAAAATAACTGTTGGGGATGTGGAGATGCCTACAGTGATCCTCGGGGACCCAGCCTACCCGCTAATGCCCTGGCTCATGAAGCCCTATATTGGCGCCCTGGACACAGAAAAAGAACTGTTCAACTACCAGCTGAGCAAGTGCAGAATGCTGGTGGAGTGTGCTTTTGGCCGTCTCAAGGGGAGATGGAGAAGCTTACTGACTCGCTGTGATCTCAGCGAAACCAATATCCCCATTGTTATAGCAGCTTGCTGTGTGCTCCACAATCTCTGTGAGAGCAAGGGGGAGACCTTTATGGCGGGGTGGGAGGTTGAGGCAAATAGCCTGGCTTCTGATTACGCCCAGCCAGACAGCCAGGCGATTAGAAGAGCCCAGCGGGACGCGCTGTGCATCCGGGAGGCTTTGAAAGCTAGGTTCCTGAGTGAGCAGGGTAACCAGTGACTTTTCAGTTTGTCTACAGAGAAGCTGAACCTGCCCCCGTTCCTTTACCCACTTAATGTTGACTATCCTCTGCAGTTACATACCCCCTTCACCCCCTTCCAAAAAAATAAATTCCTTTCTATTTTGTTAATGAACACCGTTGTCTGTATTACTGTTTTCGCGGGAATGTTTTAAACCTGGGACGCAGACTGTGGTGGGGAGCGGGTGTAGTGTACTGATGCAAATGATGCTTCTAAACTCCAGGAATGACAGGCTCCGCAGTAGTGGACTGGTTGTTTCAACGGAGCCTGCCAGTCCTCCTGGTCGGGACTGCGTGTATGTGGGGGCTATGTGACTTTCTGGCAGGGGGAGGAGGGTTACAGATCCCCTGCTGGGTGGCTCAGTGATCCAGGATAAGGACCGCGGCATAAGATCTGTAACTGCCCTCCCCCGCCACAAAGTCACAGAGCAACCCCCCCCCCCACCACAGAACAGGAAAACCACCTCCCAGACTGACCAGGGTAACTAGTCACTGCACTGTGTGTGTGCCCTGCTGCTGGACCTGCCCCCGCCTCTGTACCCTGCTAAAGGTGACTGTCCTTCCCAATTACCAAGCCCCTTCCCCCCCTTCAGACAGACTCTCGTCAAAAGAACATGATGGAAACAGTAATGAACAGAAACGTAATGTTTATTAACAACCACACACGAAACTGGGGGGTGAAACTTGGACGGGGGCTTGGGTGAGGCGGGAAGGAAAGGACTTTTCAAATTTTGGGGAATGAGAGCCTTTTGCTGCTTGAGCAGTCTGCAGGGGTGGAGTGATAGTTTTCACGGACTCTGCCGCCCCTCCTTCTTTGGACTTTGGGTGAGGGCAGTATGGGACTTGGTGGCAGGGGAGGGCGGTTACTGATAGACTGCAGCGGGGCTCTGTCCTCCTGCCTCTGTTCCTGCAGAACATCAACAAGGCGCCGGAGCGTGTCCGTTTGCTCCCTCATAAGTCCAAGCAGCGTTTGAGTCGCCTGCTGGTCTTCCTGCCGCCACCTCTCCTCACGTTCCATGTGTGTCCTGTGCATTTGGGACAAATTCTCCCTCCACTGGGCCTGCTGTGCTGCCTGGGCTCGGGAGCAGCCCATTAGTTCTGAGAACATGTCCTCCCGCGTCCTCTTCTTCCTCCGCATAATCTGCGCTAGCCTCTGGGTGTGTGATGCCAGGCTGGGTTGGGAGACAGTCGCAAATGTGGCTGTGGGAATGGGAAAAAGGGAGTGAATTCCTCAAAGATAAATGTAGTTGTGAACAAAGAACATAGTCTTTCTCTGTGAACAAGACCATGCACTGCACTTATCACATGCGCACTCAGGACAAGGTCGAATTTTCGGCCCTCACATTCAGTGCCTGGGGTCTTGCACTGGCGATCTGAGAAGCGGGGCAGGACACCGGAATTTGTGTAGTGGGCAGACATGGTAAGCTGTAGACTTGTGGCTGCTTAAAACTTTAATAGTAGCACTGGCCTCCTTTCACTTTGAAAGCAATGCCAGTCTCTGCTGACAGCAATCCGGCAAGCATCAACTCTGCCCCTGTCCCACCCCCTCGCGGCTGTCCCAGGGAAAGATCCCTGTATGCTGCCCCTCTCCCGCCTCCACTGCGTGGCTGTAAACCGGCGGTTACAGTTCTGTAAAGGAACGGGCAAGCAGTCCCAATACTAACATTCCCCTACCTAATTCAAAGCAGGTCACCATGAGCGACATCACCCTGATGAGGATCTCAGACAGCGACAAAGAACGAATGCTTCGGGAAAGCCTGCAAAGACCAGGGCCGTATGCCGCCATGCTCTGCAGGGCAATGATCCCGGAGTACTTGATTGTCTCCTGGCGCGGAAACATTTGCTACCACGGAGGACCCAATAAGGCCGCTCTCCCCAGGAACCTGATGAACAGGCTTTCAAATTACCTCCAGGAGAGCTTCGTGGAGATGTCCCAGGAGGATTACTGCTCTATCCCCGGACATGTAGACCGCATTTTACTGTAGCTGCACTGTCAGGGACTAAACAGTAGAGCGGCTTGGGCAGAACAATCATGGAAAACCGGACATTGTTAGAGTTTTTTTTCAATAGTAAAAATGCCCAGAACTTAAACGTTAAGAGCCTAGGGCAAACAAATCATGAAAAACCCGTTGTTGTTGTTGTGTTTGTTGTTGTTAATATTCCAGTTCTGTTAAAAATAAATGTTTAGATGTTTAAAACACTTACTGGTTGATCCTTCCCCTGATTCTGTGTCCGGGTTAATGGCTGGGGACGGCTGGTAGGGGATCTCTGTGAGGGTGATGAAGAGATCCTGGCTGTCGGGGAAATCAGCGTTGCAAGTGCTGTCGACTGCCTCGTCCTCCTCATCTCCTTCCTCATCTTCCCCGTCCGCTAACATGTCCGAGGAACCGGCCGTGGACAATATCCCATCCTCAGAGTCGACGGTCACTGGTGGGGTAGTGGTGGCGGCCGCACCAAGGATGGAATGCAGTGCCTCGTAGAAACGGGATGTCTGGGGCTGGGCTCCGGAGCGTCCGTTTCCCTCTTTGGTCTTCTGGTAGCCTTGTCTCAGCTCCTTGATTTTCACGCAGCACTGCGTTGCATCCCGGCTGTATCCTCTCTCTGCCATGGCTTTAGAGATCTTCTCGTAGATCTTTGCATTCCGTCTTTTGGAGCGCAGCTTGGAAAGCACGGACTTATCGCCCCACACAGCGATGAGATCCAAGACTTCCCGATCAGTCCATGCTGGGGCCCTCTTTCTAGTCTGCGATTGCACGGCTATCTCTGCTGGAGAGCTCTGCATTGTTGCCAGTGCTGCTGAGCTCACCACGATGTCCAAACAGGAAATGAGATTCAAACTGCCCAGACAGGAAAAGGAATTCAAATTTTCCCGGGGCTTTTCCTGTGTGGCTGGTCAGAGCATCCGAGCTCGGACTGCTGCCCAGAGCGTCAACAGAGTGGTGCACTGTGGGATAGCTCCCGGAGCTATTAGCGTCGATTTCCATCCACACCTAGCCTAATTCGACATGGCCATGTCGAATTTAGCGCTACTCCCCTCGTTGGGGAGGAGTACAGAAGTCGAATTTAAGAGACCTCTATGTCGAACTAAATAGCTTCGTGGTGTGGACGGGTGCAGGGTTAATTCGATATTACAGCGCTAAATTCGACATAAACGCCTAGTGTAGACCAGGCCTAAGTGAATCTCCCCCATTAAAGAGTTGTAATGGGGGGAAAACATTTTATCCTGGGGGTCTTGTTCAGGAGAGGAGAAATCTATTTCTTTCACAGGCAGGTAATTATTCCACAATTAGTGGCAAATGCACTTCAGAATTTGAGGGATTATAGCAATGTTTACCGAGAATTATGCTAACAATTCACTTAAAATTCCTGTTAACTGTAAACATGTGCCTCCCTTCTTTTTGTGTGCATCTCAGTTAATACTACTATGCATGTACTATGCAAACCATTGGAGTAACACATCAAATTATATATAAATTCCTCTTTCCTGGTAATTATCAGATCAGTAAAGAATTGCTTGCTGTAGAGCACTGGGCTCTGTTGGGAAAACATTAAATGAGTTTCATAGTGAATTAAAGTAACCAGACATGGAAATGCAAATAGTTTTTCTTTTCTTTTTGCAGTAATAATGAGGATTTTCTTTTCTTTATTACTTAATACAAGTTTTTACAGGGGAATGGGGGTGGGGAGAGAACAGTTTTTCAGGAGCATACAACTAGATTTGAACAGAAAATGGAAATTCCTTTCTGGGGAAAAATGTCTCATTTTAGAAGAAAAATGATTCTGAACTGGGACAAGATATCAAATATGCAAATTTTTTCAAGGAAAGTTCCCTTTCAGGAAAAACAATATAGAATTTTTTGGCCCAGTTGCCACTTGGAAGGCTGTTTTCAGTTTCATTTTCAATGTCCCCAGAGCAGGGGAGGCAGAGCAGCAGGGCTCTCTGGCAGTCTTCCAGGAAAACTTGTGCCAGTTTCACTGGCAGAAACTGAAATGGACAAGAACCTTGCAGCTGGGCAGCCATCATTTCAATTTTTCTGGCAGAAAATCAATTTTTTTTCCAATAAGACTGAAATTCTCTCATTGGTCAGAAAATCATTCTAATTGTTCTAATCCAACTTTGATTTCAAAGGCATATGTAAAGTAAGCAAACTTTTCAGAAACGTGCGCACACATTTGCATTTGCCCAGCTTGAGTACACAAATATCCCAATTCATGCACATTTCTAAGATGTGTGGACATATGTGTTTCTTTACTTAGGCTGGAATTAGAATAATAGAATCATAGAACTGGAAGGGACCTAAAGAGGTCATCTAGTCCAGTCCCCTGTACTCAAGGCAGGACTAAGTATTATCTAGACCATCCCTGACAGGTGTTTGTCCAACCTGCTCTTAAAAATCCCCAATGATGGAGATTCCACAACCTTCCCAGGCAGTTTATTCCAGTGCTTAACCACTCTGACAGTTAGGAAGTTTTTCCTAATGTCCAACCTAATCTGCCCTTGCTGCAATTAAAGCCCATTGGTTCTTGCCCTGTCCTCAGAGGTTAAGAAGAACAATTTTTCTCCCTCCTTCTTGTAACAACCTTTTATGTACTTGAAAACTATTATCATGTCCCCCCTCCGTCTTCTCTTTTCCAGACTAAACAAACCCAGTTTTTTCAATCTTCCCTCATAGGTCAGGTTTTCTAGACCTTTAATAATTTTTGTTGCTCTTCTCTGGACTTGCTCCAATTTTTCCACACATTTCCTGAAATGTGGTGCCCAGAACTGGACACAATACTCCAGCTGAGGCTTAATCAAAGCGGAGTAGATTGGAAGAATTACTTCTCACGTCTTACTTACAGTACTCCTATTAATACATCCCAGAATGATGTTACACCCCCAGATCCTTTTCTGCAGTACTCCTTCCTAGGCAGTCATTTCCCATTTTGTATGTGTGCAACTGATTGTTCCTTCCTAAGTGGAGTACTTTGCATTTGTCCTTATTGAATTTCATCTTATTTACTTCAGACCATTTCTCCAGTTTGTCCAGATCATTTTGAATTTTAATCCTATCTTCCAAAGCACTTTCAACCCCTCCCAGCTTGGTATTGTCTGCAAACTTTATAAGTGTACTCTCTATGACATTATCTAAATCACTGATGAAGATATTGAACAGACCCAGACCCAGAACTGATCCCTGAGGGACCCCTTCCAGCATGACTGTGAATCACTGATAACTACTCTCTGGGAACGATTTTCCAACCAGTTATGCACCCACCTTATAGTAGCTCCATCTATGTTGTATTTCCCTAGTTTGTTTATGAGAAGGTCATGTGAGACCATATCAAAAGCCTTAAAGTCAAGATATACCACATCTACCGCTTCCCTCCTATCCACAAGGCTTGTTACCCTGTCAAAGAAAGCTATCAGGTTGGTTTGACACGATTTGTTCTTGACAAATCCATGCTGACTGTTACTTATCACCTTATTATCTTCTAGGTGTTTGCAAATTGATTGCTTAATTATTTGCTCCATTATTTTTCTGGGTACAGATGTACAAATGTGCATTTTTGTATACACAGCTCTCAACAGCTGGTTCGGCATTTCTATGTGCCTCCAGCCATTACTAACACACGTACAGCCCAGTCCTAGGTGTTTATGCATATTTGCAGTCTGAAGGTTTGTGTATTCAGCATTGTCACAAGTTGACTGCTCCCTTTAACAGGAGATGGGCCTAGATCTCATGACTAATCAGCTGCCTCCCAACTGAGACTGTGTGCTCGGGGTCAGGTGAGAGCTTGAGGAGCACCTAGTCTTTAAAAGGTCAGCCAAGAGCTCATGTGAACTGTAGGCAGGGCCAGCTCTGGCTTTTTTGCTGCCCCAGGCAAAAAAGCCTCCGGCCGGCCGCCCCTCCCCCCCCATGGCCAGCCGGGGGGAGGGCGCCAGGGGAGAGGGCGGCCGGAGCCCTGGGAGGAGGGCGGCGAGCCCCGGCGGGGGCTCCTCTCTCCCCCCGGCGGCCAGAGTGGCGAGCCCGCTCTGCCCCCGGCAGCCAGAGCGCTGGGGGCAGGGCAGCGAGCCCCGGCAGGGGCTCACCGCTCTCCCCCCGGCGGCCGGGGGGAGGGCACCAGGGGGGAGGGCGGCCAGAGCGCCGGGGGGAGGGCGGCGAGCCCGGCCGTGGCCCCGCTCTCCCCGGGGGCCGGAGCACCGCCCCGCCCCCCTCCAGGTGCCGCCCCAAGCACCAGCTTGGTGGGCTGGTGCCTGGAGCCGGCCCTGACTGTAGGGAGTGGGCAGGCTCCTCCTGCAGGAGTCCCTGGGTCGGGGGAAGAAACCCACTTGTAAATGACTCCAACAGATGTCCTGGGGAATGAGAATTGCAGGAAGTAGGCTCCTGTGGAAGCCCTTGGGTGAGGCCACTGGCTGAGAGGTTAGAGAAATCTTCTGGGAACTGTAACCCATGTTGGGCAGAGGAACTATTTTGTTTTGGTATTTGCCTCAGATTCTGCTTAACTGATACATAATGCCCTGGAACAGATTCTGGTGTGGCATCAGTCCTTCCTGGGCCAGTGAGCTAGCCTCCCAACTTACATGCATCATTCTTTTTCTAACAGTTGATTTACTCACCTGGGTGAAGTTACACCAACATAGATATTCATGAGAAGAGAGCAAACAGAGGTATCACTGCCATCAAGTTTAAACTGGGATTCCATAGGAGTCCCACAAGAGGTTGCCTGGGAAATACCTTCCCCTGCTGGCCTTGCCCAGTTTCTGGGAGCTGGCTGGCCCTGGACCCCTCAGCCAAGAGGCTGTTGCCAGTAGTTTAAGCCTGCCGTGGCCCACAGCATTTGTGCCACTACTGGATGAGAATCTAGTTTATCTGAAAGTTTTTGATCTCACCCTCAAGAAAGCAGAACTTTTCTTGGCTTTCACCACTCTGGGAATTTATAAACATTGATTTCCCTGAGTGGAAATTGGAGACCAAGACAAATAATTAGGTACCTGCTACTACTCAGTGATATTTTAAGCTCAAAGTGCTTGGTGGAGAGAACTGTTACCTTTCTCTTCTTTAGCTTTTCTTATGTTAGTCAGTAGGTCAGACAAATCAAATACTTTGACCATGTTTTCTTACGTGTTGGTTTGTTGCCTCGGTGGGAAGGAAGAGATTGTTTGTGTATAAGGTCAGTACACTATTGTTTTCCCACACCGTAACTAATTGATGCTTTTCTTTACCTGGAATAAAGCATATCAGAATGTTTTGCATACCGTTATTGCAAGATATGATTCTATTCAAAATTGTTAATTTATCTTTGCATTATTTTACCACCCACATTTCTTTCTCTAACAGGTGACTTTATTTTTTGACATTTGGCTATGCTCTTAATTTCATGACCTTGCATATGATTCACAAATCTTCTTGTCCTGAAATAATTGTAAAAATGCATGAAGATAAAAGTGGTAACAATTGTTCTGCATCAAAAAGTGCTTGTTGATTTTTAGTGGAAAATTCACAGTATGCTACTTCCAGTAGACTGGCACATAGTAGAAAACACATAGTCAAAACCAATACCAGACATTGAGGGGGCCACTTAGGGATCTGGGGCAAAATCTGTACTTGGTCCTGCTAGTGAAGGCAGGGGGCTGGACTCAATGACCTTTCAGAGTCTCTTCCAGTTCTATGAGATAGGTTTATCTCCATATATTATTATAAGTACTGATTGATTAATTATTAGCATATTGAAACACAAAGTATTCACCATAATATCAACCCTTAAACTAATGTGTCTGCTTACTCTAGGGACACATACTGCTTTCATTCTATAGGTACAATTCTTTCCAAAGATATCAATAAGGGATCTATTATGGATTGACTATAGTATAAGGCCATTACTATGATGATGAAGATTTTCCGTGGAATTTGTACTATTTCTTATTTATTAAGAAAAAGTATTCTTCAACTTTCATTGGAATTTTTCTACATAGCTGAAACAATCAGGTCAGATGGGTTTTAAAATCTTGTTCAATCTGCATTCAGAGTCAGACCAAGGATAATTTTATTGTAAGGTTAAATCAAGGCACAATTTTTGGAAAGTGCCTTAGTTTCTTTAAATTCCAGATGGACAACTACGAGGGACTTCAATATTGCACTGATATAAGTATTGGTTTAGGCACAAACCCACAGCCTTGTGGTCTAGAGGTGAGAATGTTACCAAATGAATTTAGACCAAATAATATCACACTAGGATTAGTATTATAGTAAGGGAATAGCCACACGCTTGCATGTATCCATATGGGTCTATCTTAGAAGTCTTGTCGTAGAACTTCTTGAAGGTTTGCTCCACAGAAATCTTGGAAATCTTGTACCAGTGCTCCATGACAACTTACCTCATAGGATGACTGATAATCTATTATGATGCTTTTTGGCAAAGTTTATTAACAGTATCTCTAAGAGATCAAGCATTATTGTTATAGCTATTGACTGCTTTATTCAACCTGCTGTACAAAGTTATAGTCTGATTTTGCGTCTCTTCTTGCAAGGAAGTAGCAGCTGTACTTTGTAAGAAGGATTTAAGGGATTTATTTTTGTCTGATGGCAAGTTCCTCTTTATATTGCTATGCGTATCATGTCACCTGAGTTTCAATTTCCTCCTGTAGTCCATACCAGCCACGTGTAGCCCGGGGCAAATGCAGCGTTATAATTTTATGTTGGTCTTCAGTGGAAGCTTCTGTTGTTACTATCATTTAATTTTTTTGCAGGGCTGTGCACATGTGACTAAAATCAAGATATGGGTCTTTGTGGAAGTGCAGCATGCTTAAATTGGGGGGGAAAAACCTCTGTCAAAATTATTGGGTAATATGAGATTAAATATTTATCGCACTACATTTGCTCCAACATCTTGCACTGTACAGAGATTCAAATTCTGTCCAGATTTTTATGGTTCACTGATGTTTGTTTTTAAAAAACTAATTCCTGATACATTCAAGGTTGGGGATGAGGTGGAATTTTCTCCATGGTGCATTCTGTATATGATCCGTTAATATGGTCTTTTATTTTATTAATAAGTCTATTGCCTTGGCTGTACACACAATCACTGATAAATGAAGTATCATGGACTATATTTCAGAAATCAATATTAACTGTTCTATTTACCTATAATAACTGTGCCATCTTCCCATAGTTAAAAGGAGATGCTACTTTGCAATTGTTGTGGTAGCTATTGTGTTTTTTAATTCTTCCCATTATATAAGGTACTGTATTTAAAAGAACCATTTGTTTCTCTTAAACTACAATAAGAACGTGTTTGAAAGATTTTAGAATCCTCATTGGATAGGTTAACAACCAAAAAAACCACTAAACCTTTTCAGGTTGCCCATAGCTGAAAGTAACAGTACATTCTAGAAAAAAGAGGTGGAAACTTCCTGAGAAAAGAATCCTAATATGCATGCTTCTGACCCAGGAATCCAGATTACCTTGTTCTTTGTATGTAACTACTGCCAGTTTGTCTGGTGTAGCACACAGAAATGACTGTGTCAACTGACTGGATTTAAGTCTCTCACTGAGACCACTAAATATAGTGTTTTTCTCTGTCTCCTGGCTACTTCACCAAACATCCAAATGGGAGAGAGTTGTATGAGGAATAATATTTAACTTATTCATGGCATCTAACACTAGCAATTGGCTGAATATGGATGTGGAAGCATCTGTCAAGCAGTTATTGAGGCTTCATCTCAGGTAGTACAAGTGGTATCAAAAGCATCAGTAATATCAGGCTTTTGGATAAAAATTAGTCTATGCAGTGCTATGAAGCCAAATGTTTTCCTGTGTGCTGAGCACTGATGATAACTGTGCAGTATTCAATATGATGTTGCTGAACTGTGTGCAAAGTGTTTTTTCTTTGATGCCTCAGATCCCTGTGGTACCAATTAAGTAATTTTGTGGCTGATTTTATTTCTACATTTCTAAACCGCTGCCTATTTGATTAATAAAACATGACATTTATAAGGAGAGTAGATATAAACATCCCATAATATCCAATTACAGTCAAACTTATTTTAATAAAAATTGTAAGGGATTATTGACTTGAAAGTTCATTTTGCTGCCTCCTAAACTGTAGTGATGCCAAAGTCAGAAGCATAAAGGAAATGTGCTTAGGTTGCTGTTTAGGGTAGGTGTATAAAGCAGGAAATGTAGTGTACCCTTATAGAAAAATCCAATAGAATATAATAGCATTTAACCCAACAGCATAGCTTCCCTACTATTTCTGGTTGCTGAGTAAATACAAAATAACAGCATTGTGTGTGCTATTGCTGATTGGCCAGCTGTAAACTGTTGTACTTACTCTAAGGTGTGCATGCTGCTAGTCAACATAACCTAAACTCAGTCACTTCTCCTACTGTTATTTGCAGTGTTGTTGTTGCCATGTTGGTCCCAGGATATTAGAATGACAAGGTGGGTGAGGTAATATCTCTTATTGGAGCAACTTCTGTTGGTGAAAGAGATGAGCTTTCAAGCTTACATGGATCTGAGTAAGTTCAAAAGCTTGTCTCTTTCGCCAACAGAAGTTGGTCCAGTAAAAGATATTGCCTCACTCACCTTCTCTCATCTCTCCTACTCGAGTCAAGGCAAGGCCTATGTGAATAGCTATCATCCTTACAAAGCTTTAACTTCTATATATTAAGATTTTGTGACAAAGCAACAGGAGCAGGAGATGTACAGTTAAGTTAATGTATGTTCCATAATTAATCGGGTTGTATTTATAGTACAGTACAGCACACCACATGGATACTTGAGACATCTGTAGTCCTTCCACAAAAAAACCCAGTCTTAACACTGAATCTCCTTTCATCTGAATGCTTTTTTCCAACACTGTATGGCTTTCCATGATTCTTAATACCGTATATACTCGTTCATTAGCCCGTTCGTTTATAAGCTGACCCTCCAAGATGGTTAGGTAAAAATAGCAAAAACTGTATGACCCTTTCATAAGCCGACCCTATATTTCAGGGATTGGCAAACTTTGACTCCCGGCCCGTCAGGGTAAGTCGCTGGCGAGTTGGGATGTTTTGTTTACTTGGAGCGCCTGCAGGCACGGAGCCCCTCAGCTCTCAGTGTCCACGGTTTGCCGTTCCCAGCCAATGGGAGCTGAGGGAAATGTGCAGCTTTTTCTTTTCTTTTTAAGTTGGCGGCACAGTCCTCTGCTCCCTCTAGCTAATCACACACACTCATATCTCATATTCATTTATTTGTTTTCCAGAGGAGTCTTCACACCCTAAGTCTTTCAAAATAATGAAACTAAGTAGTTGATATCTCCTTGCCAGCTCATACAGTCTCTCTCATGTGTGGGCTTGTGTGTGCCAGGAGGACAAATTAACACTAATTGTGGGTTGTTTAACTTAGACTCATAGACTTTAAGGTCAGAAGGGACCATTATGATCATCTAGTCTGACCTCCCGCATGATGCAGGCCACAAAAGTTGACCCACCCACTCCTGGAATAATTCTCTCCCTTGACTCAGCTGTTGAAGTCCCCAAATCATGATTTAAAGACTTCAAGTCTCAGAGAATCCTCCAGCCAGCAACCCCTGCCCCATGCTGCGGAGGAAGGCGAAAAACCTCCAGGGCCTCTGCCAATCTACCCTGAAGGAAAATTCCTTCCTGACCCCAAATATGGCGATCAGCAGAACCCCGAGCATGCGGGCAAGAATCTCCAGCCAGACCCACATTGACCATTGATACTAATTACCAGCGATGGCATGTTATTGACTTATTGACTAAAATCACGTTATCCCATCAAACCATCCCCTCCATAAACTTATCAAGCTTAATCTTAAAGCCAGAGAGGTCTTTCGCCCGCACCGTTTCCCTCGGAAGGCTGTTCCAGAACTTGACCAATTAGGTTCAGACCTTGCCCACCTTGCTCGCTCAAAGCTCCATTGAGCTCAGTGGTGTTTGACTAAGTTATCCAAGATTAGTCTCTGTATGACTGAACTGTTTAACCTGAGTGTTTCTTATGTAAAATGTTTGAGACTAGATATTGTGGGTTAAATCCTGCTCATAGTTCCAACGGTGTAAACCAGAGCTAACTAGTAGAGTAATTCTGGATTTATGCTGTTGTAACTGACAGCAGAATATGGTCCCGTTTCTTTATCTTGGTCCTAAAAAGTAATAAATTAATCAACCCATCAATGGAAGAGGTAATTAAAATGTTCATAAAAATATATCCTTAATTATAGTTGAACTTGCATCCTTATAAATAATAATGCATTATCCATTAGAACAAATGCAAATACATTATCCATTAGAACAATCTCTTGTTCCAGACCTTGGCATCTTCAGCTGTAACCTTAGCTACGGGGAAGCTCTCTTCTTCCCTGAATGCATTGCAACCATTTTGATTTACAAGTTAATTTAATTTATTATGATGGCTGCAGAGTTACAACAAAGCCTAAGTGTGCTCAAAAATACATACAAACTTTGCAGCAAATCAGACTTAATTTGCTGTGTGCTTTTAGTTTTTCAATAATTAAGTGAGAAGAGGAAGAATATTTGAGCTATTTTAGTAGTTGGGGTTTTTTTTGGATTTAATGTTAGAATGGCTAGATCTGTTTCTGGCTGGTATTTTCAAAGCACTGTCTACTTCAGGTTATTTCTTTTCTTTGTGTAGACAACAGTCATCTGAAGTCACAACTTTGATTGCCATGTTGGGGCTGGGAGGAAGGATTGGTTCTGGGTTGAGATTATGTGCCAAACATCATGCTGAGATGAATTTGTACATCTGAGGCATAAATCTTTAAAAATATTGAAATTTCACCTGTAGCTGTATGAAAGGTTCCTTTATAACATACTACAAAACCTGGGCTGGCAGTGGAGCCCAGTTGCTTCAAACGTACCACAATACACTTTGTACAAGAGCACAGTAATCACTTGAAAAGAAGGTGCTTTAAAGAGACATGGCAATATTAGGGCTGCACCTGTGCAGTTGCTCTGGGGAGGGAGAAACTGAAAGTGTTCCTCCTTGCACCCTTTCCCTCTGCCAGTGCACTATGGCTGTCTTTTGTGCTGAAGTGGATACTTTTAGTCTCTGAACATAGGCAAAGGACGGGGCATGGATGAAGGGCTACTTAGTGCTTCTATCAGTACTGCACACTCTGATGAGATGCCAGGGTGCTTGAGTTCATGGATGTTGCCTACTTCCCCTGCACACTGGCTAGCGTTGGCAAGGAGTATGTACGGTGTCACTGCGGAGCATGTTCCTGCCCACGCCCTGCAGAAACTGAGTACATCCAGAGTCACACTATTGCTTTCAGTGGGGTTAGCATCAGTGGAATGAGAGCAGATCTGACCCATTATGCTGGCATTGCAGTTACTTGCATTCCACACATACATAGCCCGCGTGCACGGACGCGCGCGCACACACACACACACACACACACACCTGGAATTATGGTGATTTTTCAGAGCCTAATACTTTAAAAGAAAGCCTGTGGCTTTCAGTTAATAGTGAATAACAGCAGTGGATTATATTGTGTTCAACTTAATATAATCTGATTTAGACTAGTTTTTACTGAAAAATGTCAATTACTAGAGGTAAATCCACAGGTCATCACTTTATGTAATCTCTTTACACTAAATTTCTATTTTTTACACAGCTAGATGGTACTATTAAAAATGTGCATTTATGAGTTGGATCTGCTGTGAACTACCATCCTATGCCATTCAGAAGGCTAGCAGAGATGAATGCTCTCCATATTTGTTTATCCTGTGGCCCATTAACATTGCAGTCAAGATGTTTTACCATTAAGCAGTGAAGCCCCCTGAAAAGAACCAAAAGCAAAATCTACTTCATACAGAAATACAGTACAATGCAGACCTTTGGACTGCCCAGCATAAACTGGTTTATTTCAAAACATCTAGTGAATCAGCTCCAATAGTTTGGTCTCTTCCATGAATACTCTGTATACTTGGACTTCCTCTCCATTCCAAGGCACTAGTCCATCCCCTATTTGAATACTGCAATCTCTGGCCTACCGCCATCCCATCTCTTTCCAAACTAGTCCATCCAAATGAATGCCTCCCAAATAATTTTCCCATCTGCTACTCACACCATGTGTCTGGCCTTCCTCAATTTCTCTATTTTTTTTATTAAAGTTCATGCTTTCCCTCTTCCTCCAATCTGCTTCGCAGCCTACAACTCCTCTGCTCTCCTCTATATTGTCCTCCATTCCACTCCAGCATCCTTCCTTGCTTCTCTTTTTAATTTTTCATTCACATTTTCATGTCTCTTTCCACATCAGAGCTATATAAATAATTCTTAACTATAGTTCCATATCCAAAGTTGAGGCAAACTAACGTTTTTTTTTCTTTTCCAGAGTAGAAGAATCAGGTAAATCAGGCTCTTTGCAGAACCACCTAATAATAATACTTATACAGTGCTCTTCATCTTCAGATCCCACAGCACTTTTATCATTATTCCCATTTTACAAGTGGGGAAACTGAGGTGCAGACAGGCGCTGTTTAGCAGAGATTGGCACTGAATTAAGGTCTCCTGAGTTCTAATCCAGTGCTTTATCTACAAGGCTATAATGCCTCCCCAACTGTAGAGGGATATTTCCTGTGAGGCATCGCAATCTCCTAATCCAAACAAAAACATTTTTTGTAGATTTTTGATACTGTCTGCTTTGTTCTATTTATACCCATTGTTTAACTGTCTAGACATGCTGTTCCTGAAAAAATGACTTTCTCTTGAGTCCCCCTGTTAAAAGCAGTGCAAGTGTTACTGATACTGTAATAAATGTTTCTTTAGACAACCTAAGTTTTTATGGCAGATGAGCCATGTATATTACTTTTTGCTTTCATTGTTTACCAAGCTACTTAGAGAATTATTTTCCTCCCGTCTCTATCAAATTTGTTGGTTCTGCGTGTATTTCAGGCTAATATTTCTCTTGTTCCCATTCATTCTCCATCTAATTTCATCGCATGCTGTGTCACAACTATAAATTGTTTCCCAAACAACTGAAGACACTGTTTAAAAAAAAAAAAAAAAAAAAGCAATAATGATCTAGAATAATCCTTCCAGTTAAAAATGATTTTCCTAGGGCTAGTGTCGCTTTAGGTGAATGCTTTAGCCTTTATCTCTGAAGACTTGACTTGAAGTCCCAGGTTTCCATACACATACCTCCAGCTAGGTGGTCATATCCTCAACCCCACATCATAAGAAACACCACAGGTTGGTTTGCTCCTGCTCCCATTGAAATCAATGGCAAAACTCCTCACTGACTTCAGTGGGTCCAGGATTGGGCCCTCAAGACAGTGACGTGTATTGCAAGAACTTTCACAGCAACTGCCTACATTGCTGAGCTTAAGTCAGTGGTGCAGATCATCCCCTTCCATAGTACAACAGTTGTGAGGGGATCTCTGGTTGAGGAAATGTCTGAGGAGTCCCTTGAGGAGATCTCCTCTCAGAAAAGGCTTCATTGCCCCCCCTATATGTAGAAGATGCCAAGCCATTTGCATGAAGACCCTGTGTCTCCACACCTGTTCAGGCCCCGGGCAGCATAGCTCCATTAGAATGGTGTCACTTTGTTCTTCCTGGCCATGGCTGCTCCATAGGATGCCAGAGAGGAAACTACAGAAATAAGAGTCCCAGGCTTATTCTCCACAGGGCTGCACTGCATCTCCTCAGCCCGCTCTCTGTCCACCTCCCTCGCCCTGTGCAAATCTCAGATCAAGAGTACCCTCTGTGGAGGGTTGACAATACTGCAGGGGTGGCTGGGCAAAGAGTGATTTACCCTCTATATGTCGATCAAACGGGTACAATCCAGACCATTTACACCGTCATTTAATTTATTCAAAAACGTTCTCTGGGGGAGAGGGAGGACGTTAAACCTGTGCATTTTAAAAATGGGTCAGCCCCGTCATGAGTCCAGAACTCTTGGATAAAGTCTTCTATTCCTCTCTGTGACATCCAAATAAGCCCTGTCTATCTCAGCAAGTCTCTCTGTGTTGCCTTTGGAGTCCAAAATGTCTTTAGTCACTTTGCTGGGCACATAACTGGTGGTTTTGGTTGATTGTATGTTGTGGTTGGTTGGTTGGGTTACTTTTTTAATCTTGTGGTGACACTTGCAAGTGTCTCTCTTCTCTGATCTTGAAGTCTTAGCTCTTCTTCCATCTCTGAAATGCTCTTTGATTTCTACTAAACTAATCTCTCTTCCTTTGCCTTAAGGAGAAGGGGCACTGCAGCACTGACTCTGCCTGAGAGAGTTTTGTTGAGCAAGTGGAAAGTGCTGCTTGCCTGATACAAACACCAAAATAGATGTCTGAATTAGACAATGCTCCCTTAGTGGGAGAAATAAGATGCCTGATTAAAATCTGGATCTTTTCTGATAGACTCACTAAACTAGTTGCACGAGCACTCATTTTAAAAGTGCTTGTCTCCCTGATACTAAGTCTCTGTGTATGCTTACATGCATGGGAGTATATCATCATTTTACCTCTTATCTGTGCTGTTGTAAAACTAACCAAAATTCTGCGATCCAATGTTACATTTTTCCATGTTAATCTCTCTTGGTTTTGTAACATTCTTTAAATAAATAATTAAATGGCATCTTGTGCTCTACGGAGCTTTCCCATCCCTGGTATGAGATGTCCTCCTGTGCCTCAGTTTCCTAGCTAATGTAAAGTATGGATGATACTTCCCATCTCCTACCCTTTGCCTGTCTTGTCTAGTTAGATTTCAAGCTCTCCGAGCTGGTCTCTCTCTCTCATATAAAATGTTTGTATCCTCTGCTAGAGGCTCCTGCATCTTGTATACACCCCATAAATTATAGTTTACAAAATAAATTTAGATCCTGAATATTTAAAAATAATTTTGGTTTACATACACACAACATGACCAGTCCACTTATGCACAAAGAGGAGGTTTTTCCATTGACCCCATGGGAGCTGGACTGAGTTCTTAATCTCCTAGAAGTATTTCTTGTCTCTGGTATAACCATGTATCACTTTTAAAAATATGTCTGTCAGTTTTCCAGTGTAATAATCATAGATCATTTTAAGATTACAGCTGAATAAATTAAGGAAAGATCTTTTATTGTGACTAAAAAACATGGATTATGTTTTTCTTGAAATTTTAAGGTTTTCAAGTACTTTTTCCTTCCACCCCCACGTTTTCCAGTTTATTGTGCCTCAGAACTCCTTTACATTAGTGATGTGAAGCAATTCAACCTGAGTGACACATTACAGAGCACTAGGCCAGCCAAGGCAATTAGCAAAAGGTGTGTCTGAAAATTGTGTTGATCTTGATGCTCAAGAGTAATAGGAAAACTATACTATACTTCTCTCTTACTTCCCTTGTTCCAAATTATTTTATATTTTGGGGTGGATAAGAACCTGCCACTGCAGCAGACAACAGTTTTCAGAATATTTTTAGTAGATTCAAGATTTGGGCAAAGTGATTTTTCCCAAACCATGGGATAATAACCTTCTAACCCAGCATCAAAAGTAATTGACCGGTCTTAGTATACAGATACCTGCTTCCATGGTAACCTATTTTAATGACCCTATGCACTGGATAAGAAAAGATAATATATAGCAACTCTGAACCTGCTGCCCTTAAAATACAAGTGAGAAAAATATGGTAAGCTTCAAAGATCAAGGAATAAATGAGTGGCTCATGGCAGGGGTGCTGGAACAGAACTGGGGGAGGGGGGGGCGGAGGCCAGGGGCCCATGGCCCCTCCATTTTAAAATGGCCGTAAGGGTGAGTGATGGGGGTGGGGCCTCTGGAGGAAGAGGTGCTGTGGGGGCGGGGCCTCAGGGGAAGAGGCACTGCAGGGCCTGTGGCTCTGGCCCCCCCCCCAACTTTTAGTCATGGCATTATTATTTTTTTTGGTCTTTGAACAGGTTATCACATTATTGCTCCATTCAACCCACACTTGTTTTTGGCCTTTCCAAAACTTCTTTTGGCCAAAAACAAGAGCTTAAGAAAAAATGTATTCCTATCCCTACCAAAAAAAACCAAACAAAAAAACGCAAAACCAAAAACAAAACAACCAACTTTCACAAGATCAAAGAAAGATCAAAACCAATGTTTCATTAGCAAGATAATTCATCACAGTCTGGCTTCTACTGCCATCACTGTCAATGGGAGCGGCACTTGACACCATATTCACATCTTGTGTGGGCTGGGAAATGTATTTAAAACTAAATGTTAAAAGCAACTTTTGAGCTTTTTTTTCCATGCAGTGATCAGCTTGCCTGAAAATTAGGCCGTGTCAACATTTACAGCCTTACATAGGCACAACTGTACTGATACAGCTGTGCCCCTGTAAGAGCGCTCGTGTAGCTGCATTATGCCAACAGGAGAAAGCTCTCCCATCAACATCATAAAACCAGCTCAACAAGCAGCAGTAGCTATGTTGGTGGAAGAGCATCTCCTGCTGACATAACGCTGCGCATACAAGCACTTATGCTGACAAAATTTACGTCGCTCAGGGATGTGTTTTTTTTTTAGATGGTTCAGATTTTTAGTTTTTTATGAACAGTTGGAATTTTCCATGGGAAGCAGGCACTTTCCACCAAAAAATCCCACCTAATTTAGTCAAACTTACAATTGTGAAAATAGTTTTGATGGACATTTTTTTTACAAGACCAGGTATTCTGTTTACATTATTCAGAGAAATAAATTAGAGTCTGGTTTTCACAGTGACTACAGGGCAGAAATATTCCTGTCTGAAATAGTTTTTATTAAGAATGGCACTACACTTATCCACTCTACAAAGTCAATAAGACATTCTTGCATTAGGAGCAAAAGATACAAAGTGGAACTAGCATGTGGTACAAAGGAACTTGTGACTGTACAGCTTGTTACAAGAGGAGGTTATTGGCTGAGACAATCTGGTTGAAATTCAGCTGCATTTTTTTGACCGTTCAAGAGATGACAAAACCAATAGACCACATAACAAGCCTCTGCATATTAACTACTATTAATCTGCTCCTGAGCACACAGTTTGTCATCTTGATCCTGGGGGTAGCGGCCAAGTTTAATCTCAGACCTTACAAGCTCTGTGGCTTGAACATTGAAGATGTATTGCATTCACTAGAGTAAAATGAATCCATAGTGCTGTGTACTGCACTTATTCAGGGCAGCTGGTCAAATAATCGGGGTGGGAGAGGTGGAACAGGTTTTGAATAAAAACTTCCAATTCACCCGTCTACTACTTGTCAGTTGTTTATGAATATTCAAATGGCTGCCCAGTATCTATTAAATGTTCACAAATCCTGAAAGTTTCTTCAATTCATACTGAATTCATACAGAAAGTGCATTAGTTGTTCACTGTTCCAAATTCACTATGAATTATTTGCCATTCATTATTCCTCTGTTAAGTCTGGCATTCAATCAGGAATCTTAAGCCTCAATACAAATTCTCAGCATTGGATTCATCACCATAGATGGCACACTATTTACCGGGGATATTTGGTTAAACTTTAACAATGAAAATACTCACAAAACCTGCTATTTGTTCATGAATGATTTGCAAATCCAATTCTTCTCTCTCAAGGAGAAATATTCACTCAGTTTGCAATTCATGTAATGCTATTTTGCTTGTTCTCAAATTTCTTACTGCATGTAGTACATGGAATTTTATGATAGAAATATTAGATACTAATGATCCTTTTCTGATTATCCTCTCCTGATGCAGAAGAGAGAAATTTATTCTAGCGTGAACTGAGCAAAAATGCATCTAGTTTGTATAAGAGATTGATGGTTTTTTGACCCAGACGTGCTTCCTTGGAAACTCAAGAACAAAAGGAATGATCAAAGAGGGATTTAAAAAAGAAACAACTAGGAGCTGCTGGAAGTTAGATTTCTTAATGAGGAAAGGGAACAGTCTGATGAAGAGAAGTTTCTGTGTGTTGGGCAGTATGGTTGCTTTGTAGTGAAATAGCTGAGCGTTTGAGTTGAATTTATGTATATATTTTGTGCTTATGCAACATTTTTTTGTCTACCTGAATTATACTGCACCCCATTTATGAGATCCCATTGATCAGATCAACACTCCTAATGACATTATTATAGTTAGGTTATCATCCAGCAGCCATCTTTCTGTAGTGTGTTTAACTGTCTTATTTCCTTTTCTTTCTTTGTTGTTTTGTTTTTCAATCCAGCAATACATAAACAGGAGAACGCACCTAATTGACCTTAGGCATGTTTTTCTTTATATTCTTGAGATTAATTATTTATACTGAATAGCTATTTTGTTCTCAGTCCTAGGCAATTCTCTATCATTTTAAAGGAAACCGTGGATGTACTAATAAATTATATCATGACCTTGTCTTCAAACCCTGCAAAAGCTGCACTATTTTAATCTCTTCATTTTTCAATAATCTCAAGCCTCTTCACATTTAATTGATGTTTTATTGGCTCCCAAATCTCTAAATACTTTTCACTGTGTGAAAAAGTTGATGTTTAATCGATGAAACATCTATTTTTTTTTACCCATTTGTGTTATTGATGTCAGCCAAGGGAGTTGTTGTTCATAATGATTTCAGTGACTTACTGTTTGCTGTATGTCAAATTAAAAATCATCCTCCTAAGCATCTGTGGAGACCCTTACAGAAGATGTTCTGCTCTGGTCATCTGTTAATCATGGAGTGACTGTTAAGCGGATGTTTTATAGGTGCCATTAATGCACAAAAATAGTCGTGAATCTGAAAACTCACAATGGGTTCCGATGCGTCAGCTTGAAAGAAGCTGGTTCAGAACAACTTCACATTGCAATAAAAAAATAACAACAAAGAAGTCTATATTCCATCAATGTGTGGGAGATTTTAAAGGACTTTCATACACAGAAAAGCTTTCAGATAGATCTGGTTAAAAACATAAAAGCACCTGAAAAGTAAATTGAAGTCATGATCTTTACTGTGTCTGTTAGTTACCAAAGATGAGATGTTTTGAGTTTAAGTGAGGGTTTGCTGCTTTCCATCCCATTTTACCCTGGTATTTTATCCTGAAGTCAAGTTGATAATACTGGATTTGTGACAGCACAGTTATTCCCATAGCAATAGATTGTGATATCAACACATTAATGCACATGGGGGAAAATAATAAGAAAAAAACAGATTCAGTGGGGGAAGGGATTCTCGAAAGCAGTAATTTTGAAAAAGATCTAGATTATCAACATTATCAACAAGAAATTAGACTGGAATTTGAAATGCAACATGGAAGAGGTTAAAAAAAAAGACCCATCATTTCTGGATTGCATACACAAATGCGTCACATCACTGCATGGAGAAGTAACTCCCTTTCTTTGTCACAGTGGTGACTTTATTGTATTCAATGCTAGACACTTCTGTGCTAGAGGATATAGATAAACTAGAGTGAGCTCTATGAAAATGAGTAGGAGCTAGAAGGGGATCATCTTCTAAGGGAAGTTTTAAAAGTGCTAAATGATCCGTAACTTGGCTCAGTTCTGACTAAGATGGGAGGCATAATACCTGTCTACACATATTTGAAGGGTGTGAAAATCAAGGAACGAGAATTATTTAGCATGATGATGCATATTCAATGGATTGGATCATCTCTCCTTTTTTATGAGCAGGTGGGAGCAGGTTAGCCCTGGAGCTGGGTCAGCAGCAGCATTCTTCTGCCATTTGCCTGTGCCAGCGCTCCATAAGATTGGTGCCAGGGGAGGAGTAAGAGGGTGTAGAAAAGGGAACTAACCCTACTGATCCCATGGAAATCCATGCCATTTGAAGCAGTATTGACTCCTGCTTGGTCCCTTCAGTTACTGCAAGTATGCAGCCACGTGTAGCTTAGTCAATGGAAGCAAAGTTCCTGAAGAAGACATACTGCTTTGGGGAAGAAGGGGCCAGTAGAGCAACATGAAGGAGATAATCTTCCAGAAAGCCATCACCTGCCTCATTGGGATAAGGGGTTTCCCTTTATGCATTTCCAGGCTTTATGGAGCCATGTCCCAATCTAGTAAATACTACCTTAAATTTCTTCCAACTGATAATCGGTAGGAAACAAGTCAAATTCATCGTCTGGAGCTCTTCTACCTATTCCCATGAGTTTGTCAGAATGAGGTCTATGTTCATAGAACTCCGAGCATCTCGATGGCACTATAAATAAAAAATAAGAATCCTGCTATTGTGCAATAAAAATGGTAACATTAGTTCAAACCACCCTAAAAGGCAAGAGGCTCGTCACTTCCCTATCTTGAAGAAGGAATGGAGACGCACACTAAAAGGAGCTTGTATATTTGAAGCTAGTAATGACTTGAAAATCAACCAATGATTGGGATTCCCTAGGCATTTTATTTCCCATCATGTTAAAATGTTATCTGCAAAATTAAATTTAATACATGTAAGAAATGTATTTGCAGAACACTGTATTCTTTTACCATTGAGTGGGCATTCCTCACTGTGTGGGGATCATGGCAACATTTGGGGGTAGGTTTAAAAGACAGTGGCAACTCACTACCTTGTGCTACTTCACTAGGAGCCTCAGGTTTGTTTGCCTGGAATAAAGTTGAATGAGAGAGAGAGAGAGAGAGAGAGAGAGTGTGTGTGTGTGTGTGTCATTTTTTGTATCAATGTTTTAGACAATCTGATTTGAAGTATTGGACAACAGACACTGCTTCTATCAGAAAAGCCTGGATAATACTTAAGGGCTTCTGTGCCTGGAACAAATAATTTGTCAAACAGCTGAAAGTAAGGATGTCTTTTAAGACAAACTGCTGCTTTGTGGACAATAAAAAGAAAAATAGATTACCACCTGCCATAGTCCCTCATGGACAATTCTGTATATTCTGTATCTGAAAGACCTTGTGTAACTCACTTGTTAGGATTGATATTTGTGTGGGTTATTCTTTGCATCAACCAAACAATTAAAAAAAAATTATCTCTGAAAAATAGGCCGTGGATGGGTGTGATAGGGTGGACCAGGATCTGAGGCCAAGAGCGTAGCCATGGGTGGGGCCTGGGTGGGCCATGGCTCACCCACTTAGCCTCCAGGCCTACCCAAATCTGAAGGGTGTAGTGCTGCCACATCAGCCCAGAGTGTCACTTGGGCACCTGAAATCCAGGGCAGAGCTATGCGCCTGCCCTTCAAAAAGGTATGTTCTGGCAGCTCTGCTTTGCCATTTTCTGAGTCTCCCCATTCGTGTGCCCGCTTAGCAGGTGAAGTCCTGTGTGTGGGGGCACCAGGGCTAGGAAGAGGGTGTGGCGTTGGGGGAAAAGCTGGGCTAGTACAGTCTGTCATTGCCTGTCCACCCTAAAGTCCGGGCCCAGCCAAATTTTCACTCCTCGCTATGCCACTGTCTGAGGCCCCCTGCTGGAGACCTTGTGGCCCTGCCCCACCCTGCCCCAGAAAAGGGCAGTGGAGAGGGTCCTCCAAGCTGCCAAGAGTGGCTGCACTGGACACAGCCAATCAGAGAGGGGCTGCAGAAAGCAGCCAGTCTGGGTCCAGCAGGCTTATATAAAAGGAACTGCAATGCAGAGCAGTGATCAATTCCTTACTAGAGATGGACAAGAGTGGCTGGTGTGCCTGGCTGGCTGAGGGAGCTACAGGATCTCAGACAGCAGTGCTGGCAGAGGCTGGGGGGAATGCAATGGTGCTCTGAGCTGGCTGCTGGGACTCAATCAGGACAAGGCCCTGAGGTAAGGGTGAGGAATGTGCTGGGGCCCAGGAATTGTAGCAGTGATGCAGCTTATTTAAAAGGATGTGGCAGATGGCTACTATCTATAGGGTCCTTGGGCTGGGATGTGGAGTAGAGGGTGGGCCCAGTTCCCCCCACTACCAGCCACTGTGAAAGTGGCCTGGACTTTGATACACCCCAGAAGGGGAACTGAACTCTTTTTGTTGCCCAGCTAAAGAGGTGGGTCCAGAGAGTCAAAGAGTCTCCAGGGAGGAAGCCCTGGAGATGTGGCCCCACACCAGGGCAGGGACAATTTGAAAGAACCCAGAAGGAGCTGAGAGATAGTTCAAACCACAGTACTGTGGTAGGTCCTACTGGGCTGATTGAAGAGCGAGCCCAGAGATAGGGTTGCCGATAAAGGGGACCTTACAGAGGGCACTGAGATAGGCCCCCTGTTGGATTTATATCCTGGACGGGTTTGATTTTATCTCACGTACAGATTGTGTTTGACATGGCCGAAGGGCTGGGTAGCTGAAGACTCACCACAAAGCAGAGAGAAAGTGCAGGCACATGCACTGAGATGGGGCGCTCGCGAGGGGTGAGTACACCCCTTTACAATGGGATTTTCAAAAGTATCAAAGTGACTTAATAGCACCTTTTGAAAATTCCAACCAATGTTTTAAAATAAAGGGCTTATAAAAGAATATAGAACTTTTCACCTCCAGGTTGCTGATTGAAATTGATTAGATGTTTACCATCATCTGATGGTGGTTTGGTTGCCTACCTATAATAGCTTCTGGCCATCACATTCCTGTCACAGAATAAATGGCAATAACTGACAAGCAGCAAAGTTAAGGATTAAATATACATAGAAACTGAATAGCTTACATCTTTACAGATGATCCATCCTTATAGTTATGATAACTATCACGGTGATGGGGCATTGGGGGGGAGCTTTCCTTGTCATTGTTCTTGCTGATCCTATTCTTTGTGGAAACAGTCTCCAGGACTGTCTTTTGACTGGCAATTGATTTTATGTGAAAAGTGCTCAGATACTACAGTCATGTGAGACCATATTAAACCCTAAACAAAGAGTAAATTCACCCATTTAAAAATATTTATAAAGTAAAGTTTGAAAATATAGCAAATAATTGTAAAACACCACTGAAAGTGTCAGAAATAACTTGTAGGATAAGGAAGGGCCCTAAAAATTAATCACTTCTTTGAAAGGCATTCTTCCTCACTGCAGTAATGTAAGGCTGATATTGCTTGAGGCTTGTTTTGCATTTACTTGTCATTAAACTGATTATCTTTATAGCGCTGGAGATGCTTAATTTTTAGTCAGTGACCTTAGTTGCCAAAGATGACTGATATGTCCCCCAGTAAAGAATTCTTTCATAGTAGCTTAGAGTGGACTTCATAAATTACTGCTTCATAAAGCTCCTGGATTGTTTTTACTTGCACACTATTTTGTAGTTCAGTTTGAATGAGCACAAATAGTGAGCATGATGGTAGAGAACAGTAATGCATCTCTCTAAACACGTCATCTGTTTAACCCCATACCAGTGGAGAATATATCAGCACTTGGAAATTCTATGTTTCTGTGCTGTGCATATACAAACTGCATATTTCTAAAAGTGGCATCTATGCATCTTTAGGCAGAAGAATGGTGTTACATATTGTGACAGACTAACAATATCCTGAATTAACTGTACTGAATTAAATTAAACCTTTTGAATTAGTTTTAAGATCTTTGGAGTTCATTGTATTAAAAATGCAAATATTTGTGCTCTATTGTGGGATTGTAAGGATCTTCAAAGGATCTTTTGAAAGAACGAGAGCTTTTAAGATTAAGGGGGTCTCGCTAGGAGGTGGGGTATTTTATAGAACCTTTGATCTTTTTTGTTGTCCTCTGGACTCTCCCCAATTTATCCACATCTTTCCTACAGAATGGTGTCCAGAACTAAACACACTACTCCATTTGAGGCCCCACCAGTGCCAAGTACAGTGGGACAATTACCTCCCATGTCTTACATACAACACTCCTATTAATACACCCTGGAATATTAGCCGTTTTTGCAACTGCATTACATGTTGACTTATATTTAACTTATGATATACAATGTCATTCCTTTGGTTATCCCCCTGGAGAAGTGTGCATATACTAGTTCAAACTGAGTTCTCCTGGGACCACAGACAAAGGAGAGGATTTTGGGATAAATAAACTGTGTTTAGACTGACTCGGGGCTTTCTTCCCGATCCAGTAAAGAGACAAGACCCCTAGTCCATGGAGGGCCCCAATCCTTTGGGAAGGTTTGGAAGGACTGGACCTAGTCTGAGCTGAGGCTATGAGAATTTGTGACCACCAAGGAAATCCCATGTGTGCAGTGTTGAAAGACTGCTGCTGCCAGAGTCCATGTTAGAAGTGGGGTGATGTCTGGTTAGCTAATTAGTATGTGTGTAGATTCTCTTTTTGTTTTTAATATGGTTTCTCTGTAATGCTTCTTACCTTACAAATAAAGCAGGCTTGCATAGGAAGTGCTGTGCGCTACTGTACAACAGTAACAATTACTCCTGTTTGCTGCCCCCGCCCCAAGACAGTTATGTCCTGGGGCAACCTGTCTGTGCTGGGACTAACACAGTGAAGTCGGGGAACTGTGCAGCCTGGGAATACCCCAGTCAGAAGGGGTGGGGAGAGAGACTCAGGTCTCCGCCTAGAAAGGCAACGGCTAGGGAGCTAGAAGCCTGAGAGTGGGTGCCCTTGCTGGACTAGTGAGGGGAGATACACATGCTGTTGCCCTGAACTGTGACACGCATTGTACCCTGATTTACTGTTGCATCCAACTCAACAATCTGATGCTAAATAGATCACAACAGCATTGTGAGTTAAAACTTCCATTAGTGAAGTACTTAAAGCATAAATAGGTTTAAAAATATTTTGCTTGCAGTCCTTGAGGGAAGATATACAATATGGAATAGCTGTCCAAAGTAGGCTAGTTTTAACTCTCCAAAGGGGCTAATGAAATAAACTTTTTAAAGAATAAATTAATACATAACAATTTCAGAAATCATTTTGCTGTTGTAACAAACCACACTATGCAAAGTTTGAGGGTTTTGTTTTGTTTTATAGGAATTATTTTTAGGTGCGACAACAGAAAATAGGATATTTTATTATTGATATTTGATGGTGGGTTTTTTGTTTTTTTGGCAATCCAACCTGGCATTAACTTTTCCCCTTCTATAGGGGAAGCTTTTAAGTCTCTCCATGCAAATGAGAGCAAGCCACAGCCCTAGACTATCAATGTGAAGTAATATTTTGATAAATATTCTAAGTAGGTAATTCCAACTGTCCATTAGTTCATGAATATTTATATATTCATAGACTGCACATACATCATTTATGATGATGGAATTGTATTTTGCTTAAACACTCAGCAATCTGAGTTCTCAGATTTAATTTGCATGATCCACCTTATTGCTTGCTCTTCTGTGTGAGATACAGTCAAGAGATCAGCTCTTTACTCCTGAGTGGATTCTGTGCCAAAAATATTCAAAATTCTGCACCAAAAAATTCAAAATTCTGCAAATTTTATTTGTTAAAATAATGCAATATAATCACACCAGTTTCAATTGTTTTGGTAATTTATTTAAACTACAATACAGAAAAAAGGCACAATAACTATTGAGCATTTCCTAAACACATGAAAGTTAAGTTACAAACACTTGGGAACTAATACCCTGCATTCTAGGTATAATCCTGGATTTTCATTTAAATTACATTACAGAACACCAAACAGAAAAGAAAGTTGAATGTCATTTTAAATTGCTCAGACTTTCACACATAAAAGTCATACAGTTTTGCTAATCGTTGTCCTGGACCTGGCTGGGTCCTTTGGGAAGTGCTTGGTTCTTATTGTCCTGACATTTTGACTACTTGGTAAATGTTTTATTTGCCCTTAAAGTCTGTTTTTTTCAAAATGAGTAAGTAAAATAAATCCTGAGCTGTAATCTTACCTCATTGTGCCACTTTGGCACAGGAAACAAGTGAGAAAGTGCATAGATCTTCCTAGCTGAGGATTCCCTTACTGTCATTTATAATAAGGCTCCTTTACATCACTCTGGCAATGTAGAGGCCTTAAAACTTTTACAGGTTTTATGCTTCTGGGGGAATTGACCAAGAATGGGAACAGTTAACTAACAATGGGAACATTAACAATGTTACTATGCGGGCAGGCTGCTACATTTCTGCCTCAGAGAATGAGATCAATTAACTAGCAAGACAGGCTGCTACATTTCTGCCTCTGGGACATAGCCTGCCTCGTGCATAATAAAAAGCCTTACCCTTCCACGCCAGCGAGCTGCAATTGAAAGCGAGAGGGACAGAGTTTCTCTCACTTGTTTGCACGCACGTATGCTCAGCCCCTTCTCTCCCCCCCTCCCCTCCCGACGGTGATCAACCATGCAGGCGCACATGCCCAGTCTCCCTCCCCCTTCTCTGAGGCTGCTCCAGTCATGCTGGAACAGACGCGCTGCCGGGGAAGACGCGTGTGTCCCCCAGCAGATTTTTTTGCATTTTTCTGTGTGTGGGGCACAGAAATATGTGGGCCATATGAATTCTGCACCCCCACAGGGCGCAGAATTCTGTCAAGAGTAGCTCTTTCTTCTAAAGGCTTTTCATTTTGGTGGATAGATGCAGATCCTGCCTATAAACTCCTTTGTAATATTAAACACCCAGGAAAAAGTGTATTAATTAGTCTCCCCTCAATATTCTGGTAATAAAATTTTCTATTTATTAAAAAAACCATTTGGCTGGGAATGTCAAAGGTGACTGATTGACAGCTCCAGAGGTTGAAGTCCTCTCTTTGTTCACAAAACAACTATAGCATAGGTTACGTCAGTGCAAGTGTCCACGTACTGTATGCCAACCTGAAAGTACTGAACCCACTTCAGAGCAGCTGGGCAGTTGGCTCTCCATGCCTGTTCAATCTCTGGTCTCTCTAACATTACCAATAAAGAATTATCTGTTGGATTTTTCAGAAAGGTGCAAACCCAAAGGCTGGTTTTATAAGGGACTGTGTAGTAAAATTAAAATTTATTCATATGTATTAATTTTACAGTGCCCAAAGAGTGCAGCTACTCTGATTTGACCACCTGAGGACCTAGTTCATAATGGCCAGTGTAGCACAGTATAGTTGTAAGCCTTTGACAGTAGATAGATCTCTCCCTCTTTCAATGTTTTTGAATCTGGGTTTCAATTTCCCACAAATATATTATTGGCAATGACTGGATAAATTGCAAACCCTGAAGTCAAAAAAGAAAGGTTTTACTTTTAATTTAAGAGGGAAAATGTAGACTCTGATAGAAAAATATTTCCAAGATTTAATTTGGTTTAATTTCATCTCCTAGATGTTTGCTACCCTTTGGCTTCAGGCTGTTCTAATTTTTGTATAACCATATAAATGTACTGTTCTTCAGTGATCAATATCTTCTGATAGAGAAATCCAGCTGTTTTGGAAGAATAAACTTTTAACTTTAACACTGTTATATATTTTGAATTATTTAGTAGACCATTTGGAAATCAGACAGAGTTGCTTAAATAAATCCCTTGACATGTTTAACCTTGACACTCAATCATAATATAGTATGCTATAAAAACTTGTAGCAAAACCTAACACTATTGTTTACATCAGGCAGGTACTGTGATATGTACACAGAGAATACTGAGATGTACCTTGCTTTTTTTATCATGAAATTACTGTGAAAGCAGTGATATTCCATTTTGGGGGTCTCCTCAATAATGCAAATTAATTTTCAGGAAGCCCTTTGCCCAAATAGCCTTACCTTACTTGCTTCCCCTGCACTGTACAGCAAAAGCCTTGTAAATTTGTAGGGCCAAATTCTGTCTTTGGATGCACACATGGAGTTTCTGGTTCAGGAAGTGAACCTTTGGAGGGCTGACGTTAACCCCATGTATTTACAAGTAGACAATCACTTGCATCCAGAACTAAAGCATTTTCAGGAAATACTTATTCTTTTTCCTTCTTAATTGCCTGCAAAATGCCTAGAAAAATGTACATACATAGAGTGAAAAAGAACAAGAAATATATTAATGCAAGCTACACACCCTCCAATGTCTAGTCGTACTATGCAAGTATAACTTCCCCCCCAAAATCCATATTGAATGAAGCCTCACATGTTCTAACATGCAACTTTAATCTCTGCATCTCATCCCACTCTCCCAACCCTAGCCACAATCCCTACCCACTTCCTCTCCATACTTTCTCTCCTTTTACATATTTTTAGAGAATATTAGTTACTAAAGGAAACTCACATTAAAAATATCTAGTATAGGAAAGGTCATACTGTGAATAACTTTTCTTTCACTGTATTACTATTGGCCCCAGTCCTGCAAATCTCTTCTCATGTGAGGAATCCTTACCTTCTTGTCTTCAACAAGACTACTTTGGGGATTAAGGATTACTTATGGGTAATAACATACACCTCTACCTCGATATAACACTGTCCTTGGGAGCCAAAAAAATCTTACCACGTTATAGGTGAAACCACGTTATATCAAACTTGCTTTGATCCGCCAGAGTGCACAGCCCCGCCCTCCCCCCGGAGCACTGCTTTACCACGTTATATCCGAATTCGTGTTATACTGGGTCATGTTATATCAGGGTAGAGGTTTGTGCCCATAGTTTAGCAATCTAACAAGTATAAAGAGGCGGGTCATGTTATAGCTCAGGGATTTTTGGGGGGTTGTTGTTTTTTTAGGGTTTTCGTTTAAGTACAATAGATTTGGGATAGAGTGCATCATTCATTCCATTCCTAATCAAGAATCAAACCATAGGAGAAGTGCTAAACTCTGCTAGTCTTGGGAGATGGGGTACCAGCTTTAATTGGTCAGAGACTAGGGTAGCGGCTTTAATATTTTCTTTAGTTAAGTTATTTACTTCAAAGGAACACAGTTTACCTGACCCTTTGGGAGAAGAGAGCTGTAAAGGAGGGAGATGGACCTCATTGCTGTCCTTGTACTATCACTGTCAGCGAAGTTCACTACAGTTGTATTCTCCTGCACATTAAGGGTACATCTACACTTACCGGAGGGTCCGGCGGCAGGCAATCGGTTTTCTGGGATCGACTTATCGCGTCTAGTGAAGACGCGATAAAATCGATCCCTGATCGCTCTGCCGTCGACTCCGGAAATCCACCACGGCAAGAGGCAGCAGCGGAGTCGACGGCAGCGCGGCAGCGGTCGACTTTCCCCCGTCCTCACAGCCAGGTAAGTCGACATAAAATACGCAACTTCAGCTACGGTATTCACGTAGCTGAAGTTGCGTATCTTAGGTCGGACCCCCGCTGTAGTGTAGACCTAGCCTAAGAAAGTGAAGGTATGTCATTTGTCATCCATAAATCCAGGCAGGTCAGAAATCTCCATGTCCTCAGGGCTCCCTCTTTTGTTGGGTGCACCAAAACCCATGTGACTGTATGTCTTGCATCTATAGAACAGAGAGAGAATATTCAGGGTATGTTTTAAGGTTGTTTTTGCTGGCATTATGACCATACATTTGTATTTACAATATGAAAAGTTTAACCTGAATTATATTCCTATGTAAAGTATTTCTATCTTTATATTGGAATGCCGCACATCGAACACTGAAACTACAATGCACTCTTTATGTCAGTACCTCTTTCAGCCTGTGAACAAAAGTTCTTAGACTTACTATCCCTTAATTAACATAAAAAGCAATTTTAACCTTGGAAAGAATTCAAAGAGGTTAACTTAACTGAAAAGTTTTGAAACAGGTCAAAGCAGAGCTTGTATCACTCAGATTCATCCTGGAGACACAAAGTTAATAGCAGTATCTGTGGTGTCAGAGTAATTGTTCAAGGACCTATGCAAAGCTACCAATTTTCACTTAAGGACAGATTTAACTCCCAAAAAACTCATAGAAAGGCTCCCAATGCTGAAATCAGTGGGAGCTGGATTAGGCCCAGAGTGAGCATTGATAAATTTGAGTCATAAGATTAAGATTTCCAGTTTCCAAGAACTCAATTCCATCCTCAGAGCAAAAAATCCTGCATTTGCCAAGATGGCAATTTGCCATTTTCATACCCAAGCCTGTTTTACACAGGCAAATGATTCAATAAAATTCCACCTACAAAAATATCTATTTACAGGGGGGAATCCAGAATTTACCTGCCTCTGTCAAGGAACCAGCAAAAAATTGCTTACAATGATCATGGACACCCCATTGAATAAGCAGGGATCTTCCTACTTTAAGCAGTGGCACTGCCCAGGAGCTACCTAGGAATTCAAGCATTCTAGAAGAGCTGAGTTTGAGACTCTCACCCTCCCCAACCACAGGGATGCATTACTGTATATAACTGTCTAGTTACTGGGGGGTGATGTCCAAGGACAGTGCCTCAACATCCACGTATTTTTTTTCCCAGCTGAGTGACATCTAGAATAGTCTATACAATGTCCTGATATGACAACTCCAACCTGTTAAGCACATACTTAAGTGCTTTGCTAGATTGGGACCAGAACGGTCAGCATCTTGCAGAATCAAGCCCAAAACTGGTCTAGAGTCTGGCCCATGGTAAAGTCATTTTGCCACAGGGCAAGTTGGCTATACCTGCAGATTCATTATAGCCTGAATTTAAGTTGACATGTTGAAATGCACTTGACACAATCCAAGACTTTAATTCTGTCCCTTTAAATAGTTTTTCTACTAGCTAGTCCCATTGTATTAACTTTTCAGCCAACGCACAAAAAAGTGATTTAGTTTTCAGTTGTGAGGATTCTTCACAATGCACCATATCCACACCATTATTCTGCATTGCTCATACTATATATTTGTCAGAATTGGCAATTTTCAGTGATGGTGAATGAATGAGAACCCCAGACCAGTGGCTTGCATCATCCCACTAACTGTTACTGGCAAGTTCCCTCTGTGCAACCTGAAGATGATTTTTGGTGTCTTTCTGATTCATGTTGATTTGCTAATATCTAAATTTGTTAAGCTTTCTTTTCATTTTTGAAAATTGCATTTTCCCCTTATGTGGTGGTGTTGCCAACAAGCAGAATGAACATACAGTGGCTTACACAGCCCAGCCATTTGATGTGTTAATTCAAAATGCTGTCAAAAAATCTGAAAATAGCTTTCAGGGTCTCAGAAACCAAACCTTGTAGCTAAGCAGGTATAGATGTGAGTTTCATGCTAATGATTGCAAACTCTGAAGCAATTTCTCTTGTAAACGAAAATGGTGGTTCTACATTTGTGGTACCCTCAGGAACTGAATGTGTTTCTTTTGCCTAAAGCAGTTTCTCTATCAAATTTGGCATCTAGCCATCCTAGGTAACTAATATAAAAAGTGGTGGTGGCATTTCAGGCATTTTCATGTATACACTCATTTGTTAACAGCAAGCAAAACCGCATAAATTAAGAGAGTGAGAACTAAAGACCATCATTTTGGTTTTGTTTGGGGTTTTTTTTGTGGGGGAAGTAATTTGGTAAAACATCCCTTGATTAATAGTGACCTCAGCTGGTGCCTGGCCAGGTCATTTCTGTGTCAAGTCATTGGCATATAAGAGACTTGAACTCTTGTTTTGGAAGGACCTTGTTTTCACAAGACCTCAAACATTGAGGAGGAGGTACTTACAATTAGAGCTGGGCAAACATTTTTGGTGAATATGCTGAAAAATGTATTTTTGGGACACTGAAACTATTCATGAATTCAGGTTGAAGTCAATGTAAAGCTTTGGCTGGGAAAAAAAATTAAAAGAAATGGTTCATTTTGACCATTTTGAAACCAGCCAACACAATGTTATTCAGTAAGCTGTACTACGATCACTGGGTGAAGGGCTGAACACCCCATTATTCTTTATCATGCTACCCCATGGAAGCCAGCTGCAGAGCAGCATTAGTGTGAGGCCCAAATCCTGGTCCCTGTGCCAAGTCCAAATAAAGAGCTTGATGAAGGTAGGATTCTTTAGTAGATAAGTGGGCAGAATCTTCCAATCACTCTAGGCCAGAGGTGGGCAAACTACGGCCCTCGGGCCACATCCGGCCCGCGGGACCCTCCTGCCCAGCCCCTGAGTTCCTGGCCCAGGAAGCTCGCCCCCCGGCCCCTCCCCTGCTGTTCCCCCTCCCCCTGCAGTCTCAGCTCACCCCACTGCCGGTGCAACGCTCTGGGCAGCGGGGCTGTGAGCTCCTGGGGTAGCGCAGCTGCAGAGCTGGGGCCTGACCCGGTGCTCTGTGCTGTGCGGTGGCGTAGATGGCTCCAGCTGGGCGCCTGTCCTGGTGCTCTGGGCAGCATAGCTGTAGCGTCACCAGCCACCGGTGCTCCAGGCAGCGCGGTAAGGGGGCGGGTGGATAGAGGGCAGGGGAGTTCAGGGTGGTGGTCAGGGGGTGGGGGTGTAGATAGGGGTCGGGGCGGTCAGAGGGCAGGGAACAGGGGGGTTGAATGGGAGCAGGAGTCCTTGGGGGGGCAGTCAGGAAGGAGAGGGGGAGTTGGATGGGGCAGTCAGGGGCAGGGTTTCCGGGGCGGTCAGGGGACAGGGAGAAGGGGTGGTTGGCTGGGGCAGGGGTCCTGGGGGGGCAGTCAGGAATGAGAGGAGGGGTTTGATGGGGGGCAGTCAGGGGTGGGGGGTCTGGGGGTGGGGGGGGGACGGGGAGGGGGGGGGGGTGGAGGCTGGGCCACTCCTGGCAGTTTGGGGAGGCACAGCCTCCCCTAGCCGGCGCTCCATACAATTTCCGAAACCTGATGCGGCCCTCAGGCCATAAAGTTTGCCCGCCCCTGCTCTAGTCCAGCAGCAGAACACTCCATGCCTGTTGTTGCAGCCTCAGTGCAGCAGTAGCTTTGTGACTGCCACAAATTCCTGTCCCCTCTGAGGGATTTTGGTTAGTGGATCCATCCTCTCCCTCAGTCTTCCCCCTTTGTACTCAAAAGAGTTTCTTGGTACGCAAGGGGTGCAGGCCTACATTTGTGTAACGTAACAACTAACTTAAAAGAAAAGGATAGTACTTATTCTAGAGAAATGCTTGTAGTTAAAGTGCAAGTCTGGAGACCATGTAGTCTGTATATATTGAGTATGATCAAAGCTTGAGTATTAGAGAGAATGAACTGTAGTTTATTCTCTATTTGCATGATTAGCTTAGTGGTGCTGCTGTAAGCAAGCTTGGAAACCTCACTTACAGTAATAAAGAAGGGAGCCTATCTACTGATGACAAGCATGAGTTCCACATGGATTTTTATTAGTTAATACATTGGGCAGAAAATAGTGAATGGTGATAAATGCAGAACAAGTCGTATAGCAGTGAGGTATTAAAGAACAAAAACAGTTTCTATGAACTGAAACTCAGTAGCGTCAAAAAGCTAACCATACAGGGGGAAAATCCAGGAATCATTATTTCAAAATCCAGAGTGCAACTGTGGTGAAGAAAATCCGCAGTAGGTATTGACTTCCTTGATCATGAACTACTACAGGCCAATATACTATGCTTTTAGATGCTAATTACCTGGACTTCAAATGTTTACTGTTCCTGATGTAAGGTGTTACCTTAAAACTAGTTCTTTAATGACATTCGTGCATGACTCCTATTTTTCAGTAATTCCATTTTAACAATGTCTACTGTGTCACATGGGAATCAGTGACAGGTCAATGTTGGTGTGTCGTAGTGACGTATTGTTGAGCTTGCAATGGTGAGTTTAACCAGCCAGTGGTCTGAGTTATTTTTCCTCAGAGCTCTAACTACATCATAATTCCTAGAAACAGTGTTGATTGACTAGCTGGGAATTTGGAGTGAAAGTACAATCTGTGGGCCCTATAGCGCCCTTCTGTGGGAACCCCCGGGTATGGAGAAAAAGATGTTAAAATATTGGCAGCTTTGAAATCGTGGATGCCTCAGATAATTACAACCCATACTCAATGGGGAGCACATCTTGAAAGAAATCTTTCCTGAATCCCCTTTTCTGGCCTTTCAACAATCCCTCAGTTGCTCCAAGCTCATCATCATATCTCCACTGCTAGGTTGAGCAATACTCCTCACAATACACCTTTCAAGATTCATGGGTTGTACACTTGCCTATCACAACATGTACTGTACCTCATCCAGTGCACTAAATGCCCCAGTAATAACTATATGGGTGAAATGAGACAATCACAACAATCTCTTGAATGAACTCACACAGAAATAAGGCAAAAACACCCTATCACCTGTGGGTGAACACTTTCCACAAAGTAATCACTCTATATCACAGTCCACATCCTCAAAGGAAACCTGCACAACACCTTCAAAAGATGAGTCTGGAAGCTTAAATTCATAACTTTGCTAGATACTAAAAATCATGGCTTGAATAGTGACACCGGATTTATGTCTTATTACAACACTCTATAACCCACTTAACACCCCCCCCGACCCCCTTTTTCCCCCCCCTCCCCCCCCCCCCCCCCCCCCCCCCCCCATATGACCGGAGAGATGTTAATGGGCCACTTCACCTTCAATGGTCCCTTGAGATATGTGTGAACTACTTATGCTAGCTAAACCATCTGTTCCACTTTGTATTTAACTGTGACGCACTGCGTATGTCTGCATTGGAATAAACGACCCCCCAGCCCAGCCCATGGTTGGCCCAGATAGGCTGACTTGGGCTCCTGGGGCTAAAAATTGCTCAGGTTCTGGGACCGTCCCCCTCGTGGGGTCCCAGAGCCTGAACTTCAGCCCAAGCCTTAATGTCTTTACAGTAGTTTTACAGCTACATGGCCCGAGGCCCTGAGCCCAAGTCAGCTGATCTGGGCCAGTCACTGGTGTTTAATTGCTATGAAGATGTACCTTCTGAATACATTTCATAGACCTGAAGAAGAGCTCTGTGTAAATTCAAAAGCATGCATCTCTCACCAACAGCAATTGGTCCAGTAAAAGATATTCTCTCACCCACTTTGTCCCTCAAAGTTCCCTATCATGATGAGCACGGGTTTTATTGGGTTCTCAAAGGGACCAAACAGCACAGAGCCCAGGGCCTTCCTGCACATCTCAGGGTTGTGACATAGAGGGAATGAATACTGCCACACAGTCACTGGCAGCACACTCATTGCAAGAGTTGGGCTGCCATTGAATGACCATCCTGTATTGTGGTACCTTAGAAGCCATTGAAGGATTCTGCAATAGAGCTGATCAGGGAATGATTTCCCCATCCCATATGGAAAAAAATTCTCATCCCAAATCAGGACATAAAGTCAAAATCTTCACTAACCGATCATGTGAATTTTTTTTGATTGGGTCAGTCAAAAGATTTTGCTTACATTTCCGTCTTTTTTTTTTTTTTTAACCTTTTAGTATAAATTAACTAAAATTTCAAAACAAAACATCTTTTGAACTAAATAATGAAACTTTTCAGTTTGAAAATGTCATAGCGGGTCTTTTGTACAATTTCAAAACATTTTTCAACTTCTTGTTCGAATCAGGAGATTCATCAAACCTGGCCTTTCCCTGCAAACAGTTTTGGTTTTAGCAAATCAGCATTTTCTGTCATGCTGTCAGAAAATTCCTGACCAGCCCTACTCTGCTAAAGTTAGTTCTCCTTGAAGCAGCATTAGCTCTGTGTAGATTTCCACTGCAAATCTGTGGGACCTTTTAAAGTGAGCATGCCATGGAATGCAGCTTCTTCTTGGCATCGCAGTCCCACCCAGCTCTGTCTCCTTGACAGAGGCTGCTCAAGATAATCTGCCACCCTAGGAAAAATTTCAGTGTGCTGCCCCCCCCTTCCCCTCACACCAACAGTTAAAGATTCTAAACCCGGGGGTGCATATTAGACTTTCAGGAGGGGCATGGGAAGCCTTCTGATGGCTCAGTGGCTATTGTAGAAGTAGGGAGGCAAAGTGCCAGGTCTCAGTGCCACTCATTCAGGTTTGGCCCTGATGCCCTAGGCAGAATTTGCCACCGTTGGCAGCTAGTTTGCCTGTAACTAGAGTATCCCCTGCCCTGTGAAACCCACACAATATGAAGGTGCAAAGTAGGCCCAAAATGGAATCTGAGTTTTGAGGAAGGTATGGAGCATGCAGCATGGCTTCCACTTCCTGCAACAATTCCTGCAACTTTTCTTCTTTTTGGATTTTGTAATGGGGAGCAGCATAGGGCACTGGATGTACTTCCACAAATGAGGACTCGAAGGTGCTGGAACGAGGGGTGCTGCTGCACTCCCTGGTTTGATGTGGATTCCATTCTAAACAGGGTTTACAGTTAGTTCAATGGCTCTCAGCACCCCTGCTATACAAATTGTTCCAGCACCCCTGTGAGGACTGGGGGGGTCAAAGACCAAGATTACAAGGGGAGCTCCGCTGTCTTATCAGAGGCCAAAATTTGGCCAATAATTTTGATTGCAGTTTGTGTGCTGGTAACTTGGTAGTGGCCAAGGAGAGAACTGGGAGGTTGGCTATTAAGAGGCAGAACCAGAGCTGGTGTTGATCAGCCTGGCTCCATTGACTTGGATGGAACTATGCCAGTTTACAGCATTGAGGATCCAGCCCTCCTGCATATCTGGTAATCACAAATCTTTCTAAAGCTGAACAATCTGTTTCACCATCTACTGAGAATTTACAAACTCAAGACTCCTAAAACAACGAAATAAAACTCATGTGTTTGTAGTTTACAAAGTAGAGGATAGGATAAGGTAAGCAGCTCAGCTGCCGACACTAAAAGAAATAAAGCAAAGGATTCATCATAGTCTCATATGCTCTTTTAACTTTCATGCTGCTAAACTAATAAATGAGATACTTTTACAGTTGTGTCACAGACTTTTATGTGGCTAGCTCTTTTAACTGATGGCAGTGGTATAATTATTAGTCTCAAGGCAATAATAAAACTAATGTGAATTGAGGGTGAGACATGACACTAGCACATAAGGCTGTGCAATATTGTAACTCTAAGGACAATATATTGCATCTTATCTTATTTGCTTCCCATCTATTTCTATCTAAAATGAATCTGTTGTCTTCATATCACAGGAGCTCCTCAGACAGTTTCCTCGTACTTTTTTGATGCATTTGCTCAAGGATATTGAATTGATAATAAATTTTACAACTAGATGGCGGGGGGGGGAGAGAAAAGAGACAGTGTTTCATTGCTATGCTATAAACATTGCTGGGATTCTCTCTGAAAGCTAAAGTCCACTGGAGTGAGTCAATGGGAATCTTTCCATTAATGGGCTTTGGATCAGGCCGTGAATCAGAAGCCTTCTTTGGGAGAAAGAAAACAGTTAAAAAAGATGTGATGAAAGGAATGCTAAGCAGAACCACTGATTACTTTAGCTATCTGTCTTCCTACACATTCCTTCTCTGAATATAAAACGGTCAATGAGAATGTTTGTTTATATGTACTACTACTCTTTTTAAAATTACTTTTGCTGTGTGTGTGTGTGTGTGTGTGTGTGTGTGTGTGTGTGTGTGTGTGT
>NW_020664418.1:24616761-24647235 GCF_002925995.2 Terrapene triunguis
TGTGTGTGTGTGTGTGTGTGTGTGTGTGTGTGTGTGTGTGTGTGTGTTTGAAAATTATTTCCTAGCCATCAAAAGAAGAGTTTTTGCATGCACCAAAACAAGTGCCACTGATCTGATGCTTAAGAATAGATGATACTGGATTTCCTTCACCTCAACAGGACTAGTTAGTTTTTTACAAAGAAAATGACTTTATACAACAAATTGCAATAGTGATGAATAAAAATCACATTGCATTACTGCTTTGAGATGGCATTGAAAATAGGGGTTTATTATGGAAATGTTGACAGACCTTTAATTACAGAAGAGCAACCAGGCACTGCAGTGATACAGAAAAAACTGGAAACACAAGCCAAATAATGGAGCACTTAAGGGGATGAGGGAGAGAGGGTTTTAAAACAGTAAATCATTCACAGAATACCCCTCTAAAGGAAATGGCTATATATAAAACCTAGCAAGGTATTCATGAAACCTGAGATGAGGTATTAATGGAAGATGTATTAAAATATGATTTATCAGCTGATGAAATTGTAATGGAATAACTTTGAATATTTTTGAAGAATTTCCAAAAGATGCTAGTTATAGATGTCAGTTTTTATCATATGAGATCATCTCCTCCTTGCAATATGCCACTTTTATACTGTAATCTGTATATATGAATTTGTAGATTTTTATTAATTAAATACAGCCATACAGGTTGAGAAATACAGGTGTATTCTTAAAAGTAGTATCATTTATGGAGTGGTCTGTATGTGGAACATATACGGTTCTAAAGATAAACCATCATGAACATTCAGTCACACTTGTTTATGCATTGTTTATTTGCCTCAAAATACCTGTCTACATTTGTCCTTTATACATGAAGAATCTTATGTTGGTTTGAAGTCTTTTTGCTAGTCAATTTCTGTTCATGACTAGTTTTTGGGCAGCATAATTTCCTTATTTAAGTAGTGCACGCTTTCTCTTTCCACATTCATTTTCAATCAGATTATTATCTAAGTTAACAGATGTTCTCTTCAACCAGGAAGATTAAGCAATCCATGAGCTATACTTTTGTGAGTCATACAGATAACTTTAACTGGCTAATGGAATTAACCTCTAGTGATATAGCAAAACACTACTCTATTTGTTTACAAATATAATAGCCATCTGGGATAGTTTTCCTGAGTGATTTGCCCATGGGTAAAGGGATTGTACACATTCTGCTATTATCTTTCATTTCCTATCACCTTGAACAAAGTTCATTTTGTATTTGAACATATTAAAAAGCTCAATACAGAGTATACTGTGCTTTTACCGCTGCTTCCAATTCTTAATTTTAAAGACACAAAGTTACCATCAGTTTTTGGAAAGAAGCTTTCGACACATTCGTTATCCCTGACCCCCCGCCAGAGTACGTCAAAGAGCAGAGCCATAGATTATCAATTTCTGGTCAGTAAAGACTGAGACTGGAATTGTTAAAGGTGCCTAAGGGAGTTAAGCAATTCAGTGATATTTGGATGCCTAGCCTGCCTTAGGCTCCTTTGACTGGATCTATGATGCCCTGCTAAACCGTTTGTTTCAGCACTCATCTTCTCACTTGTTATTTTTTAAAGTCTTTTAGAAGTCAGGAATATTAAATTTCCATAACTAGTGGTCATATCCCAAATCTGGTTCCCGCCTGACCATTCATTGATCGCCTAACAGCACCAATGAGAGGCTTAAGCATGTTATAGATAAAATGCTGCGTCTCTGTTAATATTAGTAACACAAACAAATGGCTCAGACAGATAATTCTGGAGATCTTGATTGGTGGCAACTTGTCAGTCACTACTTGTACCCAACTTTTCCAGGCTGAAATGACTCCAAGTGAGAGCCCAAACATGAGAATGGCTCTATAGCCCACTCACCCAGCAGGTGAGACACCCAGAGCCAACTCCCCATACTCCAATGACTACTTAATCGTTTATCCACAGTGCAACAGCTTTAAAAGGAGATATGCTTATGATATGAATATGACATAACTGAGCTATACTTCATGCAAGATGGCTCATGTGAGATATCATTGGAAAGGGTATGATTCACTGAATTTACCTATTTGTATGCATGTATCATTTCTGTATCTGAAATTAGGAATATTGACTATGTATCTGTATTTCAACTATGCTACTTTGGGTGACGCTCACTGCCAACACTTCAGGTAAAACAATGGAAAAGCCAGACAGGGCGGATGGCCCATCAGCAAGGACAATGGACTGTAAAAGAGCTTAGTCTTCCTGTGGGTCAGCCTGTGAAGAATGGCTACATGGGTCCTACAGAGTCAGGTGGTTTTGTCACCTGATACTAAAGCATTACCTGGGCCGCCTTGTAACTTTCCACTGTAAGGGGGGGGGGTCAAACTAGGAAACAAAGGACTCCCACCTTATGCAAATCCTATTTAAGGGTGGGGAGTGAGGTAATCCAGGTCATCCGTTCTCCCCTGCTACCCCACCCAAGATGACTGCTGGAAACAGCTAAGACAGAACAGGGGGGAAGAACTGGGTCCAGGCTGGAAGGGTATCTGGCCAGTGAAGAAGATTAGTAGAACCACATTTAGGGTGAGAACTCACATGTAACCAGTTTCTTTAGTGTATTAAGCTTAGTTTGCATGCTCTGTTTTATTTTCTTAGTAATCAGCCTTGTTCTGTCTGCTACCTCCTTAACTACTTAAAATACACCTGTTCTAGCTAATACATTTATTTCTGGTATATAATATAACCCAGTTTATGCAATCTCTAAGTGGGGGTGCGGGGTGAATTTCATAATATATCTTTGGGTCTGTACTCCAAGGGAGGTGGACATCTGAGTGCTGGAGCAAGTCCCTTAAGCTGAGTCTTCCCAGGACTGATCTGCAGCTGAGTAGGGGCCTGCCTGTGTGTGTTAGAGGAGGTTTTAAGAGCCTGGCTCAACAAGACAGGTTAAAGGAGGCCCATGCTGGCAGAACAGGTAGACTTAGTGGTATCTCAGCACATCAGGTGACTTCCCAAGGGGTCCAACCTGTCACAAGACCCAGATCAGAATTTTCGATAGCCCAGTGGTTGGAACACTCACCTGAGAAGTGGTAGATCCAAGGTTAAATCCCTTCTCCCTCTCAGCTGGAGGGGAGACTTGAACCAGGGGTCTACCTTATTCCAGGTGAGAACTTTTAGCCCAGTGATTAGGGTTATGAAGGAGGTGGTCCTCCTCCTCTGGCTTTTTGCAAAAATGGTGCAGGCACCTAACTCCAAAGAGGGTTCCCAGCTGTGAATCGCTAGCAGAGCTAGATGTCTCCCAGCAGATATGGATTAGGGGACAAGGCTTAGGGCACACTTTTCTCATTGGCATCTCCCACTGGCTAGCTTAGGCGGCTCCCTGCCAAGCATACTGGCTTTTTTGAATCAGTCTAAGGCACCTGTCTCTCCCAGTTCATTGTTCGGGAGCTTAACTCAGGCTTTGTGAATAACAGTGATTTTCTAGGCATCTAAAAGTTAGGTGCTGTGATGTTCAATGTCACAATACCTAACTCCATTTGTGCATCCAGCTCCTAGTGAATTATTTTCTTTCTAGTATATTATCCAAAAACCCACCATGTGATACTTTTTTCAGATTTCTGAGCATTGGAGTCAGAGTTAATATCCTGCTACCAATACCTTCACCAGTAACAATAGATGTGTACATATTCCTTCATGGAATTTCTTCAACCACAACAGTCTATTGCGGTATCCATTAATAACACAGTGGGACAAGTCTCTGAAGTCAAATTGAGGTCAATGGGAGTTTTGACATTGACCAGAATTTGGACAGCAATTTGTGGCAACATTACTCAGAGAACTCTGTTTTGCCACTTTTGCTGGTTATACCACATTCTCATCCAAACAATCAGTCACTGTCAAGTGCCTCCTGTTTTCTCCCAGTACCTTTTTTTCTGGTAACAAGAAACAAAACAAAAAAACAAAACAAAAAACAAAGCATTTGATCTGAGATTAAGAACACTGAAGTCAAAAAGTCAGGAATCTCTACTGGCTGACAAGGAGAATGTTATCGGATAGTACCTGGCTGTACATAACAGACCCTTGGTCCAGAGCATAATGAGCTGAGTAATCTGGGGTGAGTCATTCTAGTCAGAGAAAATCCTTTCTGGTGATGCAGACCCCATCTTTACATTTTGATCAAATGTTTTAAGATCTGTACAGCATTTCCTGGCAGCCTGTAACATTCAGGCAACATCCTCAGGACTTGGTGTTTTGAAGCAGAAAACCATTTGCAGCAGCTACATGGGGTGTCACTGCATGTTTGTGCATTTGCATGGTTTAATGTGGTCTGCCTCACAAGAGCACTAACAGATTTGGCAGGGAGCAGACTCCCTCTGCCAGCTGCTGCAGTCTGGAACATGGCTCACATAGGTATGCAGAATTAGAATCTGAGGAGGATATTGATTAAGAATTTGGTGGTGAGGGAGGATAAAATCCTATTCAGGTTGCAGAAGCAAGAGAAGGATTTGGAGTTGAAAATAAGTCCTATGTAAAATATGAATCATAAGGTAGCACAAAATAACCATCCCCCAATCTAATGCCAGTGTTTATTGGGGTGAGAAGAAATGAATTGCTGCTGCTATCTAACAGGAACGTGACAGCAAATCTAGGCAAATGTATTATATTTGCTTTAATCTAATTTGGAGGTCTTTGCAATAGAATTGTAAATCAATATAAAGTAGGATTCTATACTGACGTTTCCACAAATACATTTTCATTGTCATTAGGCATTAATATGTACAGTGCAAAAAAAAGGCAGGCAGAATTTAAAACACCTATCACTTTATACTCCTGGATGATAAATTATTTGCTGTTTTTAGCTGGGTAGGCACACTACACTTTAGGTTATATAATAATAATCCAGTCTAAAACAATTTTTTTCTTTAATAATCATAGTTGTACCTAACACTATCTGTGAATCTCATAAAGCTTTAGGAAGATGCTTTATAGATGGAAAAACTGATGCACAGAGAGGTTACATGATATGCTTGAGGTCATATGGTGAGTCATCTTGAAACAGAACACAATGCTTAGGACTTCCAGTCCTATGCCCTGAACACTAGCTCCTGCAGTCTTCATTTATATCCTAAATCTGATAGTCACTACATTCATGGAAGAGAATTTTCCTTTCGGGAGAACAGAGCTTGGAAAAACACTTAAAAGACAAACCTTGTCTTGCTCCATAATGAGCTTTGCTGAAGGAGCCAGGAAATACCAGATGTGAAGCTATCTAATTTAGTTAAAACAACATAGTTTTTATTGCCTTTTCTGTAACTTCCCAGACAATCATTAGGAATACATGTTTCTCCTATCAATATTTCCAGTAAAATATTTCTAGTTAAGGTTTTCTTTTGTCCTTAATTATGGCCTACCAAAGTGTTTTCAAACAATTTTAATGAGAGCTGGTTGGGAAAACAAGATTTTTCCCATGAGAAATTTCAAATGAAAAATCTTTGAAAATTTTCAGTCAATTTTTTAAAATTTTCCTATTGGAAGTTTCAAACGGATATGGAACAAAAATGTTTGTTCTGAATTAACAATTTAGTTTAGAAATTTCCTTCTGGAAAACTGAAATCTTTCATTGGAATTGATATTTTCCCATGAAATTTCATTTTTTGTTGGAAAGCTTTGTACAGGAAAAATGTTGACCAGCTTTAGTGTAACATACATGTTTTAAAATATACACATACATTTTTAAATAGCTGTTTTAAAAATCATCAGCAGGCTGAAGCAGATCATTCGGAAAAATCTCATCAAAACCACACATCTAGGTAGGTGGGGCCTAACTCTGTAGTCTTTACGCAAAACAAATATTCCTATTGAAGTTGAGAGGACTACAAGCATGAGTAGGAAATGCAGCATTCAGGGTCTCAGACATGCAGATTTGAAAATCTGGTGGGATTTTAACTAAGAAACCTAGTAATATGTTATTGGAATCATCAGACAATTGTTGCTACATGTGTAACCATCATAAATTATTTTTATTTACATGAGTCTTCTAAAAATACTGTTAGCAAATATTGACTTGGACATTTTAGTTCTCATATGAATTGCTTTGATTCAGGGCTTCATCCTATAAACAAAGAAATTTCCCTTTGAGAGAATATCTGAAATTTAACTGAGAACAACTCATCTCACATGCATACCCCTTTCTAAAAACAGCTTAAGGTCACAGATGCTAGGTTATTTATTTTTTCTCAATTCAAACCTCTAACTGTACATAGTGGATTAGATGGATTTTTTCATTACTGTCAATGCAGAAAGCTGAGCAACAAGTGTTATATTCAGTATAATCTATGTTATTATGAAATTGCATGTATTATAGAAAGCTATTCCAGTTAATTTGGAGATGTTATTACCAAAGCTGTGTGAATTTGAATTAATTGGCCTTCAGGGTTGTCTTTTTAAAAATGCAATTGTTTTTTATTGTTTCCATCTGTTAATTTGGGTTTATTTTTCCCCTCTTATTATGGGCAATCTGCTATTTAAAGTGAATATTAAAAAGGTCAATTTTAGCAGAATGTCTCAGAGAAAGAGAAGCCAACCATGGGAATGGAAGGTGGTTACCATACAATCCTATCTGATAGACACAAGAAAAATACATCAAATGCTTGCTTTAAAGGAAGCCAGGCAGCATCAAATAGAGAGGAGAGAATCTGTGTTTCTGTGTATCTCTTTGATACTAGACATAGCTCAGCTAGACCACAATGTATCAGTCAATTCTTACCTTTGTACCAACCTACAACTATAAAACAAGATATGCAACTGAAATCTTAGTGCACAGGTAACAGCATCCCTGGCTGTTTCTGTTAGCAGATGTGGAAACCCTGCTGGGTGATGCTGTTTGGTTCCAGCTATCTCACTGGCAGGCGTGGCTTGAAAAGTACACCAACATATAAAAGAGGCTGGATGGACTCTCTGGGTAGAGAAATCTAATTCTGGGGCTGAAAATCCCAAGGGAAGAACTCTAGGCATCACCAAGTCTGTGAAGATGTCTTGGGCTGTAGCACCCTACAGGGCACATGAAGACTGTTTTGAAGAATGGTGGGAACGCCACCTAATCACAGTGTCTGTGTGTATGTGCTTTACAAAAGTTTAACCTTTTAACGACACTTGCTAGGTCAGAATTTTCCAATTTGGGTGCTAACAGTAGGCATCAAAATCTAAATCAGTGCCCTGATTTTCCAGAGGTGCTGAGATACTGCAAGTCCCATGAACTTCAGTGTTTTGAATTCATTGACATTTTTATATCCGCAGAAGTGAAACTGACATTGCCACACACCCTGCATCCTCATCCAGCCTTTGTCTGTATAGTTCAACGGACATTCTCATGGTGCATTTTTGAGTTCCAAACTGAGTTCAGTGAGAATTTGTCATATGGTTGAAGTTGCATGAGATTGCATTTGGTACCTTGTCTGGCTGAGCCCTATCCCATTGTTGGTGTCACTAGGCATAGCTACCAGGTAACTCAGGGGAGTGGAAGGCCAAAAGAGCCGATGAAGCTCTTCTGCTCTGGGCGTACCTGAGCCACAGTGACTCCATCTTGTGAACTCACCTACTTCTATGCTAACTGCTTACATGTTGAAGCAGAAATGTAAGGGTTAGCTTTTCTCTAGCATACAGCTGCTGTTTTTCTCAGACTGCTGTAAACAGGCCTTGCAAGGCCAAAAGATAAGCAGACGAATGCGAATTTTTCTAATTGTAACTGCTCGAGGTGGGAGGGGTAAGATGGATTAACAGAACAAAGGCTTACACAGAAACAGCTTGGAATATAAAAGGGAAAATTTTATTTGTATGTGCTGCACTGGATTTGAAACGTGCTGGTCTCCTAGTGCCATTTCAGAGCTCTGAAATAAACTTGGCTTGCTTTCTCCCCTCGGTGTCTTTATTGGTGCCAAGCACACCGGGCAACGAACCCCTGTTTGCCATCTCGAGGCCTGGTTCTGGGCAGGCAACACCATGTTCTAAGGAAGGTCAGCAGAAGCCATTTTGCCTTGTGTTCTCGGTGGAAGAAGCTACAGTTTTGCTCTTTGATAATCAGAAAGAACCTAGATGGTGGTGTACATGATTTCCTACAACTAAGATCATATTGTTTATTAGAACACCTTACAGTACTAATATACCATTTTGTAAGGACAACCCAGATCTGTTTCTTCTGCCTGTGCCATCATGGCCTAGTGACCTTGTTTTGCAGGTCCTGATCCACAAACTATTTTGCTTAATCCCTTGATTTTTATGCAGCCAGGGAAGTGGTGGCATCTGCCTGTGTTTGAAATGCTAAGAAGTCTCCTGTTACTAGCATACCATTTTAGGAGGGGAAGAGAAACACAAGAGTTTGGTATTGGGGCAGAAATTCCTCATAAAAATAAGATGGCCAAGAATAATAGTAACATCTATTGTTCTACAATATCATGAAAGGAAGGCATTTCTCCAGAGAATGAAAATTGCCAAAGGGCTGTAGCAATGCAATTATACTGAACAAGGCACCTTCATCCATAAGATATTGACTTTCTTTCTTCTGGTGGATTCGAGTAAGATCATTCAGCCTTTTAAATTAACACTTAAAGGACAAACAAAAAATTGATAACATTGCTAACCTTGTTCAATATTCCATTTTACCTCTTATCTTGGACAGACAGTAGCAAGTGGATATTAGCTAAAGCCCTAGCAAATGAGCTATGTTTCTTTATAAGATTTGTTTAACTATACGAGGTGTACTTTGGAGAGAACCGGCCTGATATTCTTGCCATATTTTGCAAAAACTTTCCAAGCCTGAGGCAAACATGGATAATCTAAAATGATTAAGTCTCAAATTGGGCTGTTAGCCTTCAGTATCTCCTATAAAATCTTACAGCTCACAAATGAAAGCTGAATTGCCTTTATTTATTTTTCTCACTGCTGTGTCATTACATTTGCAGTCTTCTTGCTAAAAATTTGTTGAACCAAAAAAAACCCATAAAACTTGTCAAAATCTAGAAGATTTGAAATCAGCAGATTACTCACAAGTGGGGTTACTGCTCACAGAATGAGGATGACTTACAGTTCTTAAGGATAATGTGTGTTTTATGTCAGTTATAAAACTAAATTTTTTTTAATACTAAATCTCAAGGAACAAATAGAAAAGACATCATAAGCCTGATACCTCACTCCATACTCCAGTTTTATAATGATGTCGTATCACATTACAGTAGCTATGACTGTCATTGGCCTTTTGATTTTCTATGAAAATAAATGCCTGATTCTCCAGTGTAAGAGGGAGTGTGATCTAGTGGACAGATCATTTGACTGGCACTCAGGAGACCCAGGTTCTCTTTCTAACTCTACCATTGACCTGCTGTGTGACCATGGAGAAGTCATGTCACTTAACTTCTCTGTGCCTTTGTTTCCCTGCCACACTTTGTCTTCTCTATTTAGACTGTACATTCTTTGGGGCAAAGACTGTCTCTTACTGTATGTTTGTACAGTGCCTAGCACAATGGAGCCCTGACCTCAGTAGTGCAACCATAATACAAATAATGTTTTACCAAATTTACACTGGCGTAAATTGAAGTAAGTGGTGCAACATAGTGAAGTCAATAGAGTTATTATTGTTATAACATAAACCTCTATCAAGAGCCTTAATATTAGGGAAATCAAATAAAACTTAGCAATGTTTAAGTTCACTGGTTTGCAGTATTATCTGACTGGAAGCCAAGGCAAATGCTTCTCCATCAATATTCCTTAATTCCTCATTTTAATTCATGAGTCAAACTAAGCTGGAAATTTTACAATTAAATGAGAAGCCTCTAGAGTTATTGGCAGATGGCACATATAGAAGTTGTGTGGAGAAATTACTTGCTGGCTGTCTTCAGTAGAGACAGGTTGCACAGCATGGCTGTGCCAAGAATAGAAAAACAAGCCCTTTTTTTTATTATAGCTTGTTGCATTTCCAGAATGAGGGTTGTTACAGATAAATTGTTGAAGTGCTTTCTGTACAGTTCTGTAAAGTATGCATCACCATGCAGAAAATATTTTGACATTCCCAGTTTTGCTAATAGTATATGCTGGTTTGGCTGATTTTTATGTTTACCACTTTCACAATTTAAGTAAACTGAGCTGCTGTGATTAATAAGGGTTCTGCTCATATTACTAGCTCCCATGCCCATGTGCAGTGGCAGCTAATGGCAGCACCTCTTAGAGTGGGATAGGCCTGTGGTCTCCGCCAAACTAGTAATTCTCCATTTTGTAATTCTGGTGTGCTCCAGATGATTTAGCTATTTTATGGGAATCTCCTGTTGAAAGCCCACAAGTGATAGAAACTTCATTAATGAGAACTTTCAATAAGACTTTGCCTAATTAACCAGCCAAAACTGCATCTGACATAGCTGTGGACACGATATATGATTTATATTTGAAAGTTAATACAGTTCAGATCTGGATTAAGGATGCTATTTCCCAAGAGATTAGGATAAACATCTTTCTTGGCGTCTCCAGTAGGGCTGACAAATGGCTTGTATTAAATATCATGCATTTGAGTGATCCATCTACAGTCTACATTTTCTGCTGGTGGTCTTAGCTATACCCACAAAATTTGTAAGCACACACTGTAATGTGCTTGACTCACTGACTGACTAAAAGGTGGTGTAACAATGTAGAAACGAGCAAAATATCCATCTGGCATATGGAAATGGGGTAGAAGTGTAATTTGCATACTGGTGGGTAGTTCATTGTTAGTGTGACTGATCTGTCATCTTAGTAGGGGATGGAAAGAAAGAAAGGTTGCACAGTGGAAAAGGAATGTGACATACACAAATAAAGTAAATTGAAACTAGGTCCCTATTGAACTAGATGAACTATACAAACATTGGCCCTGATCCTGCGTGTGCTTATGTGTGCTTGACATTATGCATGTGAGTAATGTCATTGCTTTCCATGGTGCTGGTCAAGTGCTTAAAAGTTAAGCACATATTTAAATTTTTGCAGATCAGGGCCATAGAAGAGAAGGACAGCACCTGTCCTAGGCAAGAGGCAATTATGGGTATAACAAATTGTAGGAGGAAGGAGGAGGAGAGAAACTCCATGGAGAACGTATGTTAATATAACCCAACTTTGTGCTCAATTACATTATCTTGAGTCTTTTTCTTATATGCAGGTGTATGTGTTGGAGTGTATGTATTTTAAAAAGTATTAATCACAGATAAGTAAATAGACATTTCTGATAAACCGAAATTAATACATAAACATTTGCCCTGCAGCATCTTACTTTGCTCTTGGATTCAATGCTTCCCCATTATTAAGTAAGAAATATTAAATATAAAGAGCTGAAATGAAAGCAGTTGTGAAATGTGCAAGCTCTGGCACTCAACGGTTAGAAAATTCCAGAAGTTCAGGTTGCTGTGACATTAACTCAACCACACTGCATTTCCTGAACATTTATAAGCTGCATTAATAACTGACAGTAGTACATTAAGACTGACATTTAAGAAGGGAGAGGAATAGAAAATGCTACTGTGTATGTGGACTTTTGAGGTTCTGATTAGAAAGATTGGGGAATGCAGTTAGGATATGCAGAAACTTGTTTATGGGACCCATTTAATAACACCAACAAACTTTTAAGCCAATGGGGCAAATTTGGCCCTTGGATATAGGTGTGCACAATTCTAATTGATTTAGGTCCTATATTTAAGGACAAAATTTGCCTACTGGTCTTCTAGTTGATCAATAAATATTATAGATACATCACAGACCAAATTTAGTCTGTGTACAGTATCTCTGGAATTCTCAGTGTTCATTAGTACAACATTTCCTCCAAGAAAGTTATATTGAATCACGCAACATGTTGCCCTTGGAGCAGTCTGACATTTTAAAACTGAAGTCTCCCTTGGATCTGACACATCTTATTTAGCTTTAACCTTCGACAGCATTGATTTGGCAAACCAAAGGAGTAAAATGATTGAAAAATCCTACACTACTTAAGAGAAATGTCTCACTTCAATGACTGCTGAGCTGCACTTACCCACCTCCCAGTTACTGAAGATGACTAGAATACACCTTTGAGTGCACCTTTTCATTATTAACTCTTTTACTGTAATGCTATACTATGCTTAATTTTTCTCTCTATAAGGCTGTCTTCTGATGCCAGCTGTCTTTTTAAAAGTAGTAGTAATTACAGTATATAAAATCAAATTTACCAGCTTGAAGAATGTCTAATGATAACTGACTAGGGTAGAGGCATAGAATCAGCTGTATGTTTCTTGCAAAGACCAGGAATGATCTAACTGAACAGGATTTGTGTGCTGGTTTCTCCTAACACAGCATTAATCTGAAGGTGTTCGTTCACGGCCTTGAATATTATATAGAACAGAAGAGTAATAAGTAATGTTGCCCTTTTGGCTGAGCCGTGGTCAATTTCAGGACCTACCAGCAGGTCACTTTCTGTTGCTGGAGGGAAACCATTTTCATGGAGTCATATGTGGTGTAATCAAGGCCGGCCCACAACATTTTGGCACCTGAGGCGGGGAGCTCCCCTCGCTTGGGCCAAAACTTTGAAAGGTCTCAATACTGCCTTCTTCCTGTTCTACTTCTCTCATGGTACTGCTCTGCTACCTACCCCAATAAAGGAGAACTAACAACTTAAAATGCCTTGTTCAAAACTTTTAAGTAACACTTAAAACTTTCAAACGCCTGAACAGCAAATGTAACTTTTCTCGTCGGCATAGTAAACACTGGCATTTTTACTGTGGTGAATAATCAAAGTGATGCTTTCCGTGCCTTCTTGGTTGCAAAGATTTGAACTGCTTCCTGAAGGTCCACAGTCTGGGCCAGCTCATGCTCTATTGAAATGGTTGCAAGGCTGACCAGCTTCTCCTGTGTCATTGTGAAGTGTAAATGTGTTTTTTTTTTTTTTGTTTTTTTTTTTTTTTTTTTTTTTTATTAACTTCAGCTTCGAGAAGCTGCGTTCTCCACTGACAAATGTTACAGGAAGTGTTAGAAGTATGCACAGAGCAACAAAAGCATTTGGAAAGAGTGTGCTCATCTTATTTGTGCACATATACTCCAGAACAGCCTTTGGAGCTGATCCTGCTGAAATGTATCTTGAAAGGGCCTTCAGTTCATCATCTAAATCGCTCGCCTCAATATCACACATGTCATCATGTGTCAACACTGTCTCTAGTGCCCTGCATTGCTAGTGTAGGTCTTCTTCAGGTATAGTGAGGAGTTTGGGAATATCCTACAACATCCCCAAATATACTGCTGTGTTCCTTGAGCTGCATTAAACGTTCTTCAACTGACTGTATTGCACAATCTAGCACCTGGTTAAAGAATTCAACTTTGAATTGTTGTTTGGGGTCTCTTATGGGATTATCCCGTGCCTCGTAATCAAAATGTTGTCTTCTTCGGTGACTCTTGTATTCTTGAATGGGTGGGAAAATAGCTTCAGTGTGAAGTTCCTCTGCCAACTTCTGTGCACTCTTCAGAACGTTTTTGAAATCCCTCATCTGACCGGTAAGACTGTAGATATGACTTTGCTTTGTCCAGCTGTTCCATTGCTCCAGATATATCAAGGTCAGCACCTTGGAGTCTCTTGCTTACATCATTTATTTCAAACAGTATGTCATGCCACAACACTAAGCCACACAGAAATTTGAAGTTATGTATGTTTCTGGTTATTCCATTTCCTTCTGCCACTGTTGTCCCATGGACAGATCCTGTCATAGCATTATCCTCCATAATGGCAACTATGGCATCATCTATCTTCCCAATTTGGTGTTTGATAGGCTTTATCATGTGGCACTCAGTGGTTCAGTGTCAGAGGATGTTCCCAGATGTTGCTTCAAAATTTGCCATCTATGAGTTGATGCAGAGAAAAATACATAGATGCTTTGAATTACATTAAAAAATTCAGCAGCCTCACTAGAAACTGATGCTGCATCACTAACCACCAGGTTCAATGAATGAGAACTGCATGGAACCAAAAAAGCTTGAGGGCTTAACTCTCGGATCTGTGTCTGCAATCCTCTATTCTTTCCTCTCATGTCAGCTATCGCAATTCCCATATCTTCCAGCTTTTTAAGAAGCACATTTGTCATACCAGCTCCTGTAGTATCATCAATGTCAATACATTCTAGAAAATGCTATCTGACAGTCACCATTGCAGGGACATTTTCACTAGGTTCTGTTGTTGTTACAAAATGCACCATTAAAGTAATTTGTTCCGTATGGCTGATGTCAGGTGTGCAGTCCAGAATAACAGAGTAATATCTTGCTGACTTCCGATCTGCCACAATCTTCTGTTTGACTTTTGTTGCCAGTAACTGTACGATCTCATTTTGAATTGTTTTTCCAAGTTAGTGGTGTGTGTACATTTCTTGGGTGGTAACTCTTCTTAGATGCTCCTGGAGTACAGCATCAAACTCCGCCATCAGCTCCACAATTTTAAGGAAGTTTCCATTGTTTGGCACATACAGCTGATCTGAAGTGCCAAGGAGTGCTAGGTTTTGGGTAGCAAGCATTCTCACAATGGCAATGAGCCTTTTCAGAACATTTTGCCAGTAAAGAGACTCTGATGCAATCTTCTCTTGATGCTGATCATCTATGGTGGTCTTTAACCTTAGTCTCATCTCAAGCTCTTTGCACCTCCATAGGTCTCTGGTGATTTGCTGCCTTCTCATGGCATGCCAGATTTGTCCAGTCCTTTGTTCCTGTAGAACCCAATGTGGCTGGAACATTAGATTGGAAGAGTTTGCAACAAAAACAGTATGCAGCATTCTGGGTTTTTGAGTACATAAGCCATGGCCTCTCCACTTTCTCACCATTGGGGATTTCACGCCAGTAATGTGTTGGATGGAAACTTCTATTTTCATTGTCTTTGAGGAACATGAAGTTTTTTTCACTTGCTGTGGCCCATGCAGTACATAGAAGTCCCTCAGGCTACTGCTCAAGTGGGTCCACAGTCCTGGATCATCTAGACTTAAGGAACTAAACTCAGCAGCAGCTGTTTCTTGTGCCTGCACCACATTCTTCTCTGATCTACACTTTTCTTCAGGAATATGCATGGTTACATCCATTTGAGATGGAGATATGGATGCTGCAGTAGCTGCCAGGTCACCTGCACTCTGACTAACTGGAAGACCAGGCATCTCCTCACCACTCACATCCTCACTCAGGCCAGAAGGCTCACCGTGAACATTTGTGTCTATGTATCTCAGGAGAGCTCCTTCCTGCTTAGATAGAAAGAAAGCAAAGGAAGCTTTTCTTTTTCTGAATGCTGCCCCAGAGGGGCGTTTTCTTCTTTCATTCATGACTGCTTTTCTGTGCTAGCTATAGTAGCTCTCAACACTCAATTGAAGGGGACAAATAAGCAGGCTGGTAGCAGGGCCTCAGTGAGGGAAGTCTTAAGGGCCTAACTGGCTCCTACTACTTCAGTTGACTGCCTGTTCTCCTCAAGTGGATTCAGGGAAGCAGCAGGAAACAGGAAGCTCCCTGAGAAGCTGGTGTTAATCAGTCCAGGCTCCTGGGGGTGCTAGAGAAGTACATAAGAGGCTCCTCCTCCTCTCTCCCCCTGCAGCTCCTGCTGCTTTCTGTTATTCCCACTGACCTTTTTTCCTGCCTGCCTGTTATGTTTCTTGTGCCCTCCTTCCTCCAGCACAGCACTCCACCATCTCTGTGCATCTAGAGCAGAGAGAATACATGTGCACCAGCAGCAGACACAATTTTCTATGCTCTGGGTCCTAGTGGCGCCCCCCCACCCCACCCCAGTCTGACACCTGAGGCGGCCGCCTCAGTTTGCCTCATGGTAAGGCCAGCCCTGGGTGTAATGTGTGTGTTTACATTGTGTATATTAGTCTTATTACTCCTAAGCCAAGATAGACCTAGCTGCACACAAGCAATACCAGAACCCCCAGTTCAGACACCAGCAACAGCTGCCTTCCTCATTTTTCCTCCTGGTCTCCAACCATGCACCCCACGCACAGCCATGCATCCTTTTCCTCCTGGCTGAGCCGGAAGGCATCAGTAGATTCACTCACTGGTGATTCCTCGTGCTACCCTGTTCCAAACTATTACTGCTCAGCAAATTCATTGTTCTAGTATTTGCAACTACTTCAAGTAAGAGAAGTATCTTAAAAAACAAAACAAAAACAAACTCTTTCTATTCAATAGTTTAGGCAATACATAATGCTACCTCTTGGGAATTCTGTTTTATTGGCATTATCCACATTGCCAAGTGAAAATACTACCTGGGGGCCAGAACAGGGAAAGAGATTTGTGGGCAGCAGATTTTCTGGCTGTCGGATAGTGATGTCTCTGAGGTTTCGTTATGACATTACTTTCTCTTTGGTAGTGAAGTTGTTTCTAAATTAATTGTTGTACAGAACAAACAGGCTGTTCTCCAAAAAGCAACTGCACCACAAATTTCATGAACATTCTATTATGTATAAAGCACTTGGGCAATATAACAATTTTAATTCAAATATGTAATGTCAGTATATTTTGAAAACCAGTAATTACTCTATTGAGGTGTCAGAAGAGGAGGTTTTGGAACAAGTTGATAAATTAGACAGTAGTAAGTCATCAGCTCATGATGTGTTTCACCCAAGAGTTCTGAAGGAACTCAAATATGAAATTCCAGAACAACTAAGTGTGGTATGTAACCCATCACTTAAATCAGCCTCTGTACAAGATGATTGGAGGATAGCTAATATGATGTTGGGATGTTTTTTTTTAATTGATTCTGGCAATTACAGGCTGGTAAGCCAAACCTTAGTACCATTGGTCTGACCCAGTATGGCCATTCATATCTAGTCACAATTAACCTTTTCAGGTAAGACTGAAGCAAAATAAGCATTGACATTAAGAAGGTTGAGTTGTTTATCAGTTAATAGTTCTTCTTTCCTGCTAAGTAGAAGACCTATATTCTCCTATGTCTTTCTCTTGCTCCTAATGTATGTATAGAACTTCTTTTTACTGACATTTGTGTTCCTTGCTAGGTGTAACTCATTTTGTGCCTTAGACTTTCTGATTTTGTCCCTAAATGCTTGTCCTATTCTTTTGTACTGATCCTTAGCAATTCATCTACGTTTCTGCTTTTTGTAGGATCCCATTTCGATTTTCAGGTCATTAAAGAGCTCCTGATGATGCAGACATATTGGCCTCTTACTATTCTTCCCATCTTTCCTTTGCATTGGCATAGGTTGCTGTTGCACCTTTTAATATTGTCTCTCTGAGAAACAGTCAGCTGTCGTGAACTCCTTTTTCCTTTAGATTTTCTTCCCATGGGACTTTACCTACCAAATAAAGTCAGGTTCTTTGAAGTCCACCATCCTTGTTCTGCTGCTCTCGCTCCTTCCTTTCCTTAGAATCATGAAATCATCATTTCATGATCACTTTTACCCAAATTGCCTTCACCTTCAGATTCATTACCAATCCCTCTCTGTTGATCAGAATCAAGTCTTAAATGGCTGCCCACTGGTTACTTCCTCCACTTTCTAAAGCAAAAAGTTGTTCCCTATACACTGCAAGAACTTACTGGAGATTTTGTATTTTGCTGTATTACTTTTCCAACAGATGTTTGGGTAGTTAAAGTCCCCCATTACTACCAGGTCTTGTGTTTGGGATATTTGTTATTTGTTCTAGAAAATGCCTTATCCACCTCTTCTTCCTGGTTTTGTGGACTATAATAGATCCCTACCATGACATCAATCGTTTTCCCCCCCGCTTTAATCTTCACCCAGAGACTTTCAACTGGTCTGCTTCTCACCTCCCTTATGGACTTCAGAACAAATGTATATATTCTTGATGTTTAATGCAATACCACCTCTGCTTTTCTCCTGTCTTCCCTTCCTGAATAAGCTATACTCTTCTGTCCCAATATGCCAGTCATGAGATTTATCCTACCAGGTCTCTGTGATGCCAATTGTCATAATTTACTTTTTGAACTAGTACTTCCTATTCTTCCTGTTTGTTCCCCATATTCTTTGCATTTGTGTGTAGACATCTAATATGTTGAGCAGATTCCCCTACTATTTTCTCTCATTGTTCTAGGACCCTACTGTAACTTACCATTCCCTCCTACCCCCCAACATTTAGCCCTCTGATAAGGTCACCTCTTTTATACCCACATGGACTTTTGTCATCTGCCCCCTTCGAACCTACTTTAAAGCCCTCCTCACTATTTTGTTTGAATTGGTGTGTGTGACAGAATGTACTCCTGGGTCCACACCTTATACTATTGTAATCTTTGTACAAAGTATGCCTTGTGAGATTGCATTTGAAAACTCATAATTTGCTGGTCATTATTGTCCTAGTAAAATGTGTGGCAACATTGTATGTGAATTTTTTGATTTCCCTGTAAGATGTTATTAACACATGATACAAGCTACAGCCCTGCCCAAGCAGAAGTTGGCAAACGGGTCTGTCCTGAACAAAGGAAAGTATGCTCTGTTTAATTTGCATTTTAAGCAGTAAACAGAGTCATCAAGCAGGAAGGGAAAACAAAGGAAGCTCAAACAAGTTGAGAGAAAAAAGCAGCTGGGAAATCCTTCCATATAAACTTTTTGTCTTCAGGTACCCAGATGGAAATGTTTTTCAAAAGGGGAACTGAAACTATATGTAAGCAGAGTCTGAATGAGCTCTCCCCTGACATCTAGTGGTGAGCAGTGGAAAAGGAATTCAAGCGCTGATCTTACTTGCATGGACACACCCATCCTGCCTAGGTGCTCAGCATGATGGGATTGCTTGCCCAAATGATCTCTTGTGGCTGGTGTTGGATCCCCAGTCTCCTTGTTATTTGGGCAGGAGTAATAAAGGGTTGTTATCCTTGTTGTGTGAACTGAGGGCAGCAGAACTGTACCTGGCATACCCCAATGGAGGGACTCACCCTCAACTGAATGGCATTTGGTAGGCAACAGACATGGGTTCCAAAGCCCAAAGAGTTGAGAAAGGGTGGGGACAGATACTTGTCCAGGAGAGGTCTTGGCAGTACAGGACATACATATCTGAGGCTATTTATGAGTAGTCCATGTTGGAGGCTACAGCAGCAAAGCAGTAAAGGGCACCCCAGGTTAGAGGGCAAGTGTGACATAGCTACTCATTAGTCTGGATTGTACCCTGAATGTCAGTGTATAAAGATATTCTTCCTTTTCTTGGTTAGGTAGACCCTATCTCTTCTCAGTAGTCCTCCTTCCGAGAACACTATCCCAAAGCTCTGCAGCGAACACCACCTGTGCAGAAATGAATTCATCTCCAGGATGTGCTTCTCCATTCCTGGTACCTTATCCTCAACTGGGAGGAGGGACTAGACCACCATCTGTGCCCTCAACGCTTTCGCCCTCACTCCCAGAGTCCTGTAGTCCCTGCTGATCTGCTCAGGGTCATATCTGGCTGTATCATTAATGCCGAAGTGGATAAGCAGCATGGAGCAGTAGTCAGAGGGATGGATCAGCCTCAGAAATTTTTCCATACATCTGGAAAATGGGCTCCAGTCAAGCAGCACACCTCCCAGGACATCATGTCAGGATGGCTGATGGATGCCTCCGCCGCTGCATTGGTAACCCTGCAATGTATTAATTTCAATCGAAATATATCAGTTTTAATGCAAATATAAATGACAGTATGCAAAGCTGTTCTCCTCTCACTCACAACAGTGACCTCTGTCTCTGCATTTCTACTGAACAGGCTTTTGTTAAGTTTCAAACAATGGACTTGATCTGGTGGGAATTCTGTGCGTGAAGCAGTTGTCATCTCTGGATCAGTATTTGAATATTAATCACAGCTGCAACACAATATTTATTCTCTTTGGGCCTGATTATGGTCCTGTTGATCTGCCTGTGCATCCTATGGGTCCAGAGATGTGGTGAGGGGGCAATACAGGACACAGGGAGTTGGGCTGATGGGGTGGGGAGGGTCTGCATTAATTTTCCTTTAATGTCCATCCATGCTCTTTAAGCGAGAGTTTTGGAGGCAGCTGCATTTTGCGGAGGTCAGAGAAAGCAGATGGGGCCCTAGAGCCAGTGCAAAGACATGGAATCTGTATGGTTGGCCTGATGCCACTAGTGGATCCCCAAGGCTGCAAGGCCCTTGGGTGCCAAAGCCCCCGCTTCTTCTATGAGAGCAAACATGATCATGATGGAAAATTTCAGAAGTGACTCAAAGGGAAAATGTGTAGAGTTTTCCCCCAGCTTCATTCTTCTCATGTTTTTTTCCATGGGACAAGGCATCTTATACAACATCATGTGATCTATTCTAGACTTGTGCATTCCCTCCACCTATCATGTTTTCAGGAACAAAAGTTGCTTCATTAATTTATTTGTATTCTGATCCAGGCTGACAACTCTCAACCCACTTATCTAAAATGAGTTTTTACTGAAATCCACACCAACTAGAAAAACGGTTGACATGGTTTATTAATGAAGCATTCATAGGATATTATCAAAAGGAATGTTTGAGATGCCATCAGCACATGACACTATATCAATTGCTGACACAACAGAATATTTATTTAAGCAGAAGACCACCTCTTCACTGCATCTCACTTTTCTACATTATTGGAGAAAAATAGGATGATCAGGTCATTTACACTGAAACCCTAGCCATAGATTGATTTGCTCATAGAAAACTGAGAGTATATTGAAGTACGTTCAAACACAGTTGAGTCAGCTACAGAGAACCTACCTACTGACAGAATCATTAAAATCTTGCCAAGAGACACCCAAGATACAAACGACATAAAACACATCAATGTCATAACACAAGACACCTCAGAAAGAACAAGGTCACTTGACAAGTTCAAGTGGGACAATCAGCCTTTATTAGCGGCCTGATCCTGGAGTTCTTATGGAGGCAATACGCCCATGGAAGTCAATGGGAATTTTTCCTGTGTTTAAAAAAAAAAATGCAGAAGGCTCAATATCTAGAATATCATTAACTGCTCTCTCTAAGTCAGAACACATGCACCAATTACATAGCACTCTGCCTCCTCTTGATTGTCTGAGCCCCTCCAATTCTCTGCTTATCTTGCCACACACAGGCAGGTTGGATAAGGTTTTTCAAAGCTCTCCCAGTACAGCTGGTTGGAAATTTGCTGACAAAACATTTTTCTGTCATAAAGTGCCAGTTTCTCAAAAGGGAAACATTTTGTGGAAAAGTTTTTTACTTTCAACAAATCCTCTGATAGAAAACAGGCAGACCACTGCTTGCTGGGCAGTGCCTGGTGTGATGGGTTCAGTCACAGAGACCCCCTTGGGACTGTCACCTGATGTGCTGAGACTACCTCTGAGCCCATTTTCTCTGCCAGTTTGGGCCTTCAGAACCCACCTTTAGTGCCTCAACATTCCAATGGCCCCACTGATGGTTTGGCAGGTTTCTGATGTACTTAAAAAATTGCTGTTAGTTTTTGTCTCTCTTGCTAGGTGCTCTTCAAATTCCTTTTTGGTCTGCCTAATTATACTTAATTAACCAGAGTTTATGTTCCTTTCTATTTTTATCAGTAGGATTTGACTTCCCATTTTTAAAGGGTGCCTTTTTGTCTCTAACTGCCTCTTTTACTCTGTTTAGCCATGGTGGTATTTTTTTGGTCCTCTTACTGTTTTTGTTTTTTTATTTGATGTATACATTTAGTTTGAGTCTTTATTATGGTGTTTTTAAAATGTTTCCATGCAGCTTCCAGGCACTTCACTATTGTGATTGTTCCTTTTAATTTCCATTTAACTAGCTTCCTCATTTTTATGTAGTTCCCCTTTTTGAAGATAAATGATGCTGTGGTGGGTTTCTTTGGGGGGGGGGTGTGCGTGTGCGCGTGCACACACACACACACACACACACACACACACACACACACACACACACAGATATTTAATTACATTATGGTTGCTATTACAAAGAGGTTCAGCTATATTCACCTCTTGGACCAGATCCTGTGTGCCACTTAGGAGTAAACTTACTTTCCATAAAAGGAGTAAACTTACTTACCATAATTAATATTAACAGCAAGGGGGAGGAATGCAAATAGGGAAAAAAACAGGTTAAAGAATAGTTAGATGAGTTAGATGTATTCAAGTCGGTAGGGCCTGATGAAATGTACTGTAGGGTATTTAGGGAACTAGCTGAAACAATCTCAGAACCATTAGTGATTATCTTTGAGAAACCCTGGAGGATGGGTGAGATCCCAGAGGATTAGGGAAGAGCAAACATAGTATCTGCCTTTATAAAGGGGAACAAGGAGGACTTGGGGAATTATAGATCAGTTAGCCTAGCTTCAATTCATAGAAGGATACTGGAGCAAATTATTAAACAATCAGTTTGTAAGCACCTATAAGATAATAACGTTATTAGGAATAATCAGCATGGATTTGTCAAGAACAAATCATGTCAAACTAATCTAATTTCCTTTTTTGAAAGGGTAACTGGCCTAATGGATAGGGGAAACGCAGTAGATGTGATCTATCTTCAGTTTGATAAGGCTTTTGACATAGCCCCATGTGAGATTCTCATAGAAAACTAGGGAAATTATTAAATTAATAAAAGGTGGGTGCAAAACTGGTTGAAAAACTGTACTCTGTGGTTTGCTGTCACAATGGGAGGGTGTGTCTATTGTGGTCCTGCATGGATTTGTCATGGGTCTGGTACTATTAAATATTATCATTAATGACATGGATAATGGAGTGGAGAGAACTTATTAAATCTGCAGGTGATCTCAAGGTGAGAGAGGTTGCAAGCACTTTGGAGGACAGGTTTAGAATACAAAATGACCTTGATAATTTGGAGATTTAGTCTGAAATCAACAAAATGAAATTCAAATAAAAACAAGTGCAAAATATTACATTTAAGAAGAAAAAAATCAAAAGTACAATTACAAAATGGGGAATAACTACTAGGTGGTAGTACTGCTGAAAAGGATCTGGAGGTTATAGTGGATTGCAAATTGAATGATAGTCTACAATGTGGTGCAGTTTCAAAAAGACTGATTCTTGGGTGTACAGAAACTCCTCGCTTAACGTTGTAGTTATGTTCCTGAAAAATGCGACTTTAAGCGAAACGATGTTACACGAATTCAATTTCCCCATAAGAATTAATGTAAATGGGGTGGGGGGGTTAGGTTCCAGGGAATTTTTTTTACCAGTCAAAAAACTATATATATAGGTGTGTGTGTGTGTGTGTGTGTGTGTGTGTGTGTGTATATACACAGTATGTTTTAAACAAACAATTTAATACTGCTCACAGCTATGATGATTGTGAAGCTTGGTTGAGGTGGTGAAGTTAGAGGGTGGAAGAAGGAGGGATATTTCCCAGGGAATGCCTTGTTACTAAATGATGAACTAGCACTCAGCTGAGCCCTCGAGGGTTAACATGTTGTTAATGTAGCCTCTCATCAAGGCAACACGAACAGGAGGGAGGGGAGACAGCATAGCAGACAGACACACACACACACACCTTTGTGTGTGGGGGAGAGAGAAAGAAATGCACACTGCCCCTTTAAGTAAGCTGACCCACTCTTAAGTGCATTGTCTTTTTAAGTGGATCAGGAAGTTGAGACAGCAGCTGCTTCCCCAAGCTCTCTATGTCTCTCTCCCTCCGTGTCCCCACCCTGCTGTATATGGAGAAGGGGTACGCAGGGTGTAGGAGCCAGGAGGAGGGGGACACCCTGACATTAGCCCCCTCCCTTACCCCCCTGCACAGCAAGCAGGAGGCTCGGGAAGCAGCTCCAAGGCAGAGGGCAGGAGCACCACATAGCAGCGGGGGGAGGGACAGGTGAACTGCCTGGCAATTGATAGCCTGCTGGGCAGCTCCTGCACAGGGAACTTAGGGGAGCGGGGAGCTGATAAGGGGGCTGCCGGTCCACCCTGGTTACAAGCCCCCACCAGTTAGCTCCAACGGGCTGCTCTTCCTGCAAGCAGTGGACAAAGCAGGAGGCTGCCAAAAGACGTTAGAAGAGAGCATTGCACAACTTTAAACAAGCATGTTCTCTAATTGATCAGCAATGTAACAACGTTAACCAGGACAACTTTAAGTGAGGAATTACTGTATTAACAGAAGTGCCATATGTAAGACATGGGAGGTCCTTTTTCCACTCTACTCAGCACTAGTGAGGCCTCAGCTGGAGTACTGTGTCCAGTTCTGGGCATTACATTTTAAGAAAGAGCTAGACAAATTGGAAAGAGTCCAGAGGAGAGCAACAAAAGTGATAAAAGGTTTAGAAAACCTGACTTGTGAGAGAGTTTTTAAAATTGGGCATGTTTAGTTTAGAGAAAAGAAGGCTGAGGTCAGACTTGATAAGTCTTCAAATATGTTACGAGCTGTTATGAAAAGGATGGTGATCATTTTTTCTCCGTGTCCACTGAAGGTAGGACAAGAAGTAATCAGCTTGATCTGCAGCAAGGGGGATTTAGGTTAGACAAGCTTTCTAATTATAACGATAGTTAAGCTAAGAATAAGCTTCCAGGGTAGGTTGTGGAATCCCCATTATTGGAGGCATTTAAAAACAGGTTAAACAAACCCCATCAGGGATGGTCTAGTATATACTACTTTGTCCTGCCTCAGCACAGGGGGTTGGACTAGTTAACCTTTCACAGTCCCTGATGTTAAAACAGGACAAGGAACATGGGCATTAGTTAAAATCAAATGAATCAAAACAACTATTGCCCGCATAAAGTAACAGTGGTACTTCATGTGGTATTATACTTGTGATATTGATACTTCTCTGAGGACCAAGCCTACTCCCACTAAAGTCAATGACAAAATTCCCATGAATGTAGAATCAGGCCCATTCTAATTAGTACAGGTGACAGGTGTAAACATTACAGCAGTGATTTCACCCAATCTCACCTCACACTTACTATTTCCCAGTCAAGTCAATTAAAGAGAAATCCATGTAATAATCCTCCCTTTGGATGCACAGTACAGAACTCTATTGGAAGCTATTAGTATCATTAAAAGAAAACCACTTTCAAAATTATTTCTTGGAAATGGGTTGAAATCAATTATAACAATTTTCTATGGTTGAAAATTAAATTTTCCTGGAATTGCTAATTCCTGGAAGCATGCTTCTGTGGTGCTAAACAAGTGCTGTATTACCCCAGCTTTTGGGAGAGATTTTCAATCCGTTAAGAACTAGTATTGTTGTTCTTGTTTGGAAGACACTGTTAATTGATATCATTAAATTTTTAACTAGATTGTGCTGCAACTTGAAAGCAGTATGGAAAAGATTGCTTGTCTTTCTGCAGAAAATCACAGTTGATTAACATTGATGAACGATAAGAGGAAGTGTGTCAAATTAAGTGTGTTTTTGATGTAATTATTTAATTTAATTCATTTTACCTGAATAGATAGGCAGTTTTTTCTTCAGACAAGGACGGCTAGTTTGTGCCGTCACTGTTTCATTGATTTTACTTCACATCAACATGGTTTTGCTGAAACAAACAAAACTTGCTCATTTGTCTTGGCAAGACTGAAATTGTGCCAGTTTTTTTCCTCATTCCCTCCAGTGCATCAGCTAGTGGCAATGCGGCCCTTTTATCATTTAATAAATCCTACCTTGTTTTCCTCAAGGCTCAGAGCATGGACTGCACTACATTTACAAGCCTTGGCTCTATTTATTGGTGCAAATATACGTACACAGTACTCAAGGACTGCTAACTGTCTTTTAGTTATAGCTTGCCCCATCTGACCCTGAAAATACAGTGCTATGGCTTAAAATTCTGATGTTGTTCCCTGTATATTATAGAGTGAATAAAGGTGAATAATCTTGCATTTTAGACCTTGGTACCCTACTGTATTACAGTGTACTTTCAGGGAAACTGTAAAACTTTAAAAATGCCACTATATACTTCTGTATCTGCTACATTTTGAATTTAAGAGCAAATAATTCAATCCTACTTTCACTGAGGTCAATATACCCTGTAGGATTACCACCTTTGAAATGCAGCGGGGGGTTGGGGAGGGAAGGGGAGGGGAACAGGCACACATCCCCCTACAAGGCAAGCCTACTGTGATGGGTTCCCTCCAGGGTGCCACCAGGAACTGGGGTACCAGTTGTGATGTGATTACAGAGCCATTGGCCAGGGAACTACAGACTGGTCAGCCTCATCTCCGTCCCTGGAGATCATGGAGCCAGGTCCTTAAGAAAACCATTTTGAAGCACTTGGAGGAGAGGAAAGTGATCAGGAACAGTCAACCTGGATTCACCAAGGGAAAGTCATGCCTGACCAACCTGATTGCCTTCTATGATGAGATAACTGGCTCTGTGGATATGGGAAAAGTAGTGGACGTGATATATCTTGAGTTTAGCAAAGCTTTTGATACGGTCTCCCACAGTATTCTTGCCAGCAAGTTAAAAAAGTATGGATTGGATGAATGGACTACAAGGTGGATAGAAAGCTGGCTAAATTGTCGGGCTCAACGGGTAGTGATCAACAGCTCGATGTCTAGTTGGCAGCCGATATTAAGCAGAGTGCCCCCGGAGTCAGTCCTGGGGCCGGTTTTGTTGAACATCTTTATTAATTATCTGGATGATGGGATGGATTGCACCCTCAGCAAGTTCACAGATGACACTAAGCTGCGGGGAGAGGTAGATATGCTGGAGGGTAGGGATGGGGTCCCGAGTGACCTAGACAAATTGGAGGATTGGGCCAAAAGTAATCTGATGAGGTTCAACAAGGACAAGTGCAGAGTCCTGCACTTAGGATGGAAGAATCCCATGCACCGCTACAGGCTGGGGACCAACTGGCTAAGCAGCAATTCTGCAGAAAAGGACCTGTGGATTACAGTGAACAAGAAGCTGGATATGAGTCAGCAGTGTGCCCTTGTTGCCAAGAAGGCTAATGGCATATTGGGCTGCATTAGTAGGAGCATTGCCAGCAGATCAAGGGAAGTGATTATTCCCCTCTATTTGGCACTGGTGAGGCCACATCTGTAGTTTTGCATCCAGTTTTGGGCCCTCCCACTACTGAAAGGATGTGGACAAATTGGAGAGAGCCCAGAGGAGGGCAATGGAAATGATCAGGGGGCTGGGGCACATGACTTACGAGGAGAGGCTGAGGGAACTGGGCTTGTTTAGTCTTCAGAAGAGAAGAGTGAGGGGGAATTTGATAGCAGCCTTCAACTACCTGAAGGGGAATTCCAAAGAGGATGGAGCTTGGCTGTTTTCAATGGTGGCAGATGCCAGAACAAGAAGCAATGGTCTCAAATTGCAGTGGAGGAGGTCTAGGTTGGATCTTGGGAAACACTATTTCACTAAGAGGGTGGTGAAGCACTGGAATGGGTTACCCAAGGAGGTGGTGGAATCTCCATCCTTAGAGGTTTTTAAGGCCTGGCTTGACAAAGCCCTGACTGGGATAATTTGTTTGCTATTGGTCCTGCTTTGAGCAGGGGATTGGACTTGATGACCTCCTGGGGTCTCTTCCAACCCTAATCTTCTATGATTCTACCACTGAGCCCCCTGACCCACCAGCCTGGGCTCCCTCTCACACTCTACTGATGTGACAAGCCGCAAAGCCCTCCAGCCTGCACTTTCACCAGCATTCATACAGGTAGGGTCACACCCAGCTGCTATTACAAGCAGGCTCTCTGACCAGCTTCTGCATGGGAAAGCTACAGCCAAGGCAACTCCCAGCTTCCCAGGCATGCACCCCCTCTGGAGAATAAACCCAAAATTATACCGTCTTGCGCTGCACAGGGAAGTCTAGAGAGTAAGCTCATAAAGTTTGCCCGCTCCCTCAAGGTGGAGAGGAATATGCAATAGCCTTTGCCCCTTGAGCTATGATTCTTACACACTTCACTCCAGTTCACTGGTTTAGATAAACAAAAACAAGTTTATTAACTATAAAAGATAAATTTTAAGTGATAGCAAACAGATCAAAGCAGGTTACCTAGCAAATAAACAAAAAAGGCAAACTAAGTTTAATATACTAAATAGATTGGATATGAATTAGCAGATTTTCACTCTGAGATGATAGAAACAAGCTGCAGATTCTTAAGGGGACCAGCTGCACTTGCTTTACAACTTGGAATCCCCAGGTTTCACAAGCTAGAAATCCCTTTAGCCTGGGTCCAGCACTTCCCCCCAGTTAAGTCTTTGTTCCTCAGGTGTTTCCAGGAGCCTTCTTTTGTGGGGAGTGAAGAACCACAGATGATGTCCCTTCCTGCCTTACATAGCTTTTGCATATGGCAGGAACCCTTTCTTCGAAAGCTTGGTTCCCAGACCAGTCTGTAGAAAAATACTGACATGCCATGACGGACTCCAGAGGCATGTGGTCTGATCACATGTCCTTGTAGAGTCATAGCAGCCATTACTCACAGGCTATTTGGAGTGTTCACAGGAAGGCTCCCCAGATGGGAGATAAGCTTCTCCTAAGGCCTATCATTTTTTCCTAATGGCCCAATACCTTGAATAAGCCCTTCCCCACCCACTATCTAGACTGAAAGCATCTTGCCTCATGGGTGTTACCAAGGTATAACTACATTTGAAATACAGATACATAGTCAATATTCTTAACTTTAGACACAAAAATGGATAATCATATTCAGCAAATCATAACTTTTCCATTGACACCTCACATGACTTATCTTGCATGAATTACGTCATAATTACGTGCTATTCATATCATAATATCACTGAAGAATATGGGATGCAGTGTCACACCCACCACAACCCCAGCCATAAGGCAACTCCGCAACCCCCCTTCAACAGCCACTTTTAGTATCTATAGCGATAACACACATAGGTAAGATTGGTAACATCACAAATCTCCTCACTCTCCTGTGACTCAAACCCTCATGCACGCACATGCACGGTGCACTTGTGTGTTGGTGGGCAAACAGCTGCTGTATTTTCAACATCTTTGATCTGTTAACGCTTAAACTGCAGAAGTGGGAACACTGCAGCATCTTTAGCTGGACACAGAAACTTTTAACATTAGATATCCCAGTGTATTATGATAAAGAAAATCTTGAGACGCACATTTAAAAAAAAAAGCGGCAGATTAAATTATTTTTCTGGCAACTGGCAAATCCATTCAAAAAAGAGCCAGGCCGGTCAAATACCAGCCAGGTGGTAACCCTAATGCCCCCTGCAACTTTCATGCGAGTATGTCTTTGTCTGGCTAGCTGGAAGAAAATGGGTGTTGCCCCTTTAAGGGCTCCCTTACACCAGGTGGAGTAGAGGGAGAAAGTTTATAGAGATGGGCAGGAAGTACCTGGAGCAAGGTCAGGAGAAGGTCACTGCATTGCTGTTCTTGCTGACCAGAAGAGTGGGGGGAGTGCTATCTATACTTCATGCAGCCTCAGGCAGAAGCAGGCTGGGAGCACCCACCCATCCATGAACTTGGCAAAAGGTCCAGGTACCCTCTTGACCCTCAGAAAGCATTTTCCTTGAAGGGGCTGTGAAGGAATTTTTTTCTCTCTCCCAGATTGGCCGAGGGGTCTGTGTGTGTGTGGCGGGTGGGGGGGAGGTGTATTTCACCTTCCCCACAGCTGGTCTGGGATCCATTGGGTTGCAGTAGGGGGGTTAGGTTGTAATGTTGCAACTTAACATGTAAAACTTGTGGCAGATGTCCACTGCAGGTACTCAGCATGGAAGGAATACAGTTATCGGATAACATGAATGGAAAAGGATTTGAAGGAAAGTATCCCTTAAGGGCGATAAGGAGGGTTTGGGGCTTCTATGTCTTGTAAAGTGGGAAGGCTAACCCCCCTCCTTTTCCTAGGTCCCTTTAAAGGGGCTGAGGAAGGAGGTTTGTGGTTCCTATTTCTGGAACTGACTAGGAAACTGACCCCCCCTTCTTCCTGCACTGTACAATTTTTTTTGTCGGGTACTCCTAGATGTTTTATGTAAGTAAAGTTGCAGCCTAATTAAACCACATCCATTGCTCCCTGCCTGTCTTCCAGCATGGGCAGACAATGTAAGTTTTGCTCTGTTAAGCCAGTAAACTGAGAGACCCCTGATGGCGAAGTGTTCATTAATATGCTAATAGAAACTGCTCCAAGCAGGATGTGTTTTCATATACACAAAGTGGGGTGAAGACCCTTTGAAAAGCTCTGAGTTGTTCGAGTTAAATTTTCTAAGCTGCTTAATCACGTTTATGGACTGGATTGTGTATCCAATTTACAGGATTCAGCCCTTTAAATAGGATGCAAAGGTTCTTTTGAACTGGGTGAAATCTTTGAAATAAGCAGGTGTGCATCCCTGCAAATTATAATAAAATTAAAGTGCTTTGTAGCTGAAGTTGAAGGAACACAGAACCTGATCAAATACACAGTAACTGAAATATAATTGTACTTGTGTGTTGATGTGTAGACTAAGGGATCAAGTAAGGCAGACTTTTGACACCTGGATTCACAAAGGCCACACAAGGCTATGACAGGTGGGGAGAAATGGAATTTAACATACTCACTGAGTGCAGAGTGGAGAGAGATGGTTGTAGACTATTATAACTTAGGGTATGTCTACACTACGAGGGTAATTCGATTTTACTTAAAT
>NW_020664418.1:24652235-24771178 GCF_002925995.2 Terrapene triunguis
GGGGGGGTTAGATGGGTCGGGGGTTCTGGGGGGGGCTGTCAGGGGGGCAGGGGTGTGGAGAGGGGTTGGGACAGTCAGGGACAGGACTAGCCAAGCTCAAAGGAAAATGGCTGGAGGAGAGACAGAAAAACTCTCTGATTCGGAGGAATTGCCATGTGTAGCAGGGGAGGGGACACCCCAGAGGGCTCTGACCTAAGCCCAAAGAACATTCCAGAGTGTGTCAGGGAAGTGTATGTTGGTTTCTATTATTTTGTTTGAAACTGTATTTTTGTCTTGCGTAAAGTAAAGAGTAATTGTTTTAGAATCCTTTCTTGAAAAGCCTGTCATATGTGTCACCTGTAACACATCCCTGAAGAATTAAACTGTAAACTAGAGCACCCGCAAGGCTGGCGCTCTGAAGAAGGGTATGCTGAAGCCGAGAGCCTAGTGCAGCTGGACCATGAACTGTCCCGCTTCTATGAAGGGGTAACAGAAGAGCCTGTGTCCAGGGAGTGTACCAGAGGTGCCAAAGAAATAGTGCTGTAGCCTATCCAGATGCAGAAAACTGAAAGGACGGATGGCTCAGTGCGGTAGGACCCAAACACACAAGCCCTGACAATGGCCAGTGGGAGTAGCTGACAGTTAATAAAAACACATTCTTTCAATGGTGCTCCTCATTGCCTGGTAAATTGGTCTCTTAGTGAAGGAACATACATGCTGTGTTTGGCCAAGTCAAAAAAGGACTGATATGTTGGTGCTTTAATATTTGTTTCATTATTTTGTTGGGCATAATAGTTTGACAACTTGGGCCGGATACTCAGCGGATGTAAATGAACATAGTACCATTGGAGCAGAGCTATGCTGATTCACACCAGCTGAAGATCTGGCTCCTATTGGACAGTAATTGCCATCTTTTATTTGTTGTTTTTATATTGCAAAACCTTTGAGCTTTAAATTGCAGTGGGTATTGGGAAAAGTAATCCTGTAAAAATGGCATTGTGATGTTCCATCAATGCTCACTAAGTAATAGCAAATCATTTTTGAACTGCCAGCCTTATAGATTCAAACTATTACATTAAATTACAGTTGCAATCTTAATGATCAGAATAGACTAAAAGAAAATCAGCAATGTTGGGGGCAGTTAAAATTTGATTTATTAGTAAATAATAAGATTTAAGCAACTCAAAGATGATGACCAAGAGGAGGCCTTGAGTCCAGGTCATCTCTACAACAAACATGAATAGCTGATTAAGTGCTATCTCTAATGTTGTTTTCCCTTGGAAATTTTGGAAACACTCACAAATTGTGTTGGCACTGTGGACACTTTTTTGGGAACTGCACAGAAAAACAGCGTGTAACTCCATCAAGAAAGAAGTTAAGTGGAAGAGAGAAAAACCAAATCTGTGATCAAGAACTTAAAATACAGATGTAAGCTTAGCTTCAGTTTCTATTAGATTTAAGAACTCAGAAAAAATAAAATTAGTTAATACCGAAGGAATTGACTGGAAAAAGAGAGGCTTTTTCAAACATATTGGGGGATAAGAAGTGCTATTAATAAATTAAGAGAATGAAATTAATAATGTCTCAAAAATAGCTGAGGAACTGAGTTCTTGTCTTAAAACTTTAACATGAAAATACAAAAGAGAATTTTGAACAATTGGGAAGTTGGTTAAAAATAAAAGGAAAACACAGTTGTTGATGACTGTTTCTGCTCGATAATGATCCAAAGCAGTGCTGACTGATGCACGTTCATTTTCATCATCTGAGTCAGATGCCACCAACAAAGTTGATATTCTGTTTTTGTGGTTCAGGTTCTGTAGCTTCTGTATTGGAGTGTTGCTCTTTTAAAACTTCTGACAGCATGTTCCACATCTTGTCCGTCTCAGATTTTGGATGGTACTTCAGATTCTTAAGCCTTGGGTTGAGTGCTGTTTCTTTCTTTAGAAATCTCACATTGGTCCCTTATTTGCGTTTTGTCAAATCTGCAGTGAAAATGTTCTTAAAACGAACAACAGTGATGGGTCATCATCCAATACTGCTATAACATGAAATATATGGTAGAATGCGGATAAAACACAGAGCAGAAGACATACAATTCTCCCCCATGGAGTTCAGTCACAAATTTAATTAACTCATTATTTTTTTTAAACGAACGTCATCAGCATGGAAGCATGTCCTCTGGAATGGTGGCCAAAGCATGAAGGGGCATACGAATGTTGGAGGAAGGCATTTTATAGTGTCACAAATTTTGCTTGAATTATGCTGGCTGGTAATGGACAGCACATTAGATGTGTTTCCAATATGATACAGCAGCAAAAGAGAGTAATACGATGTTGAGCTGTGTATACAAGGATACATCACATAGCCACATAAATGGATACTTAGCAATGTCTACACTGCAAGAAAACATCCGCAGTTGGCCCATGACAGCTGACTTCGGCTTAGGCTGTGAGACTATATAATTGTGGTATAGACATTCAGGCTCAGGCTAGAGCCCGGGTTTGGGCTGGATCCCAAGCTCTGGGACCCTGTGAGGTGGAGGTGTCATGTAAACTCGTGTAAAGCAATTTTATGTGCACCAATTTGGTATTCAGCATGCCTTCAAAGTAAGTGTGAGGGAGCAAAAGAAGGCAGTGAAACAAGAAAAGCCACTAGCACGAGGGAAGGATAAAGTGAACCTTTTATAAACACACTTATCCTCATGCTGTCCCAACCCTCCCCAAGGCTAATTGAACCCATGATTGAATCTAATTGAACACATCAGCAGGTACAACTTCAAGGGGAGTAACAATGGCTTACACCAGGGGAAAAAGTAGAGCCCTACAATATACCAAATTGTAATTTATTCATTTTGCACAGTCAGTGAATGACAGATTAATTCAAGTTATGCAGCATTGCTACCTATATCCCTTTATATAGTCAGCTTATTCCTGATGTACAAGTTACCTCACCATTTACATCATGGATTGGACTCATAGCTTCCTCAGGGAAGTAATGCAGCATCACTTGAGGTATTTAAATCTCTAATGGGGAAGAAACACTAGAAAAGTCCTCATTTGCAAAGAGAGGGTCTAGATGGCAGAATCTTTCCATCTCCATATTCTGTAATTCAATGTTTTAGTATACCGTATATACTCCTTCATTAGCCCATTCGTTTATAAGCCGACCCCTCAAGATGGTTAGGTAAAAATAGTAAAAACTGTATGACCCTTTCATAAGCCGACCCTATATTTCAGGGGTTGGCAAACTTTGGCTCCTAGCCTGTTAGGGTAAGCTGCTAGCGGGCTTGGACGTTTTCTTTACCTGAAGCATTCACAGGCATGGAGCCCCTCAGCTCCCAGTGTCCACGGTTTGCTGTTCCCAGCCAATGGGAGCGGTGAACCGCGGCCACAGGGAGGCAAGGGGCTCCATGCCTGCAGACACTCCAGGTAAACAAAACGACAATGTATTAGATATTCAATTCAATGATTCCATAGAGTTAAAATCATCAAATTTTGTGGTAGACCTGTTTATAAGCCGACCCCCGCTCTTTGATGCGTCACTTTTTTACCAAAAATATTTGGCTCATGAACGAGTATATACGGTAATTATTTTATTATTTTGGATATTTGTCAGCTTTGCTATTTAAATGCTTTTGTAGCATTACCCTTCCTCACTTCCCCTCCCACAGCAGATGTCGAGAACTTAGCTTCATATTTGTCTTTGTATAAGTAACACTTAACAGTTATGTCACATTTTAAACAAAGCCCTGTACAAACATTAGCTATTCCTGCTTAATTTATTGCATAGCTGAAGTAATAAATGCTCTATGTTAAAAAGTAACTTGCAATTATTATGCAATAAATTTAGAATATTTGACATTAAATAATTCTCAACCTAACAACTGTAAGATTTTCCAAAAAGTGCTTCATGGTTTTACAGGTGAATTTCTGAAAAATGATACTCTATTATGGGAACAAAATGTTTCCTCCAGTCTGAGCCAGTGACAGAGTTCTCTGCTCTGTGTTTAGCATTAAAATACAATACTTTTCATATAAGCTGCTGTTTTCTGATGCAGAACACCTAGTCTGCTTGTTGTACTTGAGCAGCTTCATTGACTTCAGTTGGTTTGTCCCACTATTATTTTATATCTTCAAATACAAGTGTTCTGCATGCTCCATAAGTTACCTGGCCATTTTAATTGTTCTGTTTTGATATCTATAAACTTCTTATTATTAGTTTTAACACTAATAATTTACAGTGCTCCAAGGCAAACTTTGTCAGCAACAGATGGATTTTTTGGAACAATTAAATATTTAAGCCAAGAGTTGCTGGTTTCAAGGAAAAAGACATTTTTCCCGGGAGACTTCCCTGAGGAACTTTGGTGACTTTGTTCCCTGAGGTTGTATTATCTTTACTTTCTTCCAATAGGGTTTTTTTGTGTTTTGGTTGTTGTTTTTTGGCTAGCACATCTAAAACAGAAACATCTTTATTAAATCTGGCTAATGCATTGTTCCATTTTAATTAAAATATGCTCTTTGGAGAATACAAAGACCAGGACTAAAAGGCACAGATGGAATTCATTTTACTTAGAGAAGATAATGCATCAAGAAGGATTTAAATCATCTTAGGAAACTAAATTGCTTTCATGTCACCCGTACTGGAAATGCGTGGGGTTGGCATTTATGAAAGTATTTTTTTATGTAAACAATGAATTGTCCTCAAATGCCCATTGTAACTTTCCAATCGATATCAGGCAAATAATTAACCAGGACCCAATTCTGCAGTCCTTACTCAGGCAAAAGTCCTGCCGATGTTGATGGGTAGTATTAATTCTGGGTGTAAATTTGCAGATTTAAACCCTAGATTATTTTGGCCGCATGAGAGTATAAAATCTGAAGTTATACGTCCATAATTTATGTGAGAAGCACATGTACATGAGTAACAGAGCTACCTACATTGATAATCTGATAAGACTGTCATTCAGGTTATATCAACTCCTCCCAGAGGAAAACTTTCACTTAACGCTCATGGCACTTCCAAATCCTCATCCCATTCCGGTGGGAGTGCAAGGGGCGAGTACAAGGCTTGTGGGGCTGCAGAAGGGGTGGGAGTTGCTGCCCTCAGAATATGCAGATTTTCATGCTAAACTTTCTTGGACATCTGCATATCCTTCCCTTGCTAGGGGATATTGCTGCAACCAACAGCACTCCCCACCATGCAACCCCCAAACCCAGGGGATCTCAAACACAGCATGTTTATAGGCGGCATTTCCCCAGCCTCTGAAGGGCCTGTGTTGAAGAAGCCAGGTTGGCTCCTTCCTTCCTCAGGTGTGGGCCAATAAAACAGTGTTCCTGCTTGTTTCGTCCTGTCCAATAGATGTAGCAGGGGAATGATATAGCCATAGATGTCTAGTCTTAAAAGATCCACTACTCCATTATTGGAAAATTAAATTTCAGTTCTCTCTCTGCTTTCCCTCTTCCCCAAAATGGCCATTGTTTCATTGCAGTGCCTTGCACATTGACTCAGCCACAGAAGAATGCTCAATGAATGGAGGATAGGTTAGAGAATTAACTAAACGCCATTAATGTTGAGTCAGAAAGCTGAGTCCTGTGTGTTTGTCAGTTAAGGTGGCAAAACTGGGCCCTTAATGTGTCAGCTTCATAGCTGCCATAGCAATGGACTCAGTGCAAAATATTTTCTCAATATATTCCTATTACCAGATGACATAGTTATTGCATCTAGCATCGTTTCAGTCATTTCCACTATATCAATTTCTGTGTGTGTCTCTCTCTCTCTTTTCTAGCCTTCGTTTCTGTCTGGCATTCATTGAATTATGGTCTGCACTATCAATCTGTCTTTCCATATGACTCAGTCATTTCAGCTCTCTGCTCTGCAGAATTATCATGTCGAATTATCATGTCATCCAATATCCTGGCTGCAGTGTTTATCCATGTACTGACTTCCCATTTTGTTACATACACTTTCTATATGACCTATAGCCACCCACAACAGCAATTCACTTTCATCTGTCCCTGTGGTTTAAAATAAAACAAAACAAAACACCTATTTCGTAAAGCTGATACATCGAGTAATGCCATGTACATATAAACCACACACCTGTCAACTGTCACATAGATATTGCTCTACGATGATCATCATGTCACATTTTCTGTGGATAATGACGATTCAGAAATGGTGTGTTACAGAATACATTAGGCAAGGAACTTGGGTCTTGTTCAGCACACTACTTGAAGCTAGAGCTGAGCGAACAATTGATTTTTCTGTTTGGTGGATGAACCAAAAAATAAATTAAAAAATTGGTTAGTTTCAAATCAAGACTGGATTTTTTTTCTTGCCAAAATGAGCAACCAAAAACATTTAATTGGATCAAAATGAAACGTTTTGAATGTTGGAAAAAATTGATACAAACTATTCTGATATTTCAAAAAAAATTCTTAGTTCTTTTTGGCTAAATCTATTCAGCAAATTCAACCCAATTTCATGAAAAGTTTTGATGTTCCTAAAATGGCATTTTTAATAAATTTCCTATTTAATGAAAATGTTTTGCCCTGACTTGAAAAGAGCATTCTAGAGGTGAAAGGGAGTTTGGTGTGTCTTTCCACTCAGTCCTTAACCTTTTAGCTGGTGATTTGGATATTTATCCAGCAGGGATGGGAGTTCATTGTTTTATGCAGGATAGCAAATCACTACTCAATGGGAATTAATTTTTGGCCACTAGCAACATGGACTGGGTTCAAAAGGGTGACTTACAGGTAAAAGGGTCTGTACACCACTATTGGTCTCTTGAGTACAGCTAGCTGGGAATTCTCATCAAAAATGCATCAAATTCATCGAATCCGAAATGTTTCATGGAAATATACCTGGTTTGAATCACAATCAGGTTCTGGCAGCCCTGGGATTCCTAGCTCAAGCCAGGGCTCTTGGGTCTTCCAGGCTCCTAGCCACAGAGCCTGGAGATTGCCTTTTGATTGAGATTGAGATTTAGATGATGTGTATGTTTTAAGAGCCATAAAGACTAACGGGGAACTGGGAGCCTAAAAGCCCTGAGAATTACGGCTGAACCAGGATCCTTGGAGCTTGGGCTCCCAGGGTAAACTTTATTTTGAAAATTTTGGAATGGAGCATTCTGATTATTTCTAAATGAAATTTCTCTGGATTTTCCTTCCTGGGAAATTTTGAAAATCCTACTTTTCAGGCTGAAACTCAACACACATTTATTTAGGATTTTGGAACTTCCCATGCAATGGAAATTCTGACTTTAAGCCTTCTAGTGACCAATCAGTATGAAGCAGTAAGTCCGCATGCCATATTTAACTATCAATTTTTAGTTAGAAAGTCCCTGCAGCCTACTAAAATTAGAGTGTATTCAACAGCTGGCAACTCAAGCTCACACTTAATGTGTGTTTCCCATATTTAAACATATTTTGCTACCAATCTCTGCATAGTCTACAAGTAAAAAATGCATTGGACTGAACATAATTGTCTTTATCATAGCTACATTTTGGCTATTTGAATACATAGTTCTGTAATTACAGGGAATAATGGTGCAAGAAGCCTTGTAGTAAATGGATAGTGTCATGAAATTGAAACTAGCAATGAAGATAGGCATTTGTGTAGCTCTGGCTCTCCTGAATAAGACAGGCTGACTAGATATGTACTAGGAATAAAATGAATGAGGAGATTTGTACTTTATTGCATATCTTGAAAATATGCATTAAAATATCATTTGTAGAGTTTTTATTATGGCAGTTGGTGCTTATTAGCCTCATAAAAAGAAAGCATTCCTAGAAATATATCCATAAATATTTCATGGAAGAAATGGAGAGGGGATCTTATCAGACAGATTTCTGTAGTCTGTTTGCTCACCGTTTTAAACAAGGAGAGCACTTTAGATGGATGTCTTATCTGAAATCCATGTGCTTTAAACTCTGCCTGTTTTTTTCATTAGCCCCATTGCCAGTAATTGGCATTAGCAATGTAGGCATTAGTTATGATCTCTAGTGTAATATAAAGTAATGATCTTGGATGCAATAGAAAAGATTTAAAGGTAATTGAATTGTGGTCTGTATTGTTTATCATAGTGGATGAATAAATCATCAAACCTGTATCATGTTACACAGATCCTGCCATTTGTCCTTCATTCACATGTTCTGAAGTGTGAAACAATGCAATCTCCCTTTTCCTATCCGCTCTTATAGTTAAGGGAGCTGTCTTTTTTTTCAGTGGACCTTTTTTCCACTAAACTTTCCACTAAAACTTTTTTTCAACTAGTTTGAATGGGAACGCACTAAGCAATTACAGTACAAGCTAGCAGGTCTCATATGCTGACCAGAAATAATCCTTGTCATCATCCTCAGAGTTCAAAGTAATTATTTTCAATAATACTCAAAATTGTGTTAGGCAAGAGTTCACATGAAATGGCTTTGGACATCTCTAAAATTCTTCTGAAAGAATTCTGTGAAGTGATTTCACCAAGGTTAATAATAGTAATATTATTGCCAAACTCTACAAGGTGTATTACAGACCAAGATGAAGATAAAATGATGTATAAAGTGATGGGAGTTAAACATGAATTTAGACTCCATTAGTCCTACATACATCTGCTTCTCAATGTGTAAGGGAGACTATACTGATTTGGCTTACACATTAAAGGGACAGATGGTGCACTTCTTTAACTTCCTCTTCTACTGATAATTGTCTTCCTTGCCATCTTCCTCTCTTATGGCCCTGAGGTTTATAGCTTAGCCTTCACTGGGCTCAGTGGGCCACATTCTGAGGTGATATGTAACAGATGGGGTGTAAGCTACACGCTGATAAGTGTCTATTGTATTTATGTAAGTATCCAGATTCTGCCCTGACTTGAACCTCATGCAACTCCACTGAAGTGAATACAGGTGCAGTGTGTAACTCAGGGCAGAAAGTGGCTTTAAGTCTAAGGGAGTTTAACTTGTGTCCAATGTACACAAAAGTGAGTGGAAGGAACCAACTTAGACCCACTGAAACTCACCTCTGTATTTGGCCCACAGCCCTTATCTTAAGAAGCGTAGTTTAAGAAGATGGTATATAGACCAGATTCAGAAGAGGGAATGCAATGGAAAACAAGTGGGGAAGATACATTTCTAGTCCCCTGATATTGCTTTCATTTTTCTTTCCTCGCGACACACATGTATTATGTTACCCCTACTTGGCTGGCGGGACCAAGGTTTATTAGCCATATGGAAGAAGTGGGGTTTGGGAGGGACTCCAAGGAAATATTTACCGTTTCTCATCACCATTAGTAACTTTCCATTACAATCAGATTTTAAAAGTTTGGGGTCAGATTGTGCAACCCTCACTCATAGCTATCAGTGAGCAATTATTAAGTCAAACTGTTCCATTGACATCACTGCAGCTCAGCAACATGAAAAAGAGCTTTGCAGTCTGGCCCGTGAGTGTTAGGTTTTTAGTTTAGTTTTGGTTTTTCTCTTCATAAACTACATATTATTAAACCCTTTCCTTTAATATGACCTTTTGGCTTACTAAATGGAAACTTAGAATATACTCTATCCTTTTTAGTTATTGGAAGTGTGCATTAATGAATGAATTCATTTTAGACCTAGTCCTTGTCCCAGCATAGTCAATGGCAAAACTCCCATGGTATCCATATCTGGTTCTTCATGAATAAATACTACAAATTAAGCTTGAGTGTTGTGAATTGAACTAATTTTCCATTCAGTTTTCCTAGAACACAGTGGAAAGGTCAACTACTCTTGGCATAATAATTTCATGCATTAGAAGTGGCAAATTAACTCTGAATTCTGACACGCTTTTGTGGCAGAAGCTTTACACTCTGCATCTTCCCACCTCTTTGACATTTATTTCAGTGTATATATGTGTAAAAAGTAAAATAGATTTATAACAAAAATGTACAAAAATCCATACAATTTCACAAAGTGTCCCTGTGGCAGGTTTTCACTCCATGCATCTGAAGAAGTGAGGCTTTTTACCCACGAAAGCTTATGCCCAAATAAATCTGTTAGTCTTTAAGGTGCCACCGGACTCCTTGTTGTTATTGTGTCACATGTTAATTAGCACAAAAAAATTGCCCATTATATATAGATTTCTACTACTGTCAGCTGGTTAGAGGGTCTTTTTATTTCAAGAAGCAGTTTTACTGCTCTAGGACCTGAGGGTACCCATTGTGAATCCCAGGAGGGGGGACTTTCCAGCTAAAGGGAGACTTTATCTCTGATCATAGGAGCTGGCTTATTGGTTCATGTTTATGGTGAATACATGCTTCAAGGGGCCTCACAGAATACTTTCTCAAGATCTGCTGGTGAGTTACTAATAGACTAATATTAGCATCCTACTACACCAGTAATGAATTATTTTGTACAATATCTAGATATGCAGTCTCCTTTGACTCTCCATTAACATAGTTAGAACTGCTCAGGATTTTTGCATAGGAACTGAATATATGCCATTCACTTTGGAACACAAATGCTATCTAGAAATTATTTTTCCTCTGAAACTGATATTACTGCCATGAGAGTCAAATAAGACACTCAGAGTAATTTTCTTTAGTGTCTCACAGAGAAAATTTGGATTCAAATACTGTGCCTATGTTTTGACACCAGATAGAACCTTCTCTCATAAGGTCTGATCCGTTGCCTTTTGAAGACAATGGAAGGTTTCACATTGACATTAGTGGGAATTGGATCAGGCTCATAATTGCTCTGTTTGATGCTGGTAGTCACATGGATGTAGACTCCCATTGATCATTACTGCTTCCTCTGTTCCTTGCTTATCATTTAGAGCTCAGTCCTATAAAGTGCTAAGCCCTCGAACCCCGATCCAGCAAAGCACTTAAGCATGTGCTTAACTTTAAGCATGCGAAGAGTATGAGTTAAGAATATACTTTACAGGACTCAACCCCCAAATGGGCAGCAAGGAGTCAGTGGTCCGTAATGGTCAATGGGAGTCTAGATCCTCGTGACTGTCAACATCAGACGGAATGTGAGCATCAGCTGGCTTCAGTGGGATGGCTCACTTGCTTAAAGTAAAACACACAGAAGAGCTTTGATGGATTGGGACAGGAATGATCAGCAACTTGCAGGATTGAGCTCTTGAGCATAGCACTGGCATGGAAAATACTTTGCATAAGTGGCTTGTGAAGACTTGGGATGTCCTTTCCAGAGTGAAACTCGCTAGTCCAGGAAAAGATGCCTGTGTTAGATAGAAATGTGGTTATGCTCCATCTGCTTCATAGAAAACATCAAAATGTATAAACCTTTCACCTCAAATATATTTTAACCATGTTAACATTCTCTCTCTCTCTCCCCAAAATTTTTCAAATGAAGGAAAAGCAAAGTCTTTTAAGATGAAAATTGAAAAAGCAATTAAGTGATTCGAATACAAGTATTTTTAAACATAAACAGCCTAAAACAGGGAATATTATATAGCTAAAGAAAAAAAACCCTTTGTATTTCCAATCCCATAAGTTCCTATGTTAATGTAATAATAATTTACACATGAATGTCCCCTTTCTGACTTTGATTGTATCATTTAAAATCCATCTGATCAATTGTGTGTTAGTACACTTTTTAATTGAGGTGTGTGTAATATACTATAAAAATTAACATTTTAAAAGCTAGTGTTCAGCCTTGAACATGCAAAGGAAATGTACTTGAACCACTGATCCAGAGCTGCATCAGCTTTCACAGAGATTGTTCCATCAAATGTAACTTTCTAGCAGAAACCTTGAGTCCCCTTCTATATTTCTCTGAATCATCTATTGCCATTTCCTTGACTTTGACTGAATTCTGCAGGGACATTAGTGCTGCAACCTTTTAAATGTATTTATGTTCTCAAATCCTTCAAAGAGCTTATTTATTATATAGAGAGTGCTTTAATCTTATATGGTAGCTAACAGATGTTACAGCTGTTTGAAAGCTTGTAACATCAATGTCTGAATTATGCTTCGAAGCTGAGACTCAGAGCAAGTTTTATGCCATTTAAGGTGCAGTACACTGACAATAATAGTGATTATAATTTATTTACCATGTTGAACAATAAATTAAGGCCTCAGTATGTTTCAAAAGATATGACACACCTATCAAAAACTAACGACGTTTTTCATGTCAAATACCGCTATTTGTAAAATATTACTCATACTGTTGGTTCTTAAATGGAGCCTTGCCGTGCTATTTTGAAATGTTCCTGTTAAATACAATGACTCTCCATAACCACCCAAATATTAAATGCAGAAAAATAGAGTTAGAATATCTGGACTTACTCAAAATAATTACAGTTGAATGTATGTTATGTCAAGCTGGTATGGTAAATGTAACACTTCTAGGCTAATGATGCATAGGTTACAGTGGATACCTGTGGAGCTCCTAACACACTCATACTGAATTGATTACAATTAATATTCAAAATACAATAACAATAATAAGCATCTATTTTACAGTGTTATATTGCTAACAAACTGCAGATTAGAGCTTCGAAGCTGTTCAAATAACTCCAAAAGCCAGTGATTGTATTATGGAAAAAGAATTATTTTGAAGTGACGCAATGTTACAAAAATGTGTAAGACACATTTTTAAATCCAGCATTTTTGTCAATTATTGAGGAATTCGATTGTAAATCTTTAAATACTTGCATGTACATAGCTTTGAAGTGATGTGATGAATACTTGAATTGCAAGGGTCAGAGCTAAATTTGTATCACATGGTTCTGAGTTTCTCTCTTTCTATTTGCATTATTTTAGATCCCCCGCTCCCCAGTACATAACTCAGCTGTGATTCCCAAAAACATGCTATGCTCTGATATGCAGCCATTCCCAGGGAACCCTAAAAGATTGTCTCCAGCCAAGAGGGAGGTAAGTGGAGGTTTTTTGTTTTATTGAAATAAGGTACCAATTTGCAAAGGTGTGTTTAATTATCTTATATCTTAAGATATATACATATATATACTAAGATTGCAGTGATATGGAATCTCATTAAGGTTGTCCAGTTAGTTGTAGTTGATAAAAATTCCAATATACATCTTGTCATTAAGCAAGCAGAACACTTGAAATGCTAAATTGCAGAGGCATTCAAAGGTAGGCTATTTAATTGCAATTACAGTCATTATAAGCAAAATTTCAGAGTGCTTGCAAATACTATACAGCAAACTATTGCTTGATTTAAAGTGGGTTCAGCTTTGAGGTTTCCATTAGGAAGTCACCTGGAAAAAAAATCAATATTGGCCTCAAGCCTTAGGTTGATGGGCCCTTACTGCAGATCCAAGTACATTTATTATTAATACTAAATACAGATATAGATGTATTATGTGTAAGGCTGTGGGTCTTTTCAAAGAACTGTTTGATAATTAGAAGGCAAATCCTGCCCCTACCTCCATGAAAGCAGAGGTCTTTTGTCATTGGCCCAGCTGCAAGGAGAAGGACCCTTGCTCAGTTATATGTAGGGGTTGAGTGGCTGGACAAGGGTGGGTCACTATGCAGGTGGATAGGGGAAAGGTGGACTGTGACCATGGAGCTGCTATGTAAAGGCTACTTTCGCCTATTGGCAATCCATGGGAAGACTGGAGGCCCCATGCAGTGTAGGATATTTTTGTCTCCTTCTAAGCCCTCTTCCCTGCCCAGCTCATTACCAAAAAGTATTCTGTAGCCACAGAGCTAGGAGCAGGGTTGCCCTTTAATTGTTGTTTTTTCCGTCTGTCTCCAAAGATGAGATAGAAAAAGCAGGGGCAGTGACCACACCTGTAGCTCCCAAAGAGAAGGCTCTCCTCTCCCATTCCCCTTCACAGTCCCTTGTGGTCTCTCCAGCATTCTGCAATCTATTCTATCAGTATTTGTTTACCTCAGCCTGAAGCTCTGTTAATTGTCTAGATCCGTATATTCCCAAATGAAACCCCATTTCCTTATTTAGGGTATAAGAGTCTAGGTAATATGTAATTCCCTGGGAACCAAGGGTGCTCAAGATTTCTCTGGAGAAAGAAACAGAATATCTCTAGACTTCTGCCCAAAAGTCATTTGGTTTCTAAAAACGTGGAGAGAAAAATCTGAAACCCAGCTACCCTATCTTCAAGTTGTATGTTTTCTGGTGGGTTTAGACAACAATGTCTATCCTTTTCCAAGACCTCTATCTATGACAGCATGCTTCTGCTTATGTTACTCCAACATGTTAATCAAATCAACTCTTAATTCTATTATTTTTTCCTGTCGTGTGATTCAATGCTGGCAAGCTGATCTGCAAGGTTAGCTGGTTGGTGTATCTTCACCCTGCTCTAACAAGTAGCTGCTTTGGCATCCTAAAATCCCTCCCCCATTCTCCCAAGATTGCAATTTAAGCATTAGAAAATTCAGCTGGATTGCATTTTATGCTTGACTATGGGATATAATGATCTCTTGCTATTTCCTTTGAATCTGCTATGCACCTTAGGAGTATGAAGAGTGTTCCCATCAGTAGGTTATAAATCCAGTTAATTGTTATATATTTAGTCCCTCAGAACAAGAAACAGTAAACAAAAGCAGCCCCTGCTGCCTCTATCAATGCAGATTTAGGTCTTGATCCTGCTGACTGCTGAGCACTACTGGAAGAAGTGTGCAGAGTCAAAGCACCAGTGCTCAGTGGTCGCTCGGTAGCTGTGCAGAGAGTTATCATACCTAATGTGGAAAAATCCAATATAAGTGGGACTATGCATCCACCAGGATCTGAGCACAGATGAGTAGAGACATATTGGGCATGCTATGGTGTGAAGACAAAATGTTTCCATAGTTGCTTTAATGTAATCCAATGAATGCAAATGAGGTGATTATTGGCCATTTTTAGGCTTTATAGCTAGCCATGCATAGTGGCTCACACAGGTAGGGATATGTGTTGCATTTAAAAGAAACTGGTATCAATGCCAGTCACTGACACACAAATGTGTCTGAAGTGTCTAGGTAGACAGTTCTTAGTACCTAGAAGAGTTCTTGCCAGCCCATCACCCTTTAATGCCCATTCCACACAGTTTTCTTTCCGTATTGGATTGTTAGTAACAAAACATCACACTCAGCAGCTCTCCTGGTGGTTCAGCATTGCTTTTCTGAAATCCTCATCTGATAACTGCAGGTTCAAACCATTAAGTGAGAGTGGTCATGGTCAGTTTATTTGGAGTGAGAGCCTGATACTTTCTTATTATGCTATCCAGAATGTAATATTTAATTTCACAGTAATTTAGCCTGATTGCTATATTGTATTGTGTATTTGTATTGCAGTTACCAAACAAAAATCCACACTATGCAGAACCAGAATAATGTCTCTTAAATACCTGCCAGATGTATAGGCACAAGTTTTTGAGTGCTGCTAATAACTGTACATGGTCAGATAAGCCAAACATTTGCCTTAAACAGTTGGAAGGCAGGAATATTGACCCTGGGAAGAGTGGAAGGCAAAGCTTGACCATTTTACCTCTGCAAAAATATTTGTTTTTTCCTGAAACAAAGTTGCATCATGTTGAGTTGCATCACACAACACAACAAATGCCTCAGAAATAACTTTCTTTCAAATATGTAGAAGTGGCCCAAGTACCCTGAGAATTGAATATTTTAAACTAGGATGAATGTAGCATTTTGATATCCGAAACTTGTATCTAAATTTAAAATAGTTTTACTGCAAAGCTTAATTCTGTGCAGGATTACTAGAGTTTAAATCACCAGTATAGAGAAGATCCTTCACCAAAAGCCCTCTGAAATACAAATATAATGAAGTAAAGTTTTAACTCCCTAAAAATCTCTGAATCTGATTTCATTTTTAAATAGCCCTGAGTTCTTGTTTCTTTACTGTAGTCTAAAAGTGCTTCCAGAATTTTTAAAAAATGTGAAGTATACACCTCAAAGTTTCTACTTTTCCCCTCACACTCATTTTAGCACTTTCTAGTATCTAAAAATAATTTAACTTAGGCTTCAAATGGAAGTTACAACCCTGATGCAATTAATTGCAATTTTGAATAAATAGTCATACAGCAGTTGGGAGCTTTGGTACTGCATGTACCTGCATTATAAATAAGAGTCTAATTGTATGTGTCTCGATCTCTGACAATTACAGCTTACCCTAAAATGCAAAAGGAACATCAGTTATTATTTTTCTTGACAAGCAGTGCTGTTCCTACAATGTGATATTTTTATCTTGTTACCTTTCTCCACACTGTCAAGTAATTTGCTTCTCCTGGGAGCTTTCCACATATGCATGATGTATCTCATTTCCCCTTCTACTAAATGGTAAACTCTGCATAAACTAAGAATGTAATATTTAATGGATTGTTAGCAGAGATGCATCAAATCTGGAGTACATTTTTATGTACACCTATACCAGTAACTGATGGGAAATGCATCACTCTAACCAGTAATTCATATTCCCAATGATCTGTTTATTGTGAGGGAGGGTTGGGGAAGGGATGAGTGGCATATAAGGAATCAGTTGAAATGGGGGAATGCTACATATCTGAAAAAGCCAAAATTAATTTTCTTACTGTTACCCTGTTACTTTGGGTCCAGATGGTGATACTATTCAGCATCAGCAAGGGTATCTTATGCTGTGAGTAGTCCTGTGGAACAGAGGGTACGGCTACCCAGCATGCTGTGTGTGGGCTAGTCTACAGGAGCTAGTGTGAATCTAAGTAATGACAGCAGAGCACAAGATTGGGCTAGCAAGTAGATTACTGACCCAGGGACTGTGCCAGGCTTGTAGAACCAGTATCAAGCAGAGCGTCCGAAGGGTCGGTTCTGGGGCCGGTTTTGTTCAATATCTTCATTAATGATCTGGAGGATGGCGTGTATTGCACCCTCAGCAAGTTTGCAGATGACACTAAACTGGGAGGAGTGGTAGATATGCTGGAGAGTAGGCAGGGCCGGCTCTGGCTTTTTTGCCGCCCCAGGCAAAAAAGCCTCCGGCTGCCGCCCCCCCCCCGGGCGCCGGGGGGGGGAGGGCGGCCGGAGCCCTGGGAGGAGGGCGGCGAGCTCCGGCGGGGGCTCGGCTCTCCCCCCAGCGGCCAGAGCGCCGGGGGCAGGGTGGCGAGAGGGCGGCAAGCCCCAGCTGGGGCTCGGCTCTCCCCCCGGCGGCCAGAGCGCAGGGGGGAGGGCGGCGAGCCCGGCTGTGGCCCCGCTCTCCCCGGGGGCCGGAGCGCCGCGCCGCCCCCCTCCAGGTGCCGCCCCAAGCACCAGCTTGGGTGCCTGGAGCTGGCCCTGAGAGTAGGGATAGGATACAGAGGAACCTAGACAAATTAGAAGATTGGACCAAAAGAAATCTGATGAGGTTCAACAAGGACAAGTGCAGAGTCCTGCACTTAGGATGGAAGAATCCCATGCACTGCTACAGACTAGGGACCGAATGGCTAGGCAGCAGTTCTGCAGAAAAGGACCTATGGGTACAGTGGATGAGAAGCTGGATATGAGTCGACAGTGTGCCCTTGTTGCCAAGAAGGCTAACGGCATTTTGGGCTGTATAAGTAGAAGCATTGCCAGCAGATCGAGGGACATGATCATTCCCCTCTATTGGAAATTGGAAAGAGTCCAGCGGAGGGCAACAAAAATGATTAGGGGGCTGGAGCACATGACTTATGAGGAGAGGCTGAGGGAACTGGGATTATTTAGTCTGCAGAAGAGAAGAATGAGGGGGGATTTGATAGCTGCTTTCAACTACGTGAAAGGGGGCTCCAAAGAGGGTGGATCTAGACTGTTCTCAGTGGTAGCAGATGATAGAACAAGGAGTAATGGTCTCAAGTTGCAGTGGGGGAGGTTTACGCTGGATATTAGGAAAATCTTTTTCACTAGGAGGGTGGTGAAGCACTGGAATGGGTTACCTAGGGAGGTGGTGGATTCTCCTTAGAGGTTTTTAAGGTCAGGCTTGACAAAGCCCTGGCTGGGATGATTTAGTTGGGGAATGGTCCTGCTTTGAGCAGGGGGTTGAACTAGATGACCTCCTGAGGTCCCTTCCAACCCTGATATTCTATGATTCTGTGAACCTGCACTGAAGCCCATGCTGTGCTGTGTTTACTATTATTGTTGACCACACTATCTACAATCAAGCTTTTCCTTCTGACCTCATCGAGAGACTGGTTGGTACTATTCCAAGTCAATAAGGTATTGCAGTCTGGCCAATAGGGATCTGCTAATCCATGGATACATCTTTTGTATGTAAAATACCTTCCTCAGGAATGGAAATAGAGTCCACCTTAAAATGGTCCCAGTGGCATCACTGATTATCAGTCTGAACCTAAAGCTGCTTCCATTTAAGCCAAAGTCAAAACTTCAATGAGTGCAAGATGGGGCCAAACTCTCATTGCCTGCAGTGGATTTGGAAGCAGGATTTGGCCCAGAGCTCAAAGCCTATAATTTCAAAGGTGTTGCTGCATCTTTTCTTCAGGAAGGGGATGACATGAACAGAAATATAGAATGTAGAAAGTGTAAACATAAAGCCCAGAACTAGATTGTTACTGATTTCTACTTCATCATAAAGGCATACACACAGAGAATGAATTTCCATATTTCATAACTGTAAGGCCTGGTGACCCATCAATATTTGATTTCTACATCAGTGTCTTCATTTTGGAATGAATCCTTTATAGTGTATTTGTACAGTGTTCTTTTTTTTTTTTTAATCCAAAAATATGCACTGACTTCAGTGAGAGGATTAGTTCAATTTATATTTGTGAAGGGCTGTAATACTGGCAGAATTAATTATTTTAGCACAATAGATAGCTGGTAGAGCTGGGTGAATAATTTGTAGTGAATGATCATACAGACTTTTTCTGACTGGCGACAACTTAATGATTTTTTAAATTATTTACCAAATAGTTTGGGCAAATAATTGTTGTTCTGTAAATTATTTAAAAGCCGTATCAGAGGGGTAGCTGTGTTAGTCTGTATCCACAAAAACAACGAGGAGTCCGGGTGGCACGTTAAAGACTAACAGATTTATTTGAGCATAAGCTTTCATGGGTAAAAAACTCCACTTCTTCAGCCCATGCATCTGAAGAAGTGGCGTTTTTTCTCCACAAAAGCTTATGCCCAAATAAATCTGCTAGTCTTTAAGGTGCCACCGGACTCCTTGTTGTTTTTGTTTAAAAGCAGGTAGCTGTTTGTGTTTGGTATTCAACGTTCAGGCTATGTTGGTTGATTTTGATTGAACAAAGATCACCTGGTACAATTCTGCCCCCTTCTTGGATTTGTATAAATTTCAAAATCAGATTTCCAGTATGAATTCTTTCATTCATGGTTATAAAATTGACATTCTGTGATTGTTCTCCAATGTGTTAAGTGTGCCGCTACCATGAACATTCCTGTCAGTAAACTTATTTGCTGAAATATTAACTGAAAGGAGAAACAAATGGGGGAGTAAAACAAAAGAATACTCACATAATCAAATAAGTATTTAATATCGTTTGTATTATAATAGTGCCTAGAGGCCTCAGCCAAGATCAGAGCCCCGTTGTATTAGGCAATGCACAAGTAGTAGTGCTGTGTACAGTGTACAAAATTATAGACAGTCACTGCCCCCAAAAATGTGTAATCTAAATAGACACAATATGGGAGGGGGAACAATGACAGAAAGGAATATGACCTTACACAAGTTACTTCACAGCAGGTTAGTGTCTAACCCAGGAGTAAAACTTGGGTCTTCTGATTTCCAGTGCAATGCCTTATCTGCTGGCCCACATTGCCTTTAGAGACTATTTGCTAACTTCTTTGGTGATATTCACCCTGGTCTAATTGCTTATATTGGTAGCAGCTAGGAATGTGAATATGATGGTATTCTGAATGCTGTCTGTGAACCTGAACACCATGGGCATGTCAGGAAGGTGGAAAGGACATAGCAAGTGCATGAGTATCTACAATCCATGGAAAGAAAGATCTAAATTTAGGTCTGTAACAGCTTTGACATGTAAGGGTCACATATGCCTGATGCAAGAATCATATACAGAATATGAAAGAATGTTCTCACAGTTTCCTTGCATTAAAGCTTGAATAATTCATCCTTATTTCATCCATGTATTATCCTTGTACTTTTCCTAGTGTTGGGACCAATCCAGATTTTGTCTATGCTAAAGTTGCATATGTTTGCTGAAGTATTTAGTATTAGACAAACCATGACCACCAGTACTTGGGGGATAAAATCTCTCATTAGAAGAACAGAACACAACTGGCCTGCATATGCAAACCTACAACATAATCCATCTCCTTTGCGCATATGCACTTTCATTCAGGATGTGACATCTCTGACAGCTGGATGTCAACTATTTAACTACACATTCAACTGCTAACTGTGGGCCACCTGTCTACTTATATTTATATACAAAATTCAGGTGTCAGAGCAATTGGGAAACCTATCCAAGTTTCTGCATAATTCAGAAGAAAAAATGCATCTAAATCTTTAATTAAGACAACAGGCTGTCTGCCTCCTGTTCATAGTGGGGAAAGTGTTCTCTGAAACTTCTAGCCAAGCTATTCCTTCACCAAGACACAAGGCTAAATACAGCCCTGGTGTAAATGGGTGCAACTCAACTGACATCCCAATTCCCTCTGAAGGGGAGGTCCTACTTAGGCAGTTACATGAGGGTATATGGGAGTTCAATTCCAACAGCGGTCCCAGACCAAGTTTTCTGAATCCCATCTGGAAAAGCCCCTCTGAGAACAAAGGGAAACGATGACTGTGACATTCCCCAGTATACAATCGGGACTGGCTTTTACACTGCTTCACTGTGAGAGCAACCACTCCTGGCCTTGCTCACACACAGCCTGTATCATATAAATTACTCCCAGCTGAGTTATATGAGTACTTCTAGCCAGCCGCTCCTGAATTATATTGCAGAATGACACCAGCAAATTCTCAGTCCCAGACTTGTCCCCAGAAATGTGCGTCTTGTACTGCCCAGCTCTTTACTTCTGGAAACTACAAGCTCATAGAAAATCTGTCATTTCATTAATAGAAAATTATATGCACAAATCCTGTTATCCCAAATGGAGGTTCCCAAACCCTTCAATCCAAACTCACTGGTTTAGATAAAACAATAAAACAAGTTTATTAACTACAGAGACAGAGATTTTAAGTGGTTACAAAGAATGAGGCATAAAGTCAGAACTGGTTACAAAAAAATAAAGGGTAAAATGCAAATTCATACCCGACTTATCAGGCTAAGTGAATTCAAAGCAAAAATGTTTCTCTCGCCATATGTTTACAGCAGTCTGGCTGGATTTTTTCCCAGCCAGAACCCCTCCCCCAGTTCAATGATGCTTTCTTTGTCTTTCAAATGCTGTTGATGCTGTAAGTAGAGATGAGGGGAGAGAGGTGATTTGTGTCCTCTGTTCTCACTTTTTCTGGCATTTCTCTTCTTTGAGAATCATCTCTAGCTGGGGTTCAGGCGACAGCAAGTCTGTTTGCCAAGATGTAAATTTCTTGCTCACCATTCTTCCTGCCAAAGAATGGCCATTTAAACAAGTGATAGTCCATTGATTTTGTTGACACCTGCCTGAGGCATCAGTTTATCTTTTGTCTCTGAGGAACTGGTTTGGGGTGCTTCCCCAGATTGGAAATATGCCTTAGTAACATCATACAGTAGAATCTTATAACTTTACATACCATGTTACCAGATGTATTTTACCGGGACAATAATGATCAGTGAATTATGAGTTTTTAAATCGTACTCACAAGGCATACTTTATACAAAATTTATCAGTCTTATAAAAGTGGTGAACATAGGGGTTTGTTCACAATGACATCCAGGGATTCCCAACTGGACCACAGGTAGGGAGATACTAGCTGGTCTCAGAGTCTTTAAAAGGGGTGGTACTCCTTTCAGGGCTTCAAAGACTGATGTAGAACTACTGCCTAAAAGCTAGGGCATAGAATTCTGGAGACGTAAGAGCTGCCCTGTTTATATTATTGGGGACATGTTGTTTGGTGGGTTTCTTGTTGAGATTGTTTGTTTATTTTACCATCTAAAGCCTGTTAAGTAGTACAAAGTGAATATGGCCAAAGACTTTGCTAGTTTAGTTTAGTTTAGTTTAGTTGTACAAGAAGGGGAAAAAAATTAAATAAACCCAAAGCATGTTTTCTCTGCTTACCTTAGAACTCCTGCTGAGCTTCTGCCTGGCATCACAACCTCTACACCTTTTTAAGGCTCCAGTCCTGCAGAATACTGAGAGCCTCCTGCAAGTTGCTGAGCATCCTTGAAGTCAATAGGAGTTAAAGTGCCCACCAGGATCAGGCCTTGAGTGACTTTCTCAAATAAGGTTTATGGCTACCAACAAATATTGCTAATGCCCTAATCTCCAATAACATCATGAGCCCAATCCTTCAAGGTCATGAGCACTTCCTGTGAGGTGCTGTGTTCTCTACATCTAACAGGGTTGGTTCCTAATATGTCAGACTTTAAATTTTTGATCTAGTTCCCTGAAGGAATTGGGGAATCTCATTCATTAGCTCAGAATTTTTCTGCCTTCTGTCTAGTTTTCTGAAATATTAGCTGCTAATCAATTCTATTTTTATACAAAAGTGTGGCAGCTGTAGCTCTCGAATTATGATTGCTATCAGATCTTTCAATTCCAGCCTGCTTACTCAGGCTCCCTACAGTCTTACACAATTGATTAATTCTAATGTGTGCATCCCTGAACATTCACTTAATTTAATAACCTTAAAAGGCTTCAGGTACTGCATGGATGAGATTATGGTGTAGGGAGGAGGGATTTAGGTTTATTAGAACCTAGGGAACCTTTTGGGGAAGGGGTAGCCTATACAGGAGCGATGCATCTGAGTACCTTTCCCAGACCTGAAGAAGAGTTCTGTATAGCTCGAAAGCAACAGAAATTGGTCCAATAAAAAGATATTATCTCACTCGCCTTGTCTCTCTAATATCCTGAAACTGACATGGCTACAACAACACTTGCATATTAGCCAAGGTAGGCAGGGATGCAACCCTATATGGGTGACCCTAAATCTCTGACTACCTATATCCAGGAGTGCAAGACCAGATTGATTACTCCACAACTGCCCTGTTCTCTACACTCTCCCTGAAGCTTTGATATGGGCTGCTGTCAGAAGACAGGATACTGGGTAAGATGGACCATGGTCTAATCCGGTATGGCTACTCATCACCCATTTGTAATTGGGTATCACTTCTAAGGCCAGATACTGTAGGCCTCTCTAGGGCTTGGGAGGTATCTGGCTCAAATAGAGCTTTATCCTCTCAGATACCCACTTCAGGGGTATCTAGCTCATTCAACAAACTGCATGGGGACTTTGGTCATGGTGACACAAAGCTAAGGATTGTTGGAGGATTTTTCTACTGTCAACTCTGCATAGGAGCCACAGAATCACAGCAGACCTTTGAGGTGGTGACTGCCTCAGGTTTGGTCAGAGGAGGCTTGTGCTCATGTGAGACTACCTGAGCTCTGGGGAGAAAGTGTATTGTGTGAAATGATAATCTGGCCAGTGGAGAGGGAAAAGGTCATTTAAGGAGACTTCTGTGCCTAGAGGATGGTCTGAGGGAATCCAGTACCTCTGGCCCATTAGAGGTGAGACTGCCCCAGCATGCGACAGTGGTGAAGTAGGATTGAGGAGATGTCTAGAGGAGGGGAGTTAGTCTGAGTTGCAAAGTCTCAGTGAGTGTCACCAACTACACACAGAGTTGGGGTTGAACAGTGAGCAGTCCTCTAAGGTGGATTTGTCCTTTGGGCAGGTGAGGAAATCAGCAAACCAGGTATTGCTGGTGGGAGGCATAGAACCAGAAGGAACAGGGGAGGAGAGACTCCTCCGCGTTGCTGTAGGTGGGGAAGTTCAGCTATAAGGGAAAGTTAACCCTATTTACAGTTGAGTCCAACAACTTTTGGCATGTAGTGGGTTTTACAGAATTGTACTGCTAGGCATTCATTGTGTGGCCAACCTGAGTCGGAGAAGGAGCCAGAATTTGCCAATGTACATTTCCAAAGAGCCACACTAATACGTCAGCAGTCCCCCATCAGCTCCCCCCCACTCCCAGTGCCTCCTGTCCATCAACAGCCCCGCCTATCAGTGCCTCCCCCTCCCTCCCCGCACCTCCCGATCAGCTGTTTCATAGCGTGCAGGAGGCTGCGGGGGGGGGGGGAAGGGGTAGGAGTGAGGGCATGGCAGGCTCAGGGGAGAGGGCGGGAAGGGGTGGAGTGGGGGCAGGGCCTGTGACAAAGCCAGGGTTGAGCAGTGAGCACCCCCCGGAACATTGGAAAGTTCGCACCTGTTGCTCCAGCCCCGGAGTCGGTGCCTATACAAGCAGCCGCATATTAACTTCTGCAGAGCTGCATATGGCCCTGGAGCCACAGGTTGGCCACTCCTGGTGTAAGGATATTCAGTTTGTTCTATTTTTAAGTTTTGTCAATGCTGCCAGGTTAGGTGTAGGGCCCTCTTTTTTAACATTTGTATCAAAATAAAAAATCCCCCCCCCCCAAATAATCTGCTTTTTCTTTCCTGAGGCCACTTTAAAAGGCAAGATACACAATCACATGTGGAACGTGATGTGGCATTATTCTATTTACTGTACTCATGTTGCCCCCATCACCATAGTACGTGAGTACCTCACCTTTTTTAAAGTATTTATCCTCCCAACATGCCTGTGAGGTAGATACTATTATTCCCATTTTACAGATGGGGAACTGAGGCACAGATAGACTAAAGGCCAGACTTTTAAAAGTATTTAGGCACCTAAAGCTGCACATAGGCACCCAGTGGGATTTTCAAAATTATCTAGACATCTAGCTCCCATTTATTTCAATAACACTTCGGTGCCTAGGCACATTTTAAAAATCCCACTTGACATCAATGTGCATCTTTAGATACCTAAGTATCTTTAAAAATCAGGCCCTAAGTGACTTTCCCAAAGTCATCCAGGAAGCCTGTGGCAGAACAGGCACTTGAACCCAGGTGTCTCAATGCTTAGGCTAATGCCCGAACCACTGGAACATCTCTTCTTTATTACTATTACAGTATTACCATTCTTCTAATCTTATTCTGCAGTTCATAAGCAGAATGGTCCCAAATTAAACAGTATGTCCAGACTCTTAGGGCTGGTCTACACCCAGCCGCTAGTTCGGCGGCTGGGGATCGAAGTTCTGGGTTCGACTTATCGCGTCTGGTCTGGACGCGATAAGTCGAACCAGGAAGTGCTCACCGTCGACTGCGGTACTCCAGCTCGGCGAGAGGAGTACCGCGGAGTCGACGGGGAGCCTGCCTGCCGCGTATGGACCGCGTCTGAACCGCGGTAAGTTCGAAGTAAGGTATGTCGACTTCAGCTACGTTATTCATGTAGCTGAAGTTGCGTACCTTACTTCGACTTGGGGGGTTAGTGTAGACCAGGCCTTAGAGCTAATATTTTTACATGTCAATGACTAATATCTATTTCTTATGCCCAACATGAAAACTTTTTTTTTTTTTTTTTGCCACTGAACTAGTTATGAACTTCCTAAAGTTTCATAATTGAGGGGAATGATTTTTAGCAGTCTAGCAAATATACTGAATCCTAAACTGGAAATGCTGATCTGTGAACAAAATAATTAATTCTCGCTGTTTAAAACTAATGCTGAAGTCCTGCTGGTGGATATGATGGCACAGAATGCAATTATAGAAGAATTGCTTCTGTAAGAGTATTTCAGGGAAAGTTGTATGTTAAATGTTTTCTTATACAAAGGAAACCCATGAATGATGAATCTAAAATTCTTGGATTTATGATAGCACGATATAGGAGGATTTATCTGTATAAAGCCTAGTTTTGGATATAGAAATGGTTAATCAAATTTGCTCCTTTTTTTTTAAGGAAAATTACTTCTACTAAATGTAGAAATGGGTCACAAAAGGGGGATCGATTTCAGATGTGGAGTACATTAGCCTATCAATTCTAGCCTAAATTGGAGGGTTAGCATTTGTAAGCAGATTGAATGGTGCAGATGTGCTATAAATGGTTCTCAGAAGATTTTGTCCAAAATGGTGACAATAGACTGAAATTATCTCTTGTCTGGAGATTGTTGCCATTCTCAGAGAGACTCTTATGAGCATGGCTGTTTTCCTCAGTGCTCTGCTTAATATTTGACCACGTCCTGACTGGAACCAGAAACTTAAAGAGTCTTCTAGTTTGAGAGCTGACCAAAACCGAAAGCTTAGATTCTGATTCAGGTGTTCAAATAAAATCTAAACCCACTTTCTTCATCTTTATGTAACCAGGGCCGGCGCAACCCATTAGGCGACCTAGGTGGTCGCCTAGTGCGCTACAATTTGGGGGGCGGCGACCGTGGCGGTATTTCGGCGGCGGGACCTTCTGCCGCCTCTGTGGGGGGCGGCATTTCAGGGCGGGACCTTCCGCCGCCTAGGGAGGCAGAAAAGCTGGCGGCACTCTTGTATGTAACACAAACGGATTCCAGATTTATAGTTCTGGGTTTGGCCCATCTCTAACTCAGTATTTGCATATTAACCTTACAAGGTAGAAATAGTTTGACAGAGTGTACAAGTATTAATTATGTACGAATAAAGAGCTGACTTTTTCCCAGGGAGAAAGTAAATTAACTTTGACAGTCAAATTTACTCTTTCCCAAGAAAAAAAATCAGTGTTCTGATTAAACTGCAGAGACCGCAAATTGCTATAAATACAGTGAAGTACAGTGTGGCAGGCTTCATGTAATAATAGATTCTATACAGTAATTGTATGCAATCATCAGAATGTGATCTTTAACTGTAGCTTGGAATTAAATAAAGAAAAAAAGAAAAATGCTGGATTTGAATTCCTAGGAAAATCACCTTCTCAAAACATCAACATTTGCTGGCCCTTCATCCCTGATGTGGTGGAGAATATCTATCAGAAAGGCTTAGTCCTAGCCATCTACTTGTTTGAATGTTTTTAGATAATGATACGAACGATCTGTGGAATTTGACTGACTACAGCATCCTACAAATAGGAAAAGTAGTCTACAAAACTTTGGTCAAGTCACTTAATCGCTCTGTGCTTCAGTTTTTCGCTCTCTAAACTGGAATCATAATGCTAACCTGTTTGCAGGAAGTTGTAAAGTTTAAGACACCAATATTTGTGGGGTATTCCGATACTAGAATCAGAAGAAGTGTAGAAACTACTGCAAATAAGAAAACAAAGTAAAGTGATTTTAATTGGGAAAATAGGATTGTGTGTGTAGCTCTGTAAAAATATTCATTTTTATTGTGAAAATTTCCTTAAGACAATTTTAGAAGTTTATGCAGCTCTAAGGATAACACATAAGCCAACATTTTCCCCTGGAGCTATAATTTATATCAGATGAGGATATCCCTCCCTGCCCAATGTTTTCAGTAGGAGCTGGATTTGTGTGTCTTAGGGCAGAATTTGGCCCACAGTCATTTTTCCTTCAGGGCTTACTTATGGCATTTGTCTGCTGGCACAAATAGAGGACAATGCAAAGTTGCCCACTCCCTGGAGGGCTTACGGAGGGATTTTGCTTCAGGTACTGTGTCTGCTCTCATTGGTGCCATTGAAGGCATGTGCAAAGAGTAGGATGCCATGGCACCTCCTCCTCTCCCACTTTGGGGCATTGCAAAGGAGCAGTCTGTTCACTCTCCTGAGTAAGCACAGGGGCTGCAATTGTGATACACCCTTGGAGGGGCCGTGCATGTGGGCTTCCTGCAGGATTCAGACATTGATAGATTTTTAAGGCCAGAAGGGACCCTTATGACTATCTAGACTGACCTTCTGCATAACATAGGCAATAGAATTTCACCAAGTGATTCCTGCATTAAGCCTATTAATTTCTGGTTGAGCTAAATCATATCTTTTAGAAAGACATTCCACCATTTCCTTTGGTAGGCTGTTTGAATGGTTAATAAACTTCACTCTTCAAAATTTGCCTCTTAATTCCATCTTGAATTTGTCTAACTTCAGGTTCCAATTATTGGATCTTGTTAAGATCTCCCTACCACATTCTGGCCTTAACTTCTGGCTGAAACATAAAAACAATCTAAAGATTTTACTAGCTCACGTCCAGTTTGTTTGATCAGGGATTTGAATTGTTTTGAATTTTTCTTATGGAAGGGACTCATTCAGGAAATGGTGTGTTAACAATTCAGATGTACTGTCAATCATTGACTTAATTGTAGGCTCTGATCTACCCTGACACTTAATTCACAAAAATGTCTGAGATGAATAATATAAAAAAACTTTCTTCTCAAAGTTACTCCATATCCCACTGTTCCCTTGTGCCAGGGAGTAAAAAGCCAGGTTGTATTATGTAATGTGAAATAGCACCATATGGTTAATGTAGCTTAATGTTGCATGATGCAATGAAATCATGTGCAATTAAAAATGACAACTAGAAATTGGAAAGCCTGTTTTATGTGACAGTACTCATCCCAAAAATAAAATGTTAATCTAACATCTCATATAAAATGCATTTGATTCTAATGTATTTACCCAGGAAAGTTCTGCTTTCAGGTAGCATCTGGTTTTCAGTGAGATATTGCGTTTTTTTAAACTCAGTTTTCTGGATGGGTCAATTAAAGCACAAAGAGAGCAGATAACTTATTCAAGGACACAGAGTCAGTTGTCCAGATGAGTATAGAACCAAAGAATGAGAAAACTTTCTGTAAATCGTCCAGAGGCCAGAAGTGACAACTTCTCTTACCCTTACCAAATCAAAGGTTTGTTTTGGTTCAGATAGAAATGTCCTCTGCAGTTCTCTGTGGTCCCCAGCATGTTCCTTTCCTGTGATCTCCAGTCTCCAGAAGACCAAGAGCTCTCTCTCCAGTATAACCATACACACGTCTTCCTGCTTACAATTAGCTTGTTCCTAGTTCTTGCAGTGTCCATGCTGGGACCCCTGTAGTCTTGTATTCCAATTGTATGCAGTCCAGAATGCCTGTCACCACAGAAACCCAAATAATTATGAATTCAGTGCTGTCCAAGGCCCAGAAAAGAGCTTGCTAGACAGGTTGAAACAAGAAGTTACTCAATGTTGGAGCGCTTGTGGATGGAGTAGAAAATCAATTGAAAAGGGAAAACTCAGAGATTATCTGAGGGATTAGAGAAGGGAGGGAGCTGGTTGAGGGAACTGATATATGCTTTGATTTACCGGGCAGCAGTTAGTTGTGTTACGAATAATGGGTCTCATTCAGTATTCTTTATGTACGCAAACCTCCTATTGACTTCCTTGGGAGTCTTGTCTGTATAAAAACTGCAGAATAAAATCCTTAATAGATTTACTGTGTGTGTGTGTGTGTAATTTGTATATTATGCACTTCTGAATACTGTAATATTTTAGTGAGTCAGTCGCTGAGCAGCTGTCAGTGGGTAAATTTTCTCTAGCTGATTTAGCTAAATCTGTTGCTATTTCAGAATACTTCTTATTGAATTCCTAACATAAGGCTACTTACAGCCAGTGCTTCTGTATAAACCACACATCACTTTCCATTGTTCTAGTAATGTAGAAAAGTGAAATGCAGTATGGAACAAGCATCCTGCTTCTGTGAATAGTATACTGTGTCAGCTATAGAATTAGTATATTGATGACTCCTCAGAAACATTCTTTTTGGTAATATTTTATGAATGTCTGAATTTTTTAAAATAAAACCACTTAAACCTTTTTACTAGTTAATGTGTTGATTCCATTAAAAACTCATTTTAAAAACGAGATATAACGCACATCAACCAGGATAACAATGACCAAGCCATTATTAGTATTGGTATTATCATATTCCTAGGAGCCTCAGTCATGGACAAATATCCCACTGTGCTAGACACTGTACAAACACAGAACAAAAGGACAGTCCCCGCCTCTAGAAGCATACAATGTCAGTATAAGCTAGGAGACAACTGATGTATGCAAACAGAGGAGTACAAGGAAACAATATTGGTCAGCACTATAAGGAGTGGTCTCAGCACATGAGCAGTTTGAGTGTTGTCAAGTTTTTTGTAGCCATAACAGCAAAGGAGCATTTTAAGGAGAGATTTGAAGGGATTTAATGAGTTCGTTTTGCAGATGTTTACGGGGAGCTCCTCCCACATCTAAGGAACAGCATGGAAGAAAGCAGAAAGCTGCTTGCTTGAAAATATAAGTAAGGCTGACAGCATGGACCCATCAGAGGTGGAAGTTGACCTTCAGATACTGAATGAGTGATGATAGGTGGGATGGGGACTGACTATGAAGAACCTTGCAAGTGAAGACAAGTAGCTTATCTTTCATTCAATAGATAAGATGGAACCAGTGGAGACATGCAGTGAGAGAACTGATATGGTCAAAGTGAAATTTACGAAGAACAAAATAGGGAGTCTCAGCATTCCTGGACTTGTAAATGAATGAGGTAGCTATCCTCAAAAGCCCAGAAATTGCTGAGAGTGTCATGAGGGTAGAAAAGAAGAGGAGACTGATTGATAGCAGTATGGTTGGGTGATGGAGAGTAGGGTAATATGTGTGATGTCAGCATATGTGCTGCAACAATGTAGCCCTATGGAAGAAAAGGAGAGCTTTGGAAATGAGCTGGCAGAGCTGGTGATTATGATTGAGAGTAACATCTTGTTAGTTGGTCGGTGGTTATTCAACTGCTGTGTTGGTGAAGAAAGCCTAGTAGTAGGAATCGTGTATAAATTTGGGTTTGGTAAAAGAAATACCGGAGATTAGTAGGTTGAGTGGTGTTTGTTTAATAGGTTCCCACTGGTGAATTCATGATTTGAAGACAGGGAATCCCATATGGTGTCATGTTATAGAGGAAAAAGGAAAGACCAGGTGGACTATATTTTTAATAAGAAGAGAACATATGAAAATGGTGAAAGATATAAAGCTTATACTGAGTTAATATATGATCGAAGAACATAAGGTATCAATAGCTAAAATCCAACTGCAAATCTGAGAAAACAGGAAAGAAGATGAATTTGAGGAAGAAATTTCATTGGTGGTCATGTAAGAGGAGGGGAAGAATTCTGCCAAAAAGTGAAGGAAGTCTTTCATGCTTTACCAGTGACAATGAAGTCAATAGAGGAAGAATGGAGGAAGTTTAAAGAATGTTTCATTGAGTCAGTAGGGGTAACATGGCAGAAGGAGTGGTGAGATGGGAGCTTTTGGAGAACAGCTGGTGGAAGTCTGATATACGAGATGTGACGGTTCAATCCAGTGGTGTCTTCCTTCCCCAGCATGTCTATTCCCCAAAGTTCCTTATTTAGGATATTGGGTAAGGGTGGCCAAATTTCTTCTGATCCCTTGAAAGTGGAGGCTGTTGTTAACTGACCTATATCCCAGACTGAAAAACAAATCCCTTCATAGGTTTGGTTAACTATTACCGCTGATTTGTACATGGGTTTTAGTGACATTGTGTGAGCTATCACAGACTTCTGCAAACAGACAAAGCCAAATAAAATGGTATGGACAAAACCTTGTAAAGCCTGTTCTAGCCAGTCCAAATGTTGACAAAATGTTTGTACTGTGTACTGATGCATCAGACATTGGACTGGGAGCGGTGCTGATGCAAACAGGGAAAAGTAACAAAAAGCATCCCATTGCTTTCTTAAATACAAAACTGATACCACTGAACAGAATTACTCTGTCATGGAAAAAGAATGTTATGCAATTGTGTGGGCTGTCAAACAGTTAAGCCCTATTTATTTAAAAGAAAATGTGGGGTTCTGACAACAGTATTCTCTGTAGGTAAGGCTACATCAAACCAAAGGTACCAATTCCAAACTGCAATGTTGGAGCATCACTCTCCAAGAAAATAACATGGAAATTGTGCATGTTAAGGGAAGAGAAAATATAATAGCTAATGCCTTCTACAGGCAAGAGGGTTATGATACGACGCCTACGGATCAGCCAATGGCTGACACTGCATAATTTTAAAAGGGGAGGTATGAGCCATAAACCGATAAATGTCCAATAAATTGTTTGGGTGGCTAACAGACTGAAGGTGTCAAGGAGCTGTTAGGCACAAGCACGTATCCCTTTTGCTGGAGGCAATAAAAAGGCGACTCTCAGTCCTGGGTACCCTGAGAACCATCACACAAAAGAAGTTGAAAGAAAGAAAGAAAGAAAGAGAGAGAGAATTATTCAGAGTGTTGGAGGGAGCAGGCCGTGATACTGAGACTATCAAAAATGCATATGTAAGCGGAGGAATGTTCCTGCTATTGTGGGGAACTTTCCTGGCTTATACACTACCGCGGTGAAATGGGCTAATAAAAGGATCTGAGTCCTCACTCCCACTTCCTTCACCGAGAGGTCTGCCTGACCTCAAGGGCTCCCCTTCCACTCTCCTGTGTGGCAGAGTCCTCCTAACCCCAACAAGGCTGGGCCCAGGATTCCTGGGGGCCTGACCACCAACCTTGTAGTGGTCACTTAGGGCAGGGGCTAGGGTGTCCCCACTCCGGGGTGCTCTCTCCGCACTGGATGCTTCCCTGACCCACGGATCATTACATACAGTTCAAAGCAAATACAATTTATTAAACAGAAATCCATTTTTAAAAAGAAGGAAAAATGGAAAAGGTTAAAGGAAAACACATAACCCCGCTCTGTGGCATGGGGACATCACAACCAGCATCTCTGGAATGTAAGGGAAGTTCAGTCTTTCCTCACAAGTCCCAGGCCTCCTTCTCAGGCCCTGGCTAAGCTCAGGGATGCTGCGGGTCAGACACTTGCCCTGGCGGTGGCCACACGCCCTCAGGCTTTAGGTGGCAGGACCCTTCTTTCCAGTGTTGCCCCCGCCCCGTCAGGGTTACGATCCCCCTCCATGTCTGGCCTGCAGGGCCTCTTGTCTGGAGGCATCTCTCTGCGCTGGGTCCGCTGCCCAGGGTCCCCCTTGCTCTCCCCAGCTGCTCACCGCACCCGGCTCTGGACTGCCCCAGCTCCACTCTGTCTCAGCTCCAGCTCCACTCTGCCTCAGCGCTGCTGCTGCTCTGCCTCCAGCTCCCTGGGTTGCTTCTCTGGCTCCTCTGGCTCTGGTTTCTGCAGCTCTGCTCCCAGCGCAGGTCTGCTCTGTGGGCTGCTTCTGTGACTCTGCTCCCAGCACTGACCTGCTTCCTGGGCTGCTTTCTGGCCCCTCTGGATCTGGCACAGCTCTGCTCCCCAGCTCAGCTTGGGCCCCTGCTCTCTCCTTAGCTCGGCCCCACTCTGTCTGACCCAGGTAATTCCAGCTCACACGGAGGATAGGACCCCCCCAGCCTCCTGACTCCCTCATTAGCCTGCCCACCCTGTCAGTCAAGCTGACCTGGAGCATTGGCCTCTCCCCATTGTTCCTGGGGACTATCAGTCTCAGGGTGCTGATTTCCCATTGACCCTTCCCCTTACTTTTAGTACTGGGAGTTAGCCAACCAAAAAACCCCCATTGAGTTTTAGTAAGGGGACAACAGTCTGCTTACACATACAAACAGGCAAAAAAGGAGAATGAAAAGGCAGTTGGTAAGGCAAGAATTGAGACTGAAGAGAAATTACACTGAAAATTGGAGGGGAGATGATGGCAGGAAATTGGTTTTTGGGTTGGCAAAAAAAGTGGGACAATGAAATACGAGATATGAAGAATCTTTTTGTGAAGGATGGAAACTTCATGGTGATTAATCCTAAAGAGGTGGTAGAGGTATGGAAAAAACATATTCAAAGTCTGTTAAGTGAGAGGCGAGTGTTTTGAGAGCAAGCACCACCAACAATTATGGGGAGACCTTCAAATGCAATTGATCTCTGTAGAGGAGGTAGAAGAAGCTCTGAATAAGATGAAGATTGATAAAGCAGCTGGTGAAGCTGAAATAACAGTTGATATGATCAAGGCAGTTGAAAATACTGAAGTAAAGTGTTTTCATAAATTGCTATGTGTTTGCTGGGATCAAGCTAGGATACCAGGTGACTGGAGAACAGAGTTGATTGTGCCTCTTTAGAAGGGTAAGGGTGATGCAAATAATCCAAACACCTATTGAGGTCTCTCTCAGTTTAAGTCAGACTCTCAAAGTCCTTGAAAGAGTTTTGGAGGCAAGGATGAGGATAATATAGGAGAGGAGTAATATGCCTTTAGGAAGGGAAGGAGCACTATAGACACAATATTTGCAATGAGACAGAAGTTTGAAAGAATAATTAATGAATGGTGTAACTGCTATGTAACATTAATTGATCTTGAGAAAGTATATGCCTTGATTCCATGAGAGCTTATGGTTGGAGTATAGAGATGGATAGGAGGGGAACATCTTATCACACTGGTTTTATATAAGCCACTGATGTAATGGAACTACTCTTGATTCTCCCTAGTATTATATCAGAAGCAGGCCCACTGTGAAAAAGACAAGAGATACCTTTACCAAATCTCATAATCATGAAAAGCAATTCTGTCAGATATGGTTCAGTAAGAACTTAAGTCATCAGACATGTATCATACATAATTCTTCAACATCTGATCTATATGCTCATAAATCGTGTATCAGAACCTGTTTATAATACAACTTCTTCTTAAATCAGGATGAAATATAGAACATTTCAGTCTCCAAATATGTCATCAAAACTCTTTGAACTCCCCTAAGCACTAGTTTTCACAAATGTGCTCAAATTTTGAATGCTTCAGTTTTTGGGTGACAGTTTGGGGACATCTAGGTCCATTTTTGAAAGGTTTTGCATCCCAACCACTCCATGGTGAGTGGAGTTGGATACAGTATTAGCTTTATCCAGTCACCTAAAATTTGTATGTAATGTTGCTTTGCACTGATAAATGATCTCCATGTTTCACCCCACAGATAACTACACTTCAGCCAGCAGTGGGAGAAGTATGTGATAGATAGACAGATAGTATTGTATGGCACTCTGAGGTCCTTCTCAATGAGACACTATAAATACAATTTAGCTGCAAATATGTTTGTTGCATGGAACTTGACACTTAAAAATTAATCTGGTTCTGTCCCTTACAGAATATCATACAGTAGTACATAAAATGAAAGCAGATTGTTCAGTTTGATCAAGATATACATATTTACTATATTTTATATATGGAACAGCTATTTCAATCACTTTTAGAGGCTTCTAAGTTATCATTTTGCTCACATTCCAAGGCCTATACAACTGCACATTTGACAGCTAAGATTCTGTAGTTGGAGGGCCACAACATTAGTTTATGTTCTCTAGAACATTACTGAAATAGTTAACTTGTAAATTACACAGAATACACAATATATATTATGGTGTACTTTGGTGAAGAGGTTTTGTCAGCACTTGTTTAGGATGACCTGCATAATTCATTTGTGGCTTCATCACGCAGAGTAATACAAACTTCCCAGTCCTGCTAATAAAACCTTCATCTCATGCCATAAAATGTCCCCGCTCCCTTATATGAGAGATTTTTCTTAATTAGGACCAAATAAGGGTTTGTATTTGGCCCACTATTATTTTTCCTTTGCAGTTTCTGGTATTCCTCCAGCTTCTGTTGATATACTATGACAGAATATCTGAGTTTTGATCTTTTTATAGGCCAGTTTTGATTTTATATCATAATAAATACAATCCCTTCTGTTTTTACATACAAACAATTCAACAAGGGCAGCCAAAATAATACCGAATAGAATGATCTATTCCTGGCAGATTTCAGTAGTGTCTGTGCAGTTCTAAATCAATTCAATTAGTGCCAGCAAAATGCCAGTTACAGGCCAATGTTTGAATTGACTCTGATCTTAGCATGATCCAACATGGCCAGTCTTTGCAAGGAAGTAGAATTTGCAAGACACGTGGATTTGGGCATATGAGGAGCACTTTTATAACAGATGTCACTCTGACAGCATTGCCAGATAATTTAAACCATATCAAGACTGATGATGAGGGAGCAGTAATGTTCCAGTCATACTGGAAAAAATTATCCTTACCACCTGAAACTGGCAGGTGTTTGCACTGAAATATTCAGCTCATGCCTGATTCAGAAGTAACCTAACAAGCAGTATGTGTCGTTAGCCATTTGGAGAGTACACAAACGGATATTCCAATTATTGCTAGAGCATACTGGGAAGGTTAAAGATCATCGTTTATTTTGACCAAGTCATTAATTGATGTACTGGAGGGACAAATAGTAATTCTGGTTCAGAAGAATAATCTCTTGAGAAAATAGGCCAAGCAGCAGAGAACTTCTCTTGGTTAGTAAAATGCAGAGCAGTTTCCTTAAATTTGCCCATGACTTTGTAAATCATCCTTGACTGATAATATTCAGTGGGGAAGGATAAAAGTGGTAGCTCACTACTCCACCACTGAGAAGCTGAGATTAAAGAAGTTAGCCACTGTGGTGGTAAGAACAATGTATTCTATGGATGACAAAGACAATTCCCGTTGGATGTTTGAGTATCAAAGATTGCAAAATGAAAAGCTTCATAATTTTTAGCAGTAGTATAGTTAAGGGTATCTGTACACTGTGAGGAGATTAGTGAAGTTGTAATGGAAGAATAGCCAGGAAAGGAAGAATGGAGGGAAGTAAAGGTGTATGTGTGTGTTTGTTTTTAAGTTGTAGATGTTTCATTTCTATGGTAATTTAAAAAAAAACACTATTTTTTTCAAAGAAAGTATTCACAATGTGTTATTGAAGCACCAGTGGTAGCACTGAAAATTAAAATAACATAGAGCAATAGGATAATAGAGGTTACACTCATAGAAGTCTGGGCCTGTTCTGTGACTCCCTCAACAACAGTCTTGGTATTAACATTTTTGTATTCTGTTTCTTAGGAAAGTCTGAATTGCTCATATTACCTCCATAGGCTATTACTACTTAGTCTAGTTAGGCCTCTGTGGAGAGCTAATAGCACTAAAAAGGGAAAATCACCAAGACAGAAAGTTACTTGTCACTGCCTCTGTGATAGAATCTGCTCCCACCAGTTCTGCAGGGTTCTGCAGTGTCACTTGAAGTTCACTGAAGTTGCTGAGACATTTTGCTGCTATATCCAATATCACTAAAGAACTGTCCAGCTAAAAGAAAAAGAAAGTCCATGGCACTACATGGGGATAGTATTGAATTCTGACCAGATTAAAGCAGAGTATTCAATTCTGGGGGCCAACTATCCAATCTCTTCCCTACTTTGAATGAACCCTTAAAAGATCAAAAGTGGCTATAAGGATAATAAACCCTCAATATCTTTTAGTGGTGATAATCATAAAGGCACTTAGCATTATAGGGTGCTTCCTGCCAAGCCTATTGCTGCTAACTTAGGCAGCCCTGAATACAGCAGAACTGGTGATGGTGTTGCTATATGGAAGTTGGAGGGGAAGAGGGGGAAGTGCAGGATTCCCAAAGTCTACACAAAGGTTTGCACTACTCTACAGTCCTTACTCATTCTCAGTGGGCATGAGTGGCTTGAATATTGGCCTCGGAGGGGGGTAGGTGTGACAGTCTGTATCCCTATGTTCATTCTTTTTACAAAACTATAATGGATTTTGTACAAAGTATGCCTTGTGAGGTATCATTTGAAAACTCATTATTTGCTGATCGTTATTGTCCTAGTAAAATAAGTGTGGCATCGTTATATGTAAAGTTATAAGATTCTACTGTATAAAATACTGAGACACGTTCCAAGTTTAGAAAAGCAGACACAAACCAGTTCCTCAAAGAGAAAAGGCAAACTGACGCCTCAGCCAGGTGTCAAGAAAATTAAATGAACTGTCACCTGGTTAAGCGGCACCTTAAAGACTAACAGATTTATTTGGGCATAAGCTTTCATGGGTAAAAAAACCCACTTCTTCAGATGCATGGAGTGAAAATTACAGATGCAGACATAAATATACTGGCACATAAAGAGAAGGGAGTTACCTTACAAGTGGAGAACCAGTGTTGACAAGGTCAATTCAGTCAGGGTGGATGTGGTCCATTCCCAATAATTGAGAAACTGCAGAGCTAAAATTCATTTGCAAACTTAACACCATTAATTTGGGCTTGAATAGGCACTGGGAGTGGCTGGCTCACTCCAAAAGCAATTTTCCCTCTCTTGGTATTGACACCTCATCAATTATTGGGAGTAGACCACATCCACCCTGACTGAATTGACTGGTTCTCTGCTTGTAGTCACTTAAAATCTATCTTTCTGTAGTTAATAAACTGCTTTATTTTCTTTATCAAAACCAGCATGTATTTGGATTGAAGTGTTTGGGAAACTTCATTTGGGATAACAAGATTTGTGCATATCATTTTCTATTAATGAAATGATGCACTTTATATGAGCTTGTATTGTCCAGGAAGGTGCAGTACAAGACACACATTTCTGGGGGAAAGTCTGGGGCTGGAAGTTTACTGATGTTTCCCTGCAGTGTAATTCATGGGTGTCAGGCTATAGCACTCATACAGCAGAGTTGGGAGTGATTTACATGCTGGAGGCTGTGTGTGGGCAGACCAGGAGTGGTTGCTCTAGTCTCACAGTGAAGTAGTGTAAAAAGCACTCCAGACTGGAGAACTGAGGGGACACAGCTGTCCATCAATCCAGATTGTACCCTGAGTAATGTCACAGTAGGTTTGGGAGAAACCACAGTTATCTAGGTCTACCTGGCATGCCCTTCCATTTGGGGAAGAGTTAAACTATCATAGCCCCGAGGTTGCTGTTCCATAAAAAGGGGGATTTCTTATACCTCTGACCTCCAATTTCCTTGTACAGAGCTGTGCCAAGCCTACATACTCAGACCAGGCTTGAGTTACAATATTTGGCTCAATATGCCTAAGAAAAGGGTGCCCAACAATGTCTGAGTTTGTGCAAAAGGATGGTAGTAAGATAAAATATATTGATTAAACAAACAGAACACCATAGGAAGGCCATTTCAGCTGACGAAGGCAATTCGCTCTCTTATCATCAGTTTTAAACATTTAATACACTTTTGAATTAGTAGATATATAGTTTCAGCTCTGAAGTCAAGCAGACAAAAATAATGAGCAATAGGGACTCTAGCTCTAGCTAAAGCACTAAGCCAAGTGACGATTCGTGCCAGTGCAAAAGGTGAAGAGGGTTTCCCAGTCATAACTCTGTTGCTATAACTACCAAGTACAGAATCAAAAATCTCCTTGCCAATTATGTGCCATTATGTCTGTGCCTCTGCTGAGCTGTGTATAATACATGCCGCAGGCAAGTTCCTTTCGTTAATGTGGATTAGGAGTAGGGTTAGAAAGCTCAAATCTGCACATATTTTCCTGTCAATAGGTTGAACTTCTTTCTGTCTCTCCATCCTATGGCAGAGATATTGAACACTGATTAGCAACCACTATGTCCAGCCTTCACCAGGTTTTTTTAATTATGTATAAAAATATATCTGAAAAGGTCTTTTTTCTCCCCCATGAATGTAGACAACTCCAGCTAATACTAACTGAGATGCACAGGAAAGGCCAGGTTTGTAGGAGAAAGGCCTAAATTTCAGTATCAGGATTTCAGAAATCCTAATCCTACTGAAGTCAGTATGAGATTTTTCCAATTGACTTGATTAAGACCAGGGTTTCACCCCAGGAGCCAAATTTTACTTTAGATATACACATCACTTCACTGAAATCAATGGAAAAATACAGGTGTAAATGAAGGCACAGTTTTTCCCTTCATACCCAAACAACACGCTTTCAGACCCTCGTATTTTCATGTTACCCATATTTCAGTTTGGGAGGGAATTTTAAGTTTTACAAATGAATGTTGGTTTTTAAATTACTGAAAAGATTCTCTGTATTCTGTTGCATCACAAAGGTATTCTGGTTTGACAAAATGGGATGGGGTCAGAAGAAAGGGAATGTGTTTTCATTTAAATAGCTTAAGTACATGTACACTTTTTTAAAACCAAGCTAAATAAAATAAACAAGCTACCAGTGTTATAAACATTTCAGTGGGATTTCTTTCTCAGTAAGTGGTAGGACAGGTAATAGAATAACTAATTTCACTTGACGTACCCTCCTGTTCAAAAGCATCCTAATCTTCTGGGGGAATGTGCCACATCATCTTTTTCCATCTAGAGAGCATTGTGGCATAAATGTGAAAGGGATAGGTTTCATCCTCTTTTAGCAAGTTTATCTTTTGTAGGACATGTCCACTGTTCTTCACTTATTTTAATGCAGTAATTACAATGTGCTTTCTCATTGCTGTATGTGCCAGTAAGATAATTATACATTGAGGTTAAAGTGTTTTTGCTGCACAAATAACCAACATTTCTCTGCATGGTTGTGTTTTTCTGACATTGCTGATTTTTCTGTGCATTGCTCTTATGCATTCTACATTTTCCATCGTTACATTTCTGAGTTTTCCATTTACAGGATGTTGGTCATGATGGTCCAGATCAAGAAAGTATGTAAGCATATGCTTCATTCTTTCCCCCCAGGTCAGCACTTATACATGTGCTTAATTTTAGGCATGTGCTAAGTCCCTTTGACTTCAGTGGGACTTAATCACATATTAAAATTAAATACATGTCTAAGTGTTGTCCTGAATCAGTCTGCATCTCCTGCTCATGTATGAAACTTACCATCTTCCACATTAATGCTCTGTCCGTGAAACTATATCCTCCTCTTGGCGTGTAGAGGTACCAGCACACATGATTCACCCGGATTTCCGGAAGGCCTGTGAGCTTTCGGTGATTCTGGTGGTGGCTATATTTTAGAGAAACAATGTGATTATATGATATTGCCCTCTAAAATTGCCTGTCACATCATGGTGGCCAGGACAACACCAGTATATCACCAGTAAGAGAAGCTGAATTACCACTGGGGCCTTTTCGTCTTTTAAAAATAAATAAATAAATTAGTGCTCAGGAAAACTGCAAGATTGACACCTGTAGAGACCAAAGATCCCTAAGTACAGGTCCTGCCTGGGCAGAGGCAATATAAGTTTCCTCACATTGCCCAGCCAGTGTATCTCAAACCTCTTCTGGAGGAGACTCCTCTTGGAGTGAGAGGGAGTTTGGTCTCCATATCCTTGTACTCTTTGCTGATTTTGCCAGTCATAATGACAGTGAGTGCCAGATGCACAGTCTAAATACATTGGAGGATCTGAATGATACATTTTGAATTATGATTTATTTTTAAAGTGTTCTTTATTAACTTTCACAATGTGTTATTTTGCCTGTGGATCATTGTATGGTCATGGTTTCTCCGTTAAATTTCTGGCAGTCTCTTTGCAACCTGATCTCCTTTCAGTATGGGAAAGGATCTTTAAATTGTAAGTGACAAGTCATTTCCTGTTTTCTTATCTACTTTCCATTTTCCTAAAAAAATGTCCATTCCCACATATGTAATACACATGGATTCCATCTTTTCGTATTCTAATTTTAATCTTTCAGATTGTTAGAGGGGTTATAGCATTCTCTTTTCTTTTCTCTTCTCCATCATCCTTCAAGATAAAGCATCATGTCACAATAGATCAACATGTCAAGTTGCATCAAGCTAGCTGGTCACATAAATTACTACTGAAGTTAGAGCCAAAACATAACTGATGCCACCTAGAAATGAATCCTTTTCTAAGGGCTCGTATACATCGGATGTTACTGCAAGCTAGTGCACTGTAGATTCATGCCATAGTTTGCTGCCCACTAATGTCTCATGTAGACAAACCCTAACTAACAAATAAGGTGGGGAGGTGATCAGACACTAATGTTTCCTGTCAGTCAATGTGCCTTTTTGAAAACTTCATTTCCCAGAGGATAATATCCCCAATGGTTAGTATTCCTCAGTTCAGTCCTACAGCCATGTGTTTTGTGTAATCCCTTTTGCGAATTACTGCTTTTTTCTCTATATGAATCACTGCCCTCTCTTGGTTGAGATATGTAGTGTGTATATCAGATCCTTCTACTGGGTGAACTATTGGAGTTGTTCTTCTCTGGCTAAAGGTCAAAAATTCTATTTACAGTGCTACGTATGTGTGGTTGGCTGTGAGCATCTATGGCCCCCATACTGCAAAAATTGGTATACATGTTTATCTTTCAACATGTCACTAGTTTGTTTGTCCAAAGTAGGCAAGGCAAGCATGGGACCAACCCCTTCTCTTAATAAAGTCAGAGAGAGAGCAAAATTACTCATAATTCAAGGACCCATTGTCAGTCTTTTGAGCAAAAATGGTATGCCCATATTTTTGTGCGATGAAAATGGCCTGTGCATTTAACATGTGAAAATATGCCTTGTGAAAAAATGTGATGTGAAAATAGTCATTTAATTGAAGTGAATAAAATAAAATCTGAACTGTGTTAAGTGAAAATACTATAGCACAATTTCAAGAAAAAAAACAATTCAGTTTTGACTATTTCTCGTTCTCTTTTGGTCTCTCCCACTTTAATAAGTAAAATAGTGTACTGCAATGACTTACAATTACTGAAGAGGGTGATGTTGGACAGTTTTTCACTTAGAATTTTAGAAATCAGAAGCATTTTAAATTTTAGTCAAAAGTGCCTAGCTATTTTGTAAATTTTCTCAGATGGTGCAATAAAAAATTGATCAGCACAAATTTTTTGCCACAGCCTGGAATTTTTGGGGGTTCTGTCCTTGTATTATCAAAAGCTGTTACTTTTACAGAGGCATCAGTGTTCTTCAAGAATGTAAAAAGCATTGAAAGAAAGTTAACAGTTAAGGTGACACAACAAACCAATCTAGAACTGAACTTTCTCACAGCTCAGGGATGTTTGGATCCTAGGTTTTTGTTCAACCCGTTGTAAAGAGAGACACTGATAGTAAAATGTGGATCTGGATCTGAACTTCTCCAAAATTGCAAGCACTAGGATGCAAGGAGTTTGGTTCAGGCCAGTACATATGGAAAATTAATTGGTGCATAGAATATATGAAAACCAATGCAAATGTGGGAATTAAAACTGAGAATTTCTGAGGTTCACTGGAGGTGGAACAACTTAAATGAGTATTTCAGATGGATACTTTCTTTACTCTAATGATGTAGTTTTGGAATATTATCTAGTATCAGAAATACAGGTGATTTTAAATATTCCATTTTATGCTCACCAGCACTTTTTTTTAATGATATTTCCTAAGCCAAATAATGCACTATAGTGGCTTTAGTGATAGCTATGTACATCATTCATTTGCAAAATAACTGTCCATTACCCAATGGCCAGATTCTGATTTCATTCACACTGATGTAAATCTGAATGAATTCAATTCAGATATCCTACTTTTCCACTGGTGTAACTGATCAGAGTCTGGGCTCTCAAATTTTTGGTTACTAAGCAGCCTATGAAAGAGTGCTGTATACACTTTGTAATACATTAGTCATTGTAATATATGAAATATATGATCCTTTTCAATTTATAAAAAGAAATAACATTTGAACCACCTATTCTACATCTCCTCTCCAAGTGGTGTCTTCTAGAGACAGAAGAGAAGGGGAAACAAGATGGCTCTCTCTGCAGGGAAGGGGTTCTAGGGAAGGAGTAACAGTTGTCCATCGGCACTCTCAGGGTCCCTTTAAGAAGGACTCCATTTCAGTGCTGCATTGTCTACTCTGGCTGTGTTGTGTAAGTGGGTCTGTAGCACTTTGTGGTCAATGATGTTCAAAGCTGCGGAGAGGCCAGGAAGTCTGAGTGTGGAGATGCGGTGTCAGTCCATGGGCACCAAGCAGCCCTCTCTTAGCACTAGCAGGCCAGTTTTTCTACTGGGTCCTTGCAATTGGTGGAATTCCACCCGGGATAAACTTGTCCCAGGAGGAGTTTTGGGGATATGAGGAGTGCAGGATCACGCTGATACTCTCTGAAAACCAGTTTGGTATTGGAACATAGAGGTTAGAAAGTATTTGTTTAATTATTTTTGACTCTATAAGAACACTTTTGTGTATTTTTGAGGGCATAGGAAATGGGAGCTGTGTGCTAGGGTACAGAGAAGAAATCTGTAAAAGTCTGATATTACCACCCAGCAGGGCTTCATGGCTATTTATTTCAAATCACTCTGAGACAATAAGTGAAATAGAATAGTAAATATTATTGGAATAATTATTAATCATTAAGAATAATAAATGAAATGAATAATTTGCAGTCACACATGTCTAATTAAAACCGTGTGTTAGAGTTAGATTACACGCAGCTTGTAATGCCAGCTGACATAAGCAAAAAGATGCAAATCTAAGGCTCAAAGTCTGGAGGTAAATTCCTTTGGGTGAAGTTGCCCCTGGTGTCACATAGGGTGCAGCAGTTGGGGGAAATTAATTTATCCTGCTATCTTTAATTCAAGTTATTGTGCCTAATTTTTTATAGCATTGCTCTTACTAAAGTGCTACAGAATGCTCACAGCCAATTACAGCTATACAACGTTCTAGTCCCTTCCCAGCCCTTGACTGGTAATGGTTTTTCTGCAAAGTTAGTAAAGTTTTATAGGAAAAAATTTCTGATGAATGAGTAAAATATCATGTGTCTTTTTCATTTTAACCATCAAAGTTTTCATTAGTTTTTCAAAGCTGAAGGATACGTATACATTCAAATGCAATTCAACTAGGCGAGAGAGAGGTGAAGAAAAGCCTGGTAGCCAAGATTCAGGGAGGAAAAAGTGATCACAGGAAAACTTGAAGATTCATGTAGGTATATATGATCTTATTTACTTTAAGGGAAAACATTAGGAGCCACTTGCCAAGAACAAGAGATGAGATCTGAAAAATAAATTATTAATTTTATTGGTGGAGGACTAGAAACTGATTCATGTGGTTATAACAACAAGTAAATGTCCATTCATTGTAATCCCTGTTTAATGTACTTTCTTATCAAAATCTTAGATACTTAGAAAACATTTTGGAACTTGGCTAGTTTTTTGTGTATTTAACCTTAATTCTGAGATTTCTTAACTTTCAAATTTTGATGTAACATTCCTCTCACATAGAGTGTGTGTGTGCGTGCGCGTGCATGCGCGTGTCTGTAAGTAATTTCCCCAGTGCAGAGAGCTGTCAAGCTTTTCCTCACTGACACCCCACACCAGAGCTTTTCACTGACACATGTAGCTACACATCACAGTGTGGACACAGCCTACTTTTCACTGCCGTGTGTAGCGACGCATATTCTACACACCACCGCAAGCGGTGTGCAGTGTAGGCATAGCCTAAGGAAAGATAGTATGTGAGGCTTTGTGATGAACGTTGAGTGCAGTTATCAAATTGATACCCATTTAAGTAATTGTCAAAAGCTGTTTAAACAATAAGGCACCCAAAAGCATTTTGCATGTGAAGATCAGTGTATTGTGACCTAAAATGAGTAAGTGGTCTCACTGACTGAGAGCATGGCATTATTTCTGGCACAATATGTGCACAGCAGTGACCCACTGTGATTATTGACTGTCATGATGCTCAACAGTTAATGCACTTAGACCCAAGTATCTTCATGATGCAAAATCTTAATCTAGTTTTATGTGCAAATGTACAATTTCTGCAGATTGGCTCTGAACAGAATAGGATATTAACAGCAAAGCAGCATATAGAATCATAGAATCATAGCATATCAGGGTTGGAAGGGACCTCAAGAGGTCATCTAATCCAACCCCCTGCTCAAAGCAGGACCAATTCCCAACTAAATCATCCCAGCCAGGGCTTTGTCAAGCCGGGCCTCAAAAACCTCCAAGGAAGGAGATTCCACCACCTCCCTAGGTAATGCATTCCAGTGCTTCACCACCCTCCTAGTGAAATAGTGTTTCCTAATATCCAAACTAGACCTCCCCCATTGCAACTTGAGACCATTACTCCTTGTTCTGTCATCTGCCACCACTGAGAACAGCCGAGCTCCATCCTCTTTGGAACCCCCCTTCAGGTAGTTGAAAGCTGCTATCAAATCCCCCCTCATTCTTCTCTTCTGCAGACTAAACAATCCCAGGTCCCTCAGCCTCTCCTCATAAGTCATGTGCTCCAGCCCCCTAATCATTTTTGTTGCCCTCCGCTGGACTCTTTCCAATTTTTCCACATCCTTCTTGTAGAGTGGGGCCCAAAACTGGACACAGTGCTCCAGATGAGGTCTCACCGATGTCGAATAAAGGGGAACGATCACATTCCTCGATCTGCTGGCAATGCCCCTACTTTTAGAGCCCAAAATGCTGTTAGCCTTCTTGGCAACAAGAGCACACTGTTGACTCATATCCAGCTTCTTGTCCACTGTGACCCCTAGGTCCTTTTCTGCAGAACTGCTACCTAGCCATTCGGTCCCTAGTCTGTAGCAGTGCATAGGATTCTTCCGTCCTAAGTGCAGGACTCTGCACTTGTCCTTGTTGAACCTCATCAGGTTTTTTTGGCCCAATCCTCTAATGTGTCTAGGTCCCTCTGTACCCGATCCCTACCCTCCAGTGTATCTACCACGCCTCCCAGTTTAGTGTCATCTGCAAACTTGCTGAGAGTGCAGTCCACACCATCCTCCAGATCATTAATGAAGATATTAAACAAAACCGGCCCCAGGACCAACCCTTGGGGCACTCCGCTTGAAACCGGCTGCCAACTAGACATGGAGCCATTGATCACTACCCGTTGAGCCCAACGATCTAGCTAGCTTTCTATCCACCTTACAGTCCATTCATCCAGCCCATACTTCTTTAACTTGGCGGCAAGAATACTGTGGGAGACCGTATCAAAAGCTTTGCTAAAGTCAAGGAATAACACATCCACTGCTTTCCCCTCATACACAGAGCCCGTTATCTCATCATAGAAGGCAATTAGGTTAGTCAGGCACGACTTCCCCTTGGTGAATCCATGCTGACTGTTCCTGATCACTTTCCTCTCCTCTAAGTGTTTCATAATTGATTCCTTGAGGACCTGCTCCATGATTTTTCCAGGGACTGAGGTGAGGCTGACTGGCCTGTAGTTCCCCGGATCCTCCTTCTTCCCTTTTTTAAAGATGGGCACTACATTAGCCTTTTTCCAGTCATCCAGGACCTCCCCCGATCGCCATGAGTTTTCAAAGATGATGGCCAATGGCTCCGCAATCACATCAGCCAACTTCTTTAGCACCCTCGGATGCAGCACATCCGGCCCCATGGATTTGTGCTCATCCAGTTTTTCTAAATAGTCCCGAACCACTTCTTTCTCCACGGAGGGCTGGTCACCTCCTCCCCATGCTGTGCTGCCCAGTCCAGCAGTCTGGGACCTGACCTTGTTTGTGAAGACATAGGCAAAAAAAGCATTGAGTACATTAGCTTTTTCCACATCCTCTGTCACTAGGTTGCTTCCCTCATTCAGTAAGGGGCCCACACTTTCCTTGACTTTCTTCTTGTTGCTAACATACTTGAAGAAACCCTTCTTGTTACTCTTAACATCTCTTGCTAGCTGCAACTCCAAGTGCGATTTGGCCTTCCTGATTTCACTCTTGCATGCCTGAGCAATATTTTTATACTCCTCCCTGGTCATTTGTCCAATCTTCCACTTCTTGTAAGCTTCTTTTTTGCGTTTAAGATCAGCAAGGATTTCACTGTTAAGCCAAGCTGGTCGCCTGCCATATTTACTATTCTTTCTACACATCGGGATGGTTTGTTCCTGCAACCGCAATAAGGATGCTTTAAAATACAGCCAGCTCTCCTGGACCCCTTTGCCCTTCATGTTATTCTCCCAGGGGATCCTGCCCATCTGTTCCCTGAGGGAGTCAAAGTCTGCTTTTCTGAAGTCCAGGGTCCGTATTCTGCTGCTCTCCTTTCTTCCTTGTGTCAGGATCCTGAACTAGACCTTCTCATGGTCACTGCCTCCCAGGTTCCCATCCACTTTTGCTTCCCCTACTAATTCTTCCCTGTTTGTGAGCAGCAGGTCAAGAAAAGCTCTGCCCCTCGTTGGTTCCTCCAGCACTTGCACCAGGAAATTGTCCCCTACACTTTCCAAAAATTTCCTGGATTGTCTGTGCACCGCTGTATTGCTCTCCCAGCAGATATCAGGGTGATTGAAGTCTCCCATGAGAATCAGGGCCTGCGATCTAGCAACTTCTGTTAGTTGCCGGAAGAAAGCCTCGTCCACCTCATCCCCCTGGTCTGGTGGTCTATAGCAGACTCCGACCACGACATCACCCTTGTTGCTCACATTTCTCAACTTTATCCAGAGACTCTCAGGTTTTTCTGCAGTTTCATACCAGAGCTCTGAGCAGTCATACTCCTCTCTTACATACAACGCAACTCCCCCACCTTTTCTGCCCTGCCTGTCCTTCCTGAACAGTTTATATCCATCCATGACAGTACTCCAGTCATGTGAGTTATCCCACCAAGTCTCTGTTATTCCAATCGCATCATAGTTCCCTGATTGTGCCAGGACTTCCAGTTCTCCCTGCTTGTTTCCCAGGCTTCTTGCATTTGTGTATAGGCACTTAAGATAACTCATCGATCGTCCCTCTTTCTCAGTATGAGACAGGAGTCCTCCCCTCTTACGCTCTCCTGCTTGTGCTTCCTCCCAGGATTCCATTTCCCCACTTACCTCAGGGCTTTGGTCTCCTTCCCCCGGTGAACCTAGTTTAAAGCCCTCCTCACTAGGTTAGCCAGCCTGCTTGCGAAGATGCTCTTCCCTCTCTTCGTTAGGTGGAGCCCGTCTTTGCCTAGCACTCCTCCTTCTTGGAACACCATCCCATGGTCAAAAAATCCAAAGCCTTCTCTCCGACACCACCTGCGTAGCCATTCATTGACTTCCACGATTCGACGGTCTCTACCCAGACCTTTTCCTTGCACAGGGAGGATGGACGAGAACACCACTTGCGCCTTAAACTCCTTTATCCTTCTTCCCAGAGCCACGTAGTCTGCAGTGATCCACTCAAGGTCATTCTTGGCAGTATCATTGGTTCCCACGTGGAGAAGCAGGAAGGGGTAGCAATCCGAGGGCTTGATGAGTCTCGGCAGTCTCTCCGTCACATCGTGTATCCTAGCTCCTGGCAAGCAGTAGACCTCTCGGTTTTCCCGGTCGGGGCGGCAGATAGATGACTCAGTCCCCCTGAGGAGGGAGTCCCCGACCACCACCACCCTCCTCCTCCTCTTGGGAGTGGTGGTTGTGGAACCCTCATCCCTAGGACAGTGCATCTTTTGCCTTCCAATTGGTGGAGTCTCCTTCTGCTCCCTTCCCTCAGATGTGTCATCTAGTCCACTCTCCACATTAGTACCTGTAGAGAGAACATGGAAACGATTGCTCACCTGTATCTCCATTGCTGGTACATGGACGCTCCTCTTTCTCCTTCTGGAGGTCACATGCTGCCAAACTTCTTCACCATCCTTCTGTCCCTGCTGCGCCAGCTCTGAATCTTCAGAACGTTGTGGCCGTAGAAGCATCTCCTGACGTCTGTCCAGGAAATCTTCATTTTCCCTTATGCAATGCAGAGTCGATACTTGTTTCTCCGGACCTCGAACCTTCTCTTCCAATATGGAGACCAGCTTGCACTTTGTACAGACAAAGTCGCTTCTGTCCTGTGGAAGAAAGACAAACATGGCACAACCTGTGCAGGTTACAACAGCTGATCGCTCACCTTCCATATCACCTTCCTCTTAAGAGCTTCCTCAGCTGTTGCAAGAACTACTCAGAGAAACCTGCAGATGAAAGCCTCAGTGAGCTCTCCCCAGGCGAACTCCTCTGTTAGCCTCTGCTGTTCGCCGCTCAGCTGGTTCGCTGCTGACTGCCCTTATATACCAGTCAGGCCCACTCAAGGCCCACCTGGAACAAAGCACTCCCAATTCACACTTTTCAAACAAACAAACAAACACAAACAAGCAAGCAATCAAGCACATAATTCAGGCTTGTATGCAAAAGAGCCAATAGAAAAGATTTCTATCACCATTGGCTCCTTTGTCTGTCTTCTACCACCCTTGAGTTTCTGCTTGGTGTTTCCTGTCCCCAGTAAAATAATTAATCTCATTATAATTCTCACCAAACACACAGAGTTATTCAGCGCTTTCTTTAACTTCTTCATCAGAGGCACCTATTGCCTAGGGATGAATTTGATGGGCACCTATTTTCTTGCTAAGAGACGTCGTTTAACCTCAAGGGTTCATTTAAATAATTAAGTGTATTCAGTATCAGAGGGGTAGCCGTGTTAGTCTGGATCTGTAAAAAACAACAAAGAGTCCTGTGGCACCTTATAGACCAACAGATGTTTTGGAGCATAAGCTTTCGTGGGTGAATACTCACTTCGTCACACCTCAACTGCTAGAAGAGGGCCTAATCCTCCCTGATTGAACTAACCTCATTATCTCTAGACTGATTCTTGCCTGCAATTTATACCTGCCTCTGGAAATTTCCACTACATGCATCTGACAAAGTGGGTATTCACCCACGAAAGCTTATGCTCCAAAACATAAGTGTATTCAAGTGCTCAAATACCAGGATGATGGGCACCATGTAATAACCTAAATAGGTAAGCACCACCCACTTTAATAACTGAATTATTTTATTGTTCTAGTCCTCAAGCTCAGGTCATTTACTAATAAAGGTTTAATCAATATAAAGAAATAATTTTAACATCTCCTATCCATCCTAATATCTGATGGCTGAAGGAGGGGCCTGAGAGTCAAGAGGCCCATTTTCTAATCCCAGCCTTGGCACAGGCTCACCGTGTGACCTTGATAAAATCGTTTAATTTCTCTAGGTCCGTTTACCCTATTAATAGTGATAATACCCATCTTTGTAAAGTGCTGGGACATCCTTCACAAAAGGTTCTAAAACTAATACAAGAGCCAGGTGCTAGCAGGTAATGGCACTCTATCCTTCTTCAGGCGCATTGGTTCTTCCATTGTGCCAGATGTCATTGTGGCACATTGCCTAAAATGAATATGATGGAAGTTGCAGGTAAATCAAGCCACATGGGCAAGTCTCCTGCATGGCAGAAAAAGGGGTGGACAGTCCCCCCGATATGGCCATCCAGAAAGCTTCAAGGAAAAAGATGTATGCCATAAATAATTTAAGAAAGAGGATAGTTCATAGTGAAGAGCACTTTACAAGTTTAACTGAAGGCATCTCAAGCTAAACAAAGGAAATTACACTCCCAGCTGTGCTTACAAAGTTGTTTTCTTTACAGCTGAGTAAATGGCTGTATTTAAATCTACTTTCATTCAAACCCTTTCTCCAAGTTAGATGTCTGTATTCTAATGAACTTATGGAGGCATGTTGATGTTTTAATTTTAAACTACATTTTTCATCAATAATATCTTTTTGTAGCTTAATGAAAGCTGCTCTTGTAGTGCCCTTGGGAGACATCTCTCAGTTAGATGGGGAAAAAAATAAAAATTAAAGACTTCTTAGTGTCAGTGGGGCTGATTGTATATTCCATACACACCCAAAATCCGCATTGACATCTTATATTTGTTTATACAGTAAATAAACACTTTGCTCATGCAGCCTTGGAACATTTCAATGAGGAGAATATACAGTTCTCTATTTCAGTGGGAGACAACATTGCCTAGTGGCCAAAGGAGGGGCCCGAGAGTCAAGAGGCCCAAATTCTAATCCCCACTTTGCCACCGGCTCACTGTGTGAACCTAGATAAAATCATTTAATTTCTTCATGTCACTTTCCTCATGTGTAAAGAAGGGATAATACTCTATTAATAGGAATCATTCCCATCTCCGTAAAGTGCTGGGATGTTCTTCGATAAATGTGATATACCATAAGTATGGGATTATTAGAAGTTATTAGAAGTTACTATAATAAAAATAACAAAATATAAACGCACCCTATCATTGAAAGTAATTGGGGCAATTTATCAACATTTAACAGAGATGACATAAAGCTACATGCAATGGTCACTGCAGCTTCTCTTTTTAAATGGTACCTACAGTCCTTAGGCTTAATCAAAACTACAGGTAGTTTACTGAGAAGAAAGATGGTCTGGTGCTTAAGGTGCTACCCTGCGATTCAATTTCCCTGCCATAGATATCTTGTGTTGCCTTGGGCAAGTTGTTTAGGTCCAGATTCTTCAGCGTATTTAGCTGCTGTTTCACTCAGCATTGCAAGGCCTAAGTGACTTAGGTGCCTACTTCTCATTTTCAAAAGTGACGTAGGGACAGATTTTAAAGACATTTGGGCACCTAGCTCCCATTGATTTCCATGCAAGTGAGGCACCTAGATGCCTTTAAAAGTTGAGGACTTAGGCTCCTAAGTCACTTCAGCCTTGCAATTCTGAGCAAAGAAATGCCTAAATACTGTTTAAAAATCTGAGCCTTAATCTTTCTCTGTAAAATGGGGGTAATAGCACTTCCCTACCTCACAGGTATGTCACGAGGATAAATCCATTGAAAATTGTGAGGTGCTCAGATACTACAGTCAGGTAAATACTGTAGTGATGTAAGACAAACTAGCATGCCTCCAAAGTTTTATTGGTAGAGAGAGTATCAGGAGTGCAACCAAATAAAATATAAAAGCTAAACAAAGCTAGGGCAAACAAATGAAGCTTGTAGTTGACTAATTCAGGGTCAGACAGAGGATCAAGAGGAGAGGAATTCCAAAGGGAGGGGCCCTCAATTCGAAGGGCTAGGACATCCTAAACTCCTTGACACTCAACTCCAATAATGCTATGCGCATAGTGTCGGGGACGCTCAAGTCTACTCAGTTTGACTGGCTTCCGGTCCTATCGCACATCCAGCCTCCACAGATTAGAAGAGCTGCTCAGACATATCACTTCCTTAATCATGTCAATGCAAATATGAGGATCCCACTGCACCATGACCTGCAGAACCCACCAAAGACGAGATTAAAATCCTGCAATCCTCTATGTAACCGTATCAAGATCCTTACAACCAGCTTTGATGCTGTGACTCAATGGAGAATCACATGGAGCACTTTGACCACTCAAAACAAACAGCTCATTGTTGATCCTGTTGAGGAACCACCAGGTTTTGATTTATGTCAGAAAGACTGGTGCAGATTGAATCACATCAGGACAACTCATGAGAGATGTGGACGAACCCTCTTTAAATGGAAAATGACGACTGTGGTCACCAGGCACAAACGATAGAGCTCATCATATCTGAACGTCCCCTTCGTTCTTTTGCTGGGGGCCTGAAGGACATTCACCAGTTCGCTGCTGCGGCAATGTGCTGGCTATCAAACTTAGGTATAAATGTGTAGATGTTGCTACCTACCCAAGCAAATGTGTAGATGTTGCTACCTACCCAAGCAATGTTGCTACTGTGACGGGTTGGATCACAGAAACCCCCTTGGGAGCTGCCACCTAATGTTCAAAGACTACCCCTGCTTCTGTTTTCCCTGCCAGCTCAGGACTCCAGCACCCCGTCTTGCTGAATTAGACACTCCAGTCCACCTCAACACAGACCCAGGGTCTGAATCACTTGTCCCAAAACTGCAAGTTTACCCAAAAACAGCTCACAGGAGTGTGCTTGTCTTTAGCACTCAGATGCCCAACTTCCAATGGGGTCTAAACCCAGATAAATCCGTTTTACCCTGCATAAAGCTTATGCAGGGTAAACTCCTAAATTGTTCGCCCTCTATAACACTGATAGAGAGATATGCACAGCTGTTTGCTCCCCCAGGTATTAATACATACTCTGAGTAAATTACTAAATAAAAAGTGATTTTATTAAATACAGACAGTAGGATTTAAGTGGTTCAAAGTAGTAACAGACAGAACAAAGTAAGTCACAAGCAAAATAAAATAAAATGCGCAAATCTATGCCTAATCAAACTAAATACAGATAATCTCACCCTCAGAGATGCTTCAGTAAATTTTTCTCAGACTGGACACCTTCCAGGCCTGGGCACAATTCTTTCCCCTGGTACAGCTTTTGTTCCAACTTAGGTGTTATCTAGGGGATTCTCCATGATGGCTCCTCCCCCTCTCTGTTCTCTTCCACCCCTTTATATATCTTTTGCATAAGGCGGGAATCCTTTGTCCCTCTGGGTTTCCACCCCCCCTCACTGGAAAAGCACCAGGTTAAAGATGGATTCCAGTTCAGGTGACATGATCACATGTCACTGCAAGACTTCATTACTCACTTGCCAGCACACACATATACAGGAAGACTCAAAGGTAAATACAGCCATCTGCAGACAATGGGAGTCATCAAGATTCCAAACCATCCTTAATGGCCCACACTCTACATAATTACAATAGGCCCTCAGAGTTATGTTTTATATTTCTAGTTTTAGATACAAGAGTGGTACATTGATACAAATCAGATTATCATACTCAGTAGATTATAAACTTTGTAATGATACCTTACAAGAGACCTTTTGCATGAAGCATATCCCAGTTACATTATATCACTTATTACCGTATTTTCTCTAAATCTATCCCAGTTACATTATATTGACTTATTATTATATTTTTATAAAACCATGTAGACTGCACAACGTCACAGCTACCTACCCAAGCAATACAAAAGAAGAAGACTAAGCTTATGTAGTAACTCCCATATGAGGGCCAGTGGGAAGCAGATCTCCTGGGAGGTTGTCCCCGTGATAACTTGAGCTAATCCCGGAGATGGAGTTGAAGTTTAGTGCCTGAATCTTGAATCAGACCAGTGTTCTCCAGGGAACCATTAAATAGCATAGAATACCGGGATGATCTAGTCAGGTAGGCAGCTGTGTTCTGAATCAATGTGTAGGGTTTATTTGTTGTTTTTAAGATCAGCATTTTCTTATGAGGGTACAAAGAACTAAAGTAACAGTTCTGTAGATCACATGTGTGTGGATCACTTTGGTTAAATCAAAGTCTGGCAAGAGTGAATACAATTGTAATAACAGACTTATGCTGGCTGCCCAAAATAGCTTGGTTTGGAGAAAAGGTTTCTGGATTTTCCAGGATTTTACAATGTTCAGAACTGCCAAACAATATGAAGGAGCAAGAGGGTGTCACATGCAGTAAAATGAAGGGGCTGCAGGATGTGCTGGCGATTTAAAACGTACCTCAGCAGGAACTTATTTCTTCCATTATCAAGGAAAACAAGGTATTCAGTAAGTGCGTGGGCACTTTAGGGGCCTGACTCTCTGCTTACACACACAAGTATAAATCTGGTATAATTCCATTAAAGTCAAAGGGGTTACATAACTGATGTGTAAGTAAGATCAATATCAGGCCCTTCATATAGAGTCAGCAGTTTCTGCCTTCTTAGCAATCCCTGAGAGCATGGAATAAGCGGGAATTGATGTTTTTCTTTTCTAAATATTTTCACTTCAGCATTTATAGCCATCCGAGTCTAGTTCACTGCAGTTGCAATCCTTGCTGTGAATAAACCCACTACCCTTGGGTGGGTGTTAGTTGCTTGTGCAACACTTTGGATAAGAAATAAAATTCTGAAAGCAGCAAGATAGGCAAATGATCTGGAATGCTGCTGAGCCAGAATTGAAATACATCCAGACTATACATCTGCTTTATTAAAGAGCGAGAAAAGTTTCATCGAGGCAAAGAAGCAATTTTGTTAGATGGGTTTATCAGCAGTGGTCCTATGCCCCAGAGAGTTGGCGTGTCTATTGGAGGACATAGATATATCATTAAATTCAAAGAAGCCTGTTCTTTTATTTCTTCCAACAAAGCAGAAGTAGTAGAGAGAACAAAATTGGATTCTTTGAAGGACTAAAATGTGTGGACTTTCAATAATCCCAGAATCTGTATGGTTTTTTTTTCCAGTGGTGACATTGCTTTTCCCCTAAGACTGTTTGACATTCTGAAGGGAGACTTTCTACTTTTGTAGAGACACCCTCCCTCCTGTTGGGTTTTCTTATCTACACTTTGGAAAAGTTTTTACCTGTTCGGTTTTTGGACTTATTTATAGATTTCTTAACCTGAGTATCAACAAAGTAATTTCCTGTGTTTTACAATTACTTTAGTTACATTGTTTTTATGGTAGATCAACATTGGTTATTTCTACAAGATAGTTTGTTCTACTGTCCTCGGGAGGACAGAGGTTATTTGCAATAATAGTGAGTCTTGGAGGAAATGTAGTACAGCCTATTAAACTATTTGATATAGCACGGTCAGGTTTAGTTACTTGTTCCTGCATTTGGTTTTTTATCATCAGAATTTACTGAATTATCTCCTTATGATTAGTTGAGAACCCATAACTCCAGCTGATCAATTGGAGCTACAGATGCTCAGCACTTCTGAATATCAAGACCTATCATTGACATGGCAAGTCAATGAACTACGGGTTACCTAGCTCATTCCTCAGCCAGTGTTGTTCCCTATTGTATGTTTTCTGGTGCTCTGTCTGGCCCTGATTAAAATGAGCCAAGTACTGGAGCTTCCACCACTTTCCTAGGGAGACTGCCATTCCACAATCTAATAAGGTTACAGCAGAACCTCAGAGTTATGAACAACAGAGTTACGAACTGACCAATTAACCACACACCTCATTTGGAACCGGAAGTTTGCAATCAGGCAGCAGCAGACACAAAACAAAAAAGCAAATACAGTACAGTACTGTGTTAAACGTAAATTTATAAAAAATAATAAAGAGAAAGTTTAAAAAAGGGTTGACAGGATAAGGAAACTGTTTCTATACTTGTTTCATTTAAATTAAGATGGTTAAAAGCAGCATTTTTCTTCTGCATAGTCAAGTTTCAAAGCTGTATTAAGTCAATGTTCAGTTATAAACTTTTGAAAGAACAACCATAATGTTTTGTTTGGAGTTACAAAGATTTCAGAGTTACAAACAACCTCCATTCCTGAGGTGTTCGTAACCCTGAGGTTCTACTGCATTAGGAATGTCTTTTCCTGACACTCAGCCCAAATTGCCCTTTGTTCAGCTTCATCAGCCACTTAACCAATAGTTAAGAGACTCTCCCCATCTCCTCCTACAGGCTGACTAGGGGTATGTCTACAGCAAAAAAAACCCTATGGCTGGCCCGTGCCAGCTGACTCAGTCTCACGGGGCTTGGGCTGCAGGGCTGTTTCATTGCTGTGTAGACTTCTTGGCTCCGGTGCTCTGAGACCCTTACACCTTGGAGCATCGCAGAGTCCAGCTCCAGCCTGAGCCTGGAAGTCTACACAGCAATGAAACAGCCTGAGTCGACGGGAATGGGCCAGCCATGGGTTTTTCTTTGCTGTGTAGACATACCTCTTTTCATTATTCCTCTCCTGGGCTCAGCAGTTCATTATGTGTGTGTAACAGGGTGAAGCCTGGGCCAGGGCCAGGCAACCCTAATTACAAAGGATGCACAGCTGCACAAGGATCAGCTGATTCCCTATGAAGAGTATCAGGAAATGGAAGTGAGAGAGGGGCTGAGAGTGTTGCAGGAACCACCAGAGACACGAGGCCTGGCAATAGTTTTGGAGGAGAGACCCCCTGAGGGCAGAGAGACTATAGAGGATAGGTCCATCAATGGCTATTAGCCAAGATGGGCAGGGATGGTGTCCCTAGCCTCTGTTTGCCAGAAGCTGGGAATAGGCAACAGGGGATGGATCACTTGATGATTGCCTGTTCTGTTCATTGGGGGGGGGGGGGGGGGGGGGCACCTGTCATTGACCACTGTCAGAAGACAGGATACTGGGCTAGATGGACCTTTGGTCTGACCCAGTATGGCCATTCTTATGACAATAGGGTAGTTACCTAATGTTGTATTCATTTTGGTTTGTTGTTTTGGAAAATAAATAAAGCTCTGCTGGTAGGGCCTTGCAAGACTGACCTATTGTGAGTTTAGTTGGGGAGACATGGGGTGGGGGGGGAGTTTGATGGCAGGGGGCTTGCAGTGTGACCTCTGGCCACAAGGGGGTTCTCTGGAGAAGTCTACCCTCTGACATTCCCTCCTGAGGGTTTGTTCCTCTTGTTACTCACTGCAGTAGATCTGGCCGGGCCTTTCCCACTGGCTGATATGGAGAATTTTCTGCATATTTCCCTCTGGATCCCCTACATGAGCCTTCCTGCATCCCTCTTAGCAATTAAATGTATTTAGTCTTTTTAATCTTTCCTTTAATCTTTAATCACACCTCCAATCCCTTATGTGTCTCCTTTCTAAATTCTCTCTAATTCGTTGATGTTTTTCTGTTCCCAGGATGCCCTGCACTGCAGGCAATATTCTAAATGCTGTCAGTGCCATGTAGTAAGGTACTATTCTCTCCTTAGAATATGACTAATAATGTTATTGTACTAATGACCTTGCAAACACTTCATATACTTTAAATTGAATCCACTGCTGCAAAGTTGTGTTGTCTGGCAAGGAAAATACTTTTAAAAGCACAACAGAAGAGTTTGTTCCAAAAGCCCATTATGGAGGGGTCATTCCACTTAGCTCACAGTGGGGAAAAAGAAATACTGATATCTTAAAAAAAAAAACTTAGCAGAACAATGTCTTTTGGTGTGTAGATTAGTAATGTAGCTCTGAGTGAAGAAAATTAATGGAGAAAATTGCAAGCCATTAGAGCTACAATTAATTCTGAATGTACCTGCTAACCTCATTATTCAAAAGGCCTCATTTGGAGATACTGCCTGGTGTATGATGTGACCTAGAATACAGAGATAGTGTACAATTACTTTAAAAGAAAGATCCTGTTTCAGAAAAAGCCCAGATCTGATGTGGCTATACACTGGGAACTAAACACAACAGGATTAAATTAAACCCGTACGTCAGCAGCTCACTGAATATCTCTCTAACATAAAGCCACGTTACACTGTTCCGCTGCATCAAGCAGAAAGTGGGATTTGAATTTAGAGCCTGGTCCCCATTCATGTGAATAGCCCCTTAAAGAGCTGGCAGGATATTAGTTTTTCATTTCAGCTATTCATTATCCTATTGACATTGTAAATGTCAACATATTTCCAGATTGCCTGCCCCCTGGAACAAAATTGCTGTCTGCAAGAATAAATGCCATACCAAGCTATAGCTTTTTGCTGTTCCCCAGTGGTTTTCAGCACATCATTAAGAAGTCAAAATAGAGACTATTGACTAAAACTGTCCCCTGTCTGAGTGTATCTCATCCCTTGAGAAAGGTACCATGAATAACTATTATTCTGTTTTCACTTAAAATGTTGTCTTCGTGTCCATTCCTTGGGAAATGCTGTACGTAAAAGTCCAGCTACAAAATCCGTGGACTGTCTGGTAAGCATGATACTCCTGCTTCTGCATCAGGAAGTGGTGGAAACATCTCTGTAGTGAAAGAGGCTGGGATTTTCTTAGGGAGTTATGCACCCAATTCTCACATATTTAGGTAGATAAAATGAAGAAATATAAGTGATACAAAAATACACCTGTACTTTTGCAAGGGACAGTTCTTATGTACCATAATGTGCATATCTCAAAAAGATCAGGGGTGTAAATGGGCTTTTAAGTATTTTAGAACCCAGATAATCCAACTAGGCACCAAATTGACTGGGGAAGATCAACACTGGGGGGGGAGCGGGGGGGGGGTGTGAAGTTGTTGGTTTGATTTGGGGTCTTTTTTTAATTATTGTTAATTATTTAATTAATCTCTAGAGATTTAAATACATTGAGGGGTGGCTTACAATTGGAACTAAACTTTGTGGCTTAGTACCATCTCCCTACACTGTATTAAACAATACACCCAGACAATTTTATAATAAGAGCACAGTGGATTTTTTTTTCTCTCCGAGCTTGCAAGGAAATGTAAAAAGCCATGCTGACAAACCTCCTCATTAAGAGAGAAAATAGAAATGCTAAAGAACTGTCAGATAAAGGTTTCTTATAATTTCTCTTTAAATATGACATGAAGCAGTTATTGCATATTTTTATTAGCTATTAGAATTCCATTTACAATCTTATTTTATACAGTGATGGCAGGTTTTTCTTCCATCATTAGCTAATTCAGTTTGTCTCTGAAATATATTAATTACCACCTGCTATGAACACACTTACAATATGTTCCACATTTCAACAATTAAAAAGACATAACATTTCAGACCACTGAACAGATGAAAAGGGAGGAAAAGTTCAGGCATTAGTCACTGAAATGTGATGTGAAAAGAAAGTATCCCAGAAGAACTAAAACTAACATAACCTGAACATCATATTAATAGGTTAGTTTCCTTCTGCATCTCATTAGAACTTTGCTCATATAAATGAAATATTTCAATTTCATTGCCTAATATATTCTATGAAATATACCAGTGTTGTAATACTTTGTATTTTCCACACACAGTTCTTTTTAACTCAAATGTTTAGACTACCTCATCTTAACAGCTTAAAAAAAGCCATAAACAGGGCAGCACAGGACACAAATTCCAGAATATTGAAAAGGTTGCAGCAGTACAACAGAAAAGCATTAGCTTAATCCAAAAAGAGTTTCACAAATAGAGTAAAAAACTGTTCAAAATACATGTCAGACTCATCATATCATTACAATAATTTTACATTTAGTTATGAATATAACAGCAGATACTGTAGAGATACTCTGCTGTTGCAAAAATGGAGACAGAGAATAAACTGGAGCTCTCAAATCTTTTAAAGTAACTAATGCCCCAGTCCTACATTGAAAGGTACCCATGTGGAAACCCATAGACCTTGGGGCCTTAAAGCAAAAACAAAAAGTGACTTCTGGGATTTATCACCCAGCTTAACCCACTCTTTAGCATCAGTGCCCTGAGATTCTTTCCCACATTTGGCACATTAATTAACTCATTGTCACAATAGCTTTGTGAGGTAGGTATTACTTCTCCCATCACAGAGATGGAGAAGCAGAGGGTATGTCCACACTACGAAATTAGGTCGATTTAATATAAGTCGATTTTTTAGAAATCGATTTGATACAGTCAATTGTGTGTGTCCCCACTTAAGACCATTAAGTCAGCGGAGTGCGTCCACAGTACCGAGGCTAGCGTCGACTTTGGGAGCGTTGCACTGTGGTAGCTATCCCACAGTTCCCGCAGTCTCCGCCGCCCATTGGAATTCTGGGTTGAGCTCCCAATGCTTGATGGGGCAAAAACATTGTCGCGGGTGGTTCTGGGTACATGTCGTCAGGCCCCCTCCTCCCCCCGTGAAAGCAACGGCAAAAAATCCTCTCTCACCTTTTTTCCTGGGTTACCCGTGCAGACAACATACCACGGCAAGCATGGAGCCTGCTCCGCTCACTGTCACCATACGTCTCCTGGGTGCTGCTGGCAGACGCAGTACTTCAGTGCTGTCTCCTGGTTCCTCCTGGCCGGCCTCGGTGAGGTCGGTCAGGGGCTCCTGGGCAGACAAGGGTGCTCCTGGCCGGCCTCGGTGAGGTCGGTCGGGGGCGCTTGGACATAAATGGGAGTGACTCCAGGTCATTCCCTTCTTTAAGTTTCATCTAATGGAGATTCAGTCCTGCCTGGCATATCGGGCAAGCCTACCAAAGAACCAGAGAGGCAAATGGCCACTCCGGGTCAGAGTCCCAGACATGCCGCTTCTATGATGAGCTGCATGCCGTTCTAGGGGGTGCCCCTACAACTACCCCACCCCTGTGTTCCCTCCTCCTCCACCCCTCCCGGGCTACCTTGGCAGTTATCCCCCCATTTGTGTGATGAATTAATAAAGAATGCATGAATTTGAAACAACAATGACTTTATTGCCTCTGCAAGTGGAGATCAAAGGGGGGAGGGGAGGGCGGTTGGCTTACAGGGAAGTAGAGTGAACCACCATTCTGCACTTGCTCAGCCTATAGTTGAACTGCTCCTTACTACTGTCCAGGCTTCATGAGCCATGGGAGCATGGGATAGGCTGGGGTAGGTGCGACCACGCGGTGCTGCCGACTGGGAGAGCAGCCTGAGGCTCTCCGCCTTCTAGGTCCAGGAGCCCACCTTCGGTGGGTTGGGAGGGTACTGGCTCCAGGGTGATAAACAGTTCCTGGCTGTAGGGGGGAAACGGTTTCTCCGCTTGCTTGCTGTGTGCTATCTTCAACCTCCTCCTCCTCATCATCTTCCTCGTCCCCAAAATCCGCATTCCTGTTGCATGAGAATCCATTGACGGATTCCACACACAGGGCTGGGGTAGTTGTAGGGGCACCCTCTAGAGTGGCATGCAGCTCATCATAGAAGCAGCATGTCTGGGGCTCTGACCCAGAGCGTCCGTTTGCCTCTCTGTTTTTTAGGTAGGCTTGCCTCAGCTCCTTAAGTTTCACGCGGCACTGCTGCGGGTCCCTGTTATAGCCTTTGTCCTTCATGCCCTTGGAGATTTTTTGCCATGTTTTGGCATTTCGTCTTTTAGAACGGAGTTCTGATAGCATGGATTCGTCTCCCCATACAGCGATCAGATCCAGTACCTCCCGTTCAGTCCATGCTGGAGCTCTTTCGCGATTCTGGGACTCCGTGGTCACCTGTGCTGATGAGCTCTGTAGGGTCACTTGTGCTGATCAGCTCGCCATGCTGGCCAAACAGGAAATGAAATTCAAAAGTTTGCGGGGCTTTTCCTGTCTACCTGGCCAGTGCATCTGAGTTGAGAGTGCTGTCCAGAGCGATCACAATGGAGCACTCTGGGATAGCTCCCGGAGGTCAATACCGTCTAATTGCGTCCACACTACCCCAAATTCAACCCAGCAGGATCGATTTCAGCACTAATCCCCTCATCGGGGAGGAGTACAGAAATCGATTTTAAGAGCCCTTTAAGTCGACAAAAATGGCTTTGTCATGTGGACGGGTGCAGGGTTAAATCGATCTAACGCTGCTAAATTAGACCAGGGCAGAGACTCAGAAAGATTCAATGACTTGCTCAAAGTCATATAACAAATCAGTAGCAAAGTGGGCACGAGACAAAGGTTTTCTGATTCTGTGACCTGTTCTTCAACCTTATCATAAGTGTTTTTCATTATAAAAGATGTAGACACACATTAATACTGTACTATGGGAATTAAATACATGATATGCTGAGGTACTTTGCCAAAGCTAGTCATATTGTGACCTATTAATAAATACTTATACAACTAAATGGTCACATCCATTTAGTTATTGATTACAAGTGGTGTCAATGTTTCTCAGGTACATGTCTTTCTAAAGTTGTTATGGCAAAGAATATAACTGCGTTAACAAATGAGTTTACTTCAATAGAATAATCCATGTTCCTTCCCCTTCATTCTTCTCACTAGCACCCAAACACAGTAACTGATAGAGCTATTATTTCAAAAGAATATCAGTGAAACTACACAAAGGGCAAAATACAAAAGACATGGTTTATGGTCCCTTTGCTAATTAGAACTCTGGTTTTGTTGTTTTAAGACTATATTGTTCCAAATGGTTGTGTTTTTTCCTTCTACAGTTCTGTGAAAAAATGCTGCTACTTTGATCATTGGTTTAAAAAAAAGGGTTAGGTCAGGAAGCTCAACAAAATGCAGAGGTGAATATCATCTCTCTTTAATAGGTTTTTCATGGAGCTTTTAATAATGGATTTGAAAATGAAAAGACTATTTTTCTTAAAATGCAAATGTCTGGAAAGGCACAAATAGGTCTACAGTGCTATTTTTTCTGTTGGTCTCCCAGTTATTATATTATAATGTTGGTCTCCCAGTCATTATATAAAAAGACTTAAGCAATCAGTTCAGTAGAGTGAGTTGATTAATCTCTCATACAGTTCCACTTGCCCTACTTCAGAAAAAGAAACCACAAAAGACATTGTACAATCTGTCATCTATCTCTATGCATACTTTAAATTTCAGTAGAACATCCCAATTCCTAAGTAAATTAATAGAGGTGCCACTAAGTTCAGTACTTCTAAAAGTAACCTCCACATGGCCAACAGCACATAACATTTATCTGCCAGGTTCATTTCAGCACATCTTTTTCTTTTCAACTGCCTTGTCTTAACAGTGAAGATGTTCTTAGGTTTTCCACTAGTACTGGAACTGCTTTTCTAGGATTAAACATATTATCAGTTGCTTCTCCCCTTGTTGGCAAATCTGCTATATCAGGGCCCACTCCAAAGCCAAAGTGGAGGCTTTCCACTCACTTTAGATCAGGCCCTGAGAGCTTGATTGTGCTACCTGTAGTACCTTTTTTACCTTTGTTTGTTTGTTTGTTAAAAACACTTATGTTGTGGTAGTGCCTAAAGGCCACTATCAAGTTGGGCCCATTGTACTAGGTGCTATACAAACATCTAAGAAATTATGGTCCCATTTCTTAGCTCTGATGCCTTCAAGGAGGTTCCAGGGCTTTTTCAGGTAGGAAGAGGTGGCTGTTACAGGAGCATGAGGCATCCAACTTGGCAGGTGACCGAGATCCAATGGCTTCTCACCTGTGCTGATGACTTTAGCCCATGCTTATTAAACTTTTGAGAGCATGGGTTTCGGGTTTGCAAAAGCATCTATCCTGGAAAACAAGACTCAGTTCAATTAGATTAGAGGCATGATATAAATATTTTGCATAGTTCTACTGCAGACCTCTTTCAATTTTGGAAACAATCAGAATATGTATTTATTCTGTTACAATGATGTTTGTAGCTCTTTGATTTCACCTGTGCTAACTAAATAGATAACTGGCGAATAGAATTCTCATTTATAGATCTATTTTGTATTTATTTTGTTTAACTTCCATGACTTCTGTTATAATTCCTCAGTGATCAATATAGGCTGTTCAGCTCCCAGCATGAGTTTTAGTGTAACTGTAAATTTTCACATTTGACAATTTAAATACTTTCTTGAGACACATTGCATTTTTTGTAATGAATAATTAGGACATTATCCTTAAAAGAAGCAACTTCTTAACTTACCTTTAGCAAGACGAAGGACCAGTGGTAATGTCTTCTGGCATAAACTTCCCAAGGATAAGACACAAAAAATAAATGTCATTGGCCCAAAACGTTAAAGTAAAATATAATCTAAAATTTCACCAAAAATAAAACGTTATTAAAATAAAACTTTAACTTAAAGGTTTTACAGTTTAACAAACTCTGGTGCTAAAACCAATGGATTGGTATAAAAACAACCCAAAAAATCTGCAGCTGGGACTAAAATGGTCTGGTAGGTTGTTTTTCTAATTATGTCAGAAGCTGTCACGGCAAAGAAAAAAGCTGCATCTGAAAGAGAGTCAGATCCAGTGCATTTAATATAGTGCTCTGAGTTAGAGAAAGAGAGAGATATTGAGGGCATTGTTAATAATGACTGGCACTTTGTTTACTCTTCTTCCTTTGAACTAAAAATGAAAAAAAAAAAAACCAAAGCAAGTGTTCATCTCTACAGAACACTTGATATGTCATGAGAGAAATTTCCAGTGGCTGCTTTAAGCATTCATAAGCCAAAATATGCAATGAACTTGAAAAATAAAGAAATGACACATTAAAACAGCAGTGGTTCATAAAATAAATATAACTAAAAAGTCTGGTGGTGTGGAGGTGGGTGTAAAATAGCCGAGAAAAAATTCAAAATGCTTAAAATTATGAGCAGTTCCTTGTTTGTTAGAAATTCAAAACTATGGACCCATTTTAAATTAAATTAAAATGAGCACAATTTTGAATACAATTGTTCTCAGAAATAAAAGTAGGGCATTGGGGGAGACCCTCAAAAATGACTGAAATGAAATTTTACTGAGTATTTAAAAAAGAAGTGTCTGAAATGTCACACCAAGCTTCATTGATTTTAATGTGAACGGGATGTTTTCACTTCAAGAATGACACGCCCAGAACTGAGACTGAGTTAAAAATTACATTTTTCAATAGAAAATGTCATCCTGATTTTGGAAAAAATGAAGGATACAATATAGATAAAACTTTCATTGCAATGCTGGCTGCTTGATATCACTACCAACAGAGTGCTGGATTTGTCTGCGATAGTTGGTGAGTATGGGCATGGCATTGTAGTGTTGATGCTCTCAAGGATGGGTTAGGCAGGTAAAGTGGAGGAGAATGGGTGGAGGGGAGGAGAAGGTGCAGGAACTCAAATGCAGCTGCAAATCAAAATCAAGTTAGTATGTCAAATTTTTGGCTTTACGGTATCCCTTCATTTTTTTTCATACAATGGAATTTTGTCTCTTAAAGTTCTTTTTTTGCCCTTAGAAGTTCTAATACTTCCACTTTGCCAGAAGGAAATAATGGTGGAGCTTACACGAGGGAAAGAAAATCCTTTTTTATAGCACTCTTTTTAGTTGATGAAGTAAAAGAAAGGAAAATAAAAATAATGTTGTCAGTGAGGCTCAATTGGTAGCTCTCTTGCCTGGGATCCTAAAGTCTAACATGCTTGCCTCTAGGCCATTTGTCTTCAGGCCAATACAAGTCCCATATTCCAGGTTCTAAATCCAGTACTGACAATGTGATGTAGTGCTTTTTTGCCTAACTGTGTTGGCTGTCCAGATGGAAGTGAAAGCTCCCTATGGCATGTTTTGAAAAGGGGAGGAGATAACCCCAGGGTGAGTCTAATGAATGACTTTTCCCCCTCAGTAAAATAGGTTCTTATGTCAGAGCATATCATCTGCCAAAGTTGTCTGCATACAGTCACTGCACTACTACTATCTAACTCATCACTCTGAAAAACTACATTTTGTTTCACTATAAAGAGTTTGGAATTCTATTGGTGTAAATAATTAGAAGGTTTGGCAAAATTTGTTATCAGCAAAGGAATCTTTTCCAAACCTCCTTAAAGCAAAACAAATATAAATTTAACAGACATTTGACAGCTCATATCACAGTAGCATCACACATGGATGCCAGAAAAGTAGGTGTGATTTCTCTTCGAAGATGTCTCACTAGTGAAATATTATTTTAGGTTTTTTCTGTTTTATTCTGTTACGTGAAAGTCTTGTTTATTTGTATTGAGGTAGCATCCAGAGGCCCCAATCCCACAGTGCTGGGCACTGTACAAATATATCACAGAAATGGCCCCTGCCCTGGAGAGTTCATAACATAAATACAAGAGTATAAACAACAGGTGGCTACAACATATGGGGGAACATAAATAATACTTGGACAATTTAGATCAGTATGAAAAGCAATGATCAATTTTCATTTTGTTCTGAGATCAGGTGAAAGATGGAAATACACCAAAGTTGAGAATCAAGAGCATGAACTTGTACTGAGTCACCATAAAAAGTAAGGGCTTTATGGCTTGCATCAGATGTTTAATCATGCTTGTGCAATCTGTCAAATGTAGTTTTTCTTGGTGTAGTTTCAGGGATGGTGGGATGATTTAGCTGAGAGCATTCTGGTTTTTAAAATCTTTGAAAAATATAGCACAAGTGGAACAAATCCTTTTAAATTAGGGGGATCGAGCAAATCATCATTCTCAAGCTGGTTAGAAAAATCAACTTCATGGATTGTGTTAGATGTCAAATCACTTAAGGCATATCTCTTCACAATTGTTCAGCTCATTCACTGTGAGTCGAGCTGCCAGTTATGACCAATGCAGCAGCCTGGTGATTATTCAACACTTTACACAGTGCACACTTTCTAATTTGCTTTTCCAAAATGTGTTTTTATATAATGTGAAGGACAGCTATGTGATCCTATAGCATCTGGAAGCAACGAGTGCTGCTCAGAGAAGATGCTGTAACTGGGAGAAGCTGCAGCAGTATGGACAAGTGTGACACCTTCCATTTGGTTCAGATGCCACAAAAAGCTATAGGTCCTACTGATTTCTTTTGGAATACAATCCCTTGGTGGCACAATACATGACTTGACAGAAACTCCAGCACAGAAGTTGTAATGCCTTTGGCCTTGTAACAGAGTGGAAGGATTGTCCTTTTGCTTCACCCTATAGGTACATGTTGGGACCCTGCCTGGGAGCTGTGAAATAACTGCTGATGACTCACAGGGACAGGTGTGGTTCCTTAGATTCCCCTCTAAATATGAGGGAGGAGAGAGTAGCTTAGCGACAAAACAACCTAGTGTCTGGGACCGAGTCCTGAGGGAAGAAATACTAGGTTTAGCCAAATCTATAGTAAAGGAACTTTAGGAGTAGCCATGCCCGGGGAGAAGGTTTAGACTGAGGATTATTTAGAGTTGGTTTGGAATTACCTTTTTCTTAAATTATACCCCTGAAAAAATGTTTGTTTTATTATTTGTATTATCAAAGCACCTATGAGCCCTAGTTATGGATCAAGATCCCATTGTGCTAAGACCCTGCTCCAAAGAACTTTGAGTCAACATTAGATTGCCTGGAAGTAGGGTTGCCAATTTTGGTTGGATGTATTCCTGGAGATTTCATCACATGGCATAATCTTTAATTAAAGATCAATCTTTAATTCCTGGAGACACCAGGCCAATCCTGGAGGGTTGGCAACCCTACCTGGAAGTGAGGACCGAGAAAAAGGCCCAAATTTAAGAATATAGCCTAGTTGCTGGCCTGAGTGACTGGCAGGAAGGGGTGGTGAGAGTTTTGTGGAGGAAGATGAAGAGCTCTGTTTTAGCCATGTAGAGTTTGAGCTGTCAGCTAGACATCCATGTGGAGATATCAGAGAGACAGGCTGAGATTTTAGCTTGGACGAAGGAATTAGGTCTGGAGTACAGAGGTAGATGTGTGAGTCATCAGCATTGAGATAGTGGCTTAATTTTGTGCTTGTGGATGAGATTACGGTGATGAGGTTCACCCCACATTAGCCTGGAAAGGGTTAATGAGGCTCATAAGGGGCCAATTAACCTGACAGGCCACACCTGAGGGAGAATTAGGCTTGATAAGCAATCCTGAATTGAGGATGGAGCCCAGATGAGCAGGAGCAGGCGGGGCCGGTATAAGGCCAGGAAGAGAGGACAGCAAAAGGCTGCAGTGTGGAAGCCTGCAGTCAGTCTCTGGGCTTAGAGAAGGAAAGGAGAAAGCCCAGGGGGAGAGTAGAACCCCTGCGATCCTGGCCCTGCGGGAAGAGTGTACCCAGAGTGGTGGAGCAGAAGCCTGATAGGAGTGGAGTAGGAAAGGCTCAGGGAAACTGCAGCAAGGTTTGGGACGGTGTAGACCTTGGACACTGATTCAAGGGTTTCTGAGCTGGAACCTGGAGTAGGGGGTGGGCCCAGGTTTCCCTATCAGCCACTGAGGAAGTGGCATTGCCTTGGATTGGAGGACAGTGGATATGATACCCGGTCAGCCTGTCCAGTGAGACTTTCATCCCTCGGAAGGGAGACACCTGATAGTGACCTGACCGAAGGGCCAGGCCATGAAAAGGGAGCACCCCAAGCCAGGGAGAGGGAGCACCCCAAGTCACAAAGAGGAAGCACTGCAACTCCTGGAACATGAGGCAGCTGCAGTGTGAACAAGAGAGAGAAGGAGGCATCAGACCCAGCAGAGCTATTCCCCAGATGTAGCCCCAAGGAGGTACCCCTAGCGGTAAGTAGAGAATCCCATGACAATTGCCTAGACTTACCATATAGAGGGAGAAGAGAAGGGGACCAAGGACAGAGAAAATTGGAGAGGGGATGAGGAGCATCCTCTGAAGGTTCCTCGAAAGGAGTAATTAGAGAGGTAGGAGGAGAACCAGAAGACGACAGAGTCTTGGAAGCAAAGAGAGGACAAAATTGCAAGAAGAAGAGCATGTCAGTGGTGACGAAGATATCGTAACAGGCTAAGGAGGATGAGGATGGAGTACAAGATTTGGCTTGAAGAGGTCATTACAGACTTTGGTAAGAGCCGTTTCAGTGGAGTGCAGGGTGGTTGCTGGACTGAAAAAGGTCTAGCATTGAATTAGAGGAGAGGAACTCCAGACAGCGATTGTAAACCGCATGTTCAATGAGCTTTAAGATGAAAGGGAGATGGGGGGGAGTTGGAGAAGCAAATGGGGTCAGGAGTGAGTTATATAAGATGGGAAAGACTGAAGCATGATTGTGTTGTGAGAGGTTAAGGAGAAGAGTATTGGGGGAGGGAGATGAGATTGGGTGTGAAGGAGATCAGGAGATGGGATGGGATGCAGTCAGGAGGTGTTAGAAGACCACAGCTGGTGGGTGTGTGCTAACAACACAGCATATTTCACTACTGATTTAAAGTGCAATTTTTGTATTGATAAAAAATTGTCAGCAAAAAATATTTCTACTATCCTGTCAGCAAAAGCCTTCGTCCCTTTATGAGAGCCTGCCTGATGCAGATTGCACTTTGTACTTTTTAAGCTTCTTTTTTTGGGGGGGTGGAGGAGGGCATGGACTAGGGGGAATATAGACAAAGCAGGAGAATTCTGTAGGTGTGAGTGTGTCCTAAAGGCAGTATAGAAATGTTGTCAGTTGATGCTATGTTACATGCAAACACTTCTACATTTCGGGCTGTTTAAGTTTACACTCCCCTGCTCCCACTCGCACAGGTTTCAACCGCAAATCTATTTATCTAAAAGTTTTCAGCTGAGCCCCTTGCTTGACCCAGGCCAAAGCCTCTGTGCTAAGTGAAGGAGATGGAGTCTTACTAGGGTTGCCAGGTGCCCTGTTTTCAACCGGAACGTCCGGTCGAAAAGGGAACGTGGCAGCGTAGGTCTTACAGAGCACAGTATAGTATTGCACAGGGGCCATGAACTTATTGTGTGCTTCTCTCAGCCTTGGCCCCACTATACTGCAAAGCTGCACCTCTCCTGTTGCCTATCATGTTGTCTGCGCTGTTGGAGAGGGGCAAGATTTGCTCCATAATGTTGATTCTGTTTTCTAAAGCTAGAGCCTCTGATCCAGCCAGCCTGTAGACAGGAGAGCAAAGATGTTAATAAGCCATCATAGATCATCAGGGCTGGAAGGGAGCTCAGGAGGTCATCTAGTCCAACTCCCTGCTCAAAGCAGGCCCAATCCCCAGACAGATTTTTGCCCCAGATCCCTAAATGGCCCCCTCAAGGATTGAACTCACAACCCTAGGTTTAGCAAGCCAATGCTCAAACCACTGAGCTTTCCCTCCCCCTGTTTACACTAGCTTGGTTGTGAGCCCGGCCAGGGTGGACCAGTACTTGGTGCAAGTTAGAGGAGCTTTCAAGATGCTATAACTTATGCGGGCAGGGGACTGGACTTGATGACCTTTCGAGGTCCCTTCCAGTCCTAGAATCTATGAATCTATGCCTGGTTCCCAACAGCCAGAAGGGGCAGTTCCAGCAACCGGGGCTTACTGGGATATAAAGATGCTACATTTATACCTCTTTTCTCTGGGAGCAGCCACAGCACCAGGGGCCTAGAGAACCGATGGCCTATGAGAGACTACTGTAGCCGTACACAACCCAAGGATTCTTCTGTGCTGGGGGAATCCTCAGGGGACTGCTCTGCACCTGGAGCAGCACAAAGCAGCCAGAGTAGAGCCAAGATACTGGATCTGTATTTATATTTGTTTTCAAACCATGTAGTCTGAATTAACACTGCTTCAAAATGTTGTAACAAATACAAAAGGAGAGACATGAAAGCTGATGTTTCCCTGATTGTGTCTTTAGAGGGTGCTGCTCTTAGAATATATTAGCATGTAAGAAAAATTTGTGTGGTGAGAATTAACAGTGGGAGCAATATGACCTAAATAATTTAAAGAGGCTGACAGTCAGTGAAGTGCTTTGCCTGTTCTGTTCTCCTGTCTGCCTTAATGAGCACAGAGTTTAGAACTCTGTTAAGTCTTGCATTTAAATTGACCTATTTGAATTTATAATAAAAGGACTGAATTAGAATAAAAATATTGTAATTATTTGCCTGACATAATTAATATTAATGCTGCTAATAGTGTCAATGACATAATAGGTCTTCAGCATGGCTGATCATTAACTGGGAAAGCCAAACTTTCCTAAAGTGTTTCAGGAGTCCTATGTAGTTTTTGTAGAATGTTGATATGTGGTGGTAATTAGAGAGAACAATAGGCAAGTAAAATAATGCCTTTCACTTTCTTAGTGTTCCCTTAGCCTATCAGCAGAGGCCAGTAGTGGTATGAAATGTTTGGTATGTGTCTTGTTGTACTGTTTGCATGTAGAGAAATGTTCCATTCCCACTTCACCTCAAGACTTGCATGCTGGGAATTTAAACTGGTGGAAAAAGACACCAACAAAACCTAGAAATGTAGATGGTTTTTAAAGGTATTGGTGAAAAAAAAGATGTATTTTTAAACCAGGAGACTCTGAACACTACCTCAGCTCAAAAAAGATCAACTGATTACCTTAATCCAAGGATTTAGAGTAAATTACCTACTATCTATCACAAAGAAAACATCTTTTGAAGATAAAATACTACAAGTATTAAATATTTTGAAGACACAGAAACTAAACTATTACAATCCCTTGTCTATTACTAACCCATAACTGCTTATTTGTAACATTACTGCTGCATTACATTCAGTGTGTAAGAAAATCATTCTTTTTTAACTTTTTTTTTTTTGTAATTTGTTATATATATTTTAAAGACAAACATAGTTTAATTCAAGATTTGTCTTTTTTTTTTTTCCTGCTGGAACTCATGAATAAGGGAGTGTTGATTTCATGACTCCAATGGCCATGTGATAAATTCATAACTCTGGAATTCATGTTCATATGCAAGTTTGAGAAGAACTTACTTTCACAAAATCAACAGTACTTGGTGGTTTCAATAAATGTGCAATATTGGCATCATTTTCATGAAACCAGTCATTACTTCCATCCAGTGTAACATTTTTTTTAAAAGCTGGAAAAATAAAAGGGATCACAAACAAAAGAAAACCCCAAAGATATGAAAAGCAATCAGTTGAAAACCGCATAAAAACCTACTAATAAAATGAAACTTAAAATTTATTCTACATCTCAGTTTGCAAAGCTCTGGCTATCTGAAAAGCAGGAAGCTGGCGAATAGCTGGCTTCAAATTTTAAATAACCAGTGAGAAGGAGCTTACAAAGAAAAAAATATAGAGCTAAATCATTCCTTGCATGGTGCAGATAGGGTGGGGCTGGAGGGATGAGAGGAGAGAGACTTTTCTAGGAGAGCAGAATCTAAAAAGAGTTGTAAGAGAGAACCCACACACCATGTGCCTGGGGGGGTGGAGTCTGTTAGAGGGCATATATGGCCCTTGGCTGGCTAGCTTGTGCTGCACTCAGTGAACAGTAACAATTACAATTAGATTCACCTCCAAAGGCACTCCAGAGTGTGTTCCTGAACTCTCCAACAGAATTCTGCCCTGACTGGGAAGTATGATTTATAGATGAAATACTGGTAAATTTACTCGCCCTACACCAGCCAGAGATGGATTTAGCCCATAATCTGCAACTGGAAATATGATATCATGGTAGACCAGCAATTTGGTGATTCTGGCTGCTGCTGTGAACTGCTTTCCTCTTCATCAATTAAACATCAGAAAGAATTACAAACTTTAACTCTGTGCCTTCCCTGTCTGTACAGGAAGATGCTTTCTGGAATGCCTAAAAGTTTTCCAATTCCATTGTCCACTGTACACAAGGAGTGATTTAATGAGCTCGGTCTTGGCCTCTGACCCTGGAAAGCTGCAGCCAAGGATTTTTCCTCCCACCAGGGAATCCTTGGATGGTGCAAAGATAGAGTAGCTGGCCCTATGCAACCCGCCTTCCCTGGCATAGAGGATGTGTTGCGGGAGGGGTGGTTGTTGCACAGAGCCGGAAGGGGTGTGATAGATGGCATCATATTCTGCCAGATTGTTGGCAGCCACTGGTTGCTGGCTGCATAGCTTAAAGCAGCTCTGGAGCCGCTCTACATTGCACCAGGGACTCTTTTGGTTCCTGGCCAGTCTAAGGTTGAAGGAACAGAAAGATGGTTCAGACCTGTCCCATCTCTGCACCCCACACAGAGCAGCTGTGGAGCGGACCTAATATGTTCAGTGACTAATACTAATCATATATTTTCAATGGAATGGGCCCTGTGATATAATGACAGGACACAGTAAGGATGGAACTGCCAATATCTTCCTTATTTGTTCACAAACCCCAGGAAATCACGTGTATAATAGGTGAGGCATCGCCACACCACTGAAAAAGAAATATAGGCCCATTTTATTAGGGCTGTGTGGAGCAAAAGCAATAATATTTCAATCTCATCACCTTCTTTGTGGTTTTAAGGATAATAAAAAGGGGCTATAATTCTTTGAAGGTGGTCTTGTGATTCCACACTGCTCATTTCATTGCCTTGCTTGTTCCAAGTTTGTTTGGTCTCTTGAGAAAGGGCTTGTTGCTTGGGGATGAGCTTTTACTGCACTGTACGTGTTTATATCATCATCTCTCTTTAAAATGCTAATCTGTAGTTTTGAATGGTTCTCAAAAAGAAATGTAGAACATAAACCAGCTTACAGGGATTGCCAGGGCGAGGGAAAAACAGGACTGAACCCAGTTTTAAGTGTCTGTATAAGTATTTGTGCCCGGTGCCTGTCAGATTTAAAATGTGTCTGGCCTAGATCATTCCCTCTCAATGGATCCACTTGAGCAACGGTGCCATCCGCACAGTCCCTGTCCTTCCACACTCTGAGGCCTCCACTCTTAGGCTTACTCAGAGAGAAGAACTATTGGGGTTGTGTTACCTGGGCCTCCCCTGGCCATGGCTACCCCAAGGATTCCTTTAGTAGAGGGAGGCACAAAAATGGTGTAACAGAGCGGGAGTGTGTATTACTGTTTGCAGATCCCGGGATTGGTTTGGGAACAATTCACCCCCACCTACAGACTTGCTCATCCCCATAAAATCCTGGACTCTTTTTAGATTCTTAAGTTGGGGATAGTGCTACAAAGATTTCTCCCTTCAGTCTAGAATAGGAGAGGCCCGTTGATCTAGGATAGTCTGAGTGATAAAGTTTAACCCACAGTCTAAAGGGGCAGAGACATTGTCGGTGAAATAAAAACAACACAACCTTTCCCCACCAACAGTAAAAGTATATACAAATGTGAGCTTTATACCTGATTTAAATATCACTTACAAGCAGAGCATGTTTTAGAAAGGCAATCAGCAGGCATCGTCTGATCGGATTAGGCCCACATCCCCCGTGCTATGATAATTAGCACATGATGACAAAGAATTAAATGTCAGAGTTGTTTTTTAAACATTACATTTTTGGACATAAATAATAAAGGGAGCAAATATGCCTGCAATTTATGATTTTTCTTTTCTACAAAACCTTATGAGGATTGAATCAGACTGGCAGAGGAGCAGAATATTAAATAGTTTGCTTTCTGCTGTTCAGGGAGCTGGTATCAGATTTCTGATCACACGCCTTGTTCTCAGAGGCAGCAAGGCAACCCTGTTTAGAGATGCATAAGTGACGAAAGATTCAGGTTCATGCAGTGTTGGCAGTTAATTAAAAATTATCTGCTGTTCATGAACAACCAATTCTAAACCCATCTGCCAGAAATTCAGATTAGATGTTTGCTTTCCAGAATGATAGTCGGTAATCTGCTAAGCAAACCTTTGCTGCTGAAATTTTTCAGAAATATTTTGGGGGGCAATCTTCTCTGTTAAATGATGGATGGGTGAACTAGTTCTGTAAAAACAAGGAGTGATCTGAACCACAATCTGTTCACCAAACCAAATCTGAACCTGCATAAAGAAATTAGAAAATTGTGTTTAAAAAAAAAAAAAAGAAAAAAGGCTTCTCCAGCTCCAAATAATTCATTCTCTCTTTCCAACCTATAAGAGGTCTACTGGTTTCCCATCATTCAATATTGCTTGCATTAGGTCTCCTGACCCTTCAGTAGGCTTTTCCAGCCACATGGCCCAGCAGGTCTGGCAGTGTCTCTGCTAGGGTCCTTGACACTTGCTGTATACATGTTATCTTCAGAACTTGATGTGCACCTCGGACCAAGGAAGCCCACGAATGTGGGGCCTAGGGTCAAATACTGCACTCCTTTAGGCAGATTTTCTGAGAATTCTGGATGTGGCAGATCTGGTGCAGTTCTGCTGTACACTGGGGCTGGGGAACGGGCTGGATTTTAGGAAGCCATGCAAGGGGGTCTATATCTTCTGTACACCATGTAGCAAAGCTCCTCCATACAACCACAGGGAAACAAGTCAGGAAAGAAGCTGCTGGATCCTCTCACAGATCCTTGAGATTGCAACAACAGCTGAAGTGTGATTCTGTAGTCCAGGGGTAGGCAACCTATGGCACGCGTGCCGAAGGCGGCACGCGAGCTGATTTTCAGTGGCACTCATACTGCCTGGGTCTTGACCACCAGTCCAGGGGGCTCTGCATTTTAAATTAATTTTACATGAAGCTTCTTAAACATTTTAAAAACCTTATTTACTTTACATACAACAATAGTTTAGTTATATATTATAGACTTTTAGAAAGAGACCTTCTAAAAACATTAAAATGTATTACTGGCACGCGAAACCTTAAATTAGAGTGAATAAATGAAGACTCGGCACACCACTTCTGAAAGGTTGCTGACCCCTGCTGTAGTCTATAGAGGAGATTCCTGTTCCCCAAACCCTGTGGACCACTCTAAAAAAGAGCCTGAATTACTGATCTGAGCTAACTGTTTGGCCAACACTAGGATTTCCAAATCTAGAAAAGCTAGAGAGGGCTATGGATGGAATGCACTATAAAAACTTTCTGATTGGCTAGGAAAGACAATTAAATTAGACATTGTCCATCTTTAGCAAGAGAACAAATAACCATGCTAATAGCATTATCCGTAACTACAGGGCAGGGGAAATCAAAAGGCAAAATACGATATGAATTCTGCAGCCTGAAGGCACTTTAGGATTGTGCCTTTTAGGCACTGGCCCACATTGGGGGCAGCATGGAACTGCACAGATGTAGTGGGAGCTCCAGGCAGTGATAGGTTCTTTCCAAACGTTATGATGATACAGACAATACATTTTGCAGCACACAGTAGGTCTCTGCAGAAGAGCATAGGTAGGACTGGAAAATGAGGGTCAAGTGGGACCCAGTGTGGAGTGATATCTGGAGCTTAGGAATGCAAGTTGGTGACCAGGCTGCCCCTGCCAGCCACATCACTTCTTATTGCTAACAAAACCCACTGGAGGAAAAATATGGACAGTGGCCTCCATTTAAAAAGTCAACAGTTCTGAGACTTTGATGTCTGTGATACAACTGTTATTTCTTAACCTAAATATCGGGGCATCTCAGATAGCACTGGGAGGTAGCTGTTAGTAAATGCTGACTGTCAACCATTTTATATGTGTGTTCAAATAAAAGCTAGTAGATGTTATGGTTGAAGAACTGAAAGACCTGATTTTCAAAAGTTCTGACCCACCTCCTCTTGCTGGTTTCCAAGGCAGCTGGGAGTGCTCAGGTCATTAGTGAATAATGAATACATACAAGAAAAGTCTCTGTATGAAAGACATGCTGATAAATGAGTGTTTGCATGTGCTAAATATATATACTTGTACCCTAAGCAGCTGTGTGGTACAATCTGTGTTCCAAGGTGACTAGGGAGCTAATATTACAACGTGAAATGCAGAGTTTGAAAAGTATAGCCATGGTTTCAAATCTGTGAGCTGCTTTTGGAATAGCCTCTGCTCCAGCAAAGCGTTAGGCTGCAGTACACAAAGGAGAATAATAAGAAGGCCCTAACAAATTCACGGCAGTGAAAAATGCATCATGGACTGTGAAATCTGGTCTTTTGTGTACTTTTACCCTATACTATACAGATTTCATGGGGGAGACCAGTGTTTCTCAAACTGGGGGTCCCAACACAAAAGATGGCTGCGCGGGGGGAGGGGGGGTGCAAGGTCATTGTAGGGGGATCACAGTGTTGCTACCTTTACTTCTGCACTGCCTTCAGAGCTGGGAGGCTGGAAAGTGGCGGCTGCTGGCTGAGGGCCCAGCTCTGAAAGCAGCAGCACATAAGTAAGGGTGGCAATACTGCGACTCCCCTACAATAACCTTGTGACCCACCCCACACACAACCTCCTTTTGGGTCAGGACCCCTACAGTTACAAAACCATGACCTTTCCGATTTAAATAGCTGAAATCATGAAATTTACGATTTTTAAAAATCCTGTGGCCAAAATGGACCGTGAATTTGGTAGGGCCCTAATAATAAGAGTGAAATATAATTTGCCCTGATGTCCTGCTTACGCTTGGATCTGCCAAAAGGTAGAATCTGGCTCTTTATTTATAGACTCTTTATCTGAAATCTACATACATTGGGTCAATCCCAGAACTGGCCAGTTGCCTTAGATAACTAAGTAACATTACACTGGGATTGCCAGCTTTCCCTTGATATACTCTATTGTAAGTATAAGGAGTCCTGCAAGTACAGATAGATTTTTATCAATCTAAGGCACTAGGGGAAGCTCATAAGGGTGACCAGCTGTTACAAGCCTTTTTATCTAATAATCCTGGTGGATTATAACTCATCCACTCTTTATTATTTCTAAAAACAACACAGTTAAAAATACAGCCTCATACCATAGCATGTACTACCATGTGAATGTAGTTTATTCTTTCCAGCACTATAGTAGTAATAATAAAAGTTGGAATACTGGGGAAATTCCAAATGACTTGACGAGTATTAAAGTTGTGCCAGTATTCAGAAAGGGAAAGCAGAATGACCCAGGTAATTATAGATTGATTAATCTGACATCAGTCCTGGGCAAAATAGTGGAAAAACTGATATGGAATTCAATAAAGAATGAAAGAACAGAAATATAATTAATGCCAGTCAAATAGTTTTCATGGAAAATAGGTTTGGTTGATAAAGGGAACTTTGTAGAGTGTAATGTACTTAGGCATTTATAAAACAAATGATTTACTATCCCATGACATTCTAATTAAAAAATTAGCACTATAGAGTATCACTAAAGCACATGCTAAATGTATAGAGAGCTGGCTAGCTGACCGATCTCAAAAAGTATTTCTCAGTGGGGAATCATCATTGAATAGAAAGTTTTTCTAAGGGGGTTCCATAGGGACTGGTTCTAGGCCTGCCGTTATTCAACATTTTTATCAATGTTCTGGGAGTAGGTATAAAATCACTGGTGATAAAATTTGTGGCGGATACAAAAACTGATGGAGTGGTAAATCATGAGGACAAAGCAGTCATACAGGGTGATCCAGATAAAATAAAAAGCATTTTAACAGAGCCAAATGCAAGATCCTACATCTATGAGCAAATAATGAAGGCCATCCTACAGAATGAGGGCTTGAACCCTAAAAAGCAATGACTGAAAGGTCTTTAAGACTCACAGTAGACAAAAAACTCAACATGAGCTCCTAGTGCGTTGCTGTGTCAATGGGATCTTTGGATGTATTAACAGGGGAGTAGTGAGTAGGAGGAGGGAGGTGAATTTACCTCTGTATACACCATTAGAGAAACAAGTACCAGAATACTGCATACAGTTCTGAGTTTTAGGAAGATGTTTGAAAAATTGGAGAGGGCGCTGAAAGAGCCACAAAATGATTCCAGGACTGGAGAAAATATCTTACACTGAGAGATTTAAAGAGCTCAATCCATTCAATTTATCAAAAAAAAATTTTTTGAGAGAGATTGTAACTTGATTACAGTGTATAAGTACCTTCATGGGAAGAAAATACCTGCATTAAATGGCTCTTCAATCTAGCAGAGCAGGGCATAACAAAAGCTAATGGCTGAAGCTGAATCCATACAAATTCAAATTAGAAATAAAGCAGTGATTTTTAACAGTGAGGGTGATTAACCACTGGAACAAATTACCAAGGGAAGTGGTGGATTCTCTTTCTTGATGTCTTGAAATCAAGACGGGCTGCCATTCTGGAAGAGATGCATTAGCCAAACACAAGTGATTGGTAAATGGGTGAAATATAATGGCCTGTGATATAAAGGCAGTCAGACTAGATGATCAAATAATTCATTTTGGCCTTAAAATCTATGACATTAGCAGAGATGGGAAAATAGTGTAAACCCCCTTCAGTGAACATTCAGTTACATATTTAAATGCATTTATTTTGGCCATGCTCACACCTCTTTTGTGTTTACTTTCTGCAAACATCCAAGCAAGTAATTTTTACTGATTCAAATGTTTGCAGTAAGCAGAGTTCAAGGTCAAATGTGCATGATTTAAATTTAGACACATGAGTATTTGTGCTGGAAGAGCTTGCATTCTCATCCAGCTGGAACCAGATCTATTCTATGTTATTTATCTGACCAATCCGTACTCGATAGCACAGCACAACTTGAATTTTAAATGGTTAGTATTGAATACTCACAGCAGACATTTTGCGATCAGCTCTTCCAGTGAAAAAATGATATTGGAGGAATATGATGAAATTGCAATCTGCTTTGGATATTCTGTGAGCGTAACAGGCTTTGTAAATCCATCAATGTCTGTGCATTATGCACTGAGCTCTAGAGGAATAAGTATTATATACAGTACCTTAGAGCATTGCTGGGCCATGAACCACTAATGGATTCAAACCTCTACCCACCTCCAATCTCCTATTGGTGAAAAAATATAGCAAAAGCTGAGCACTGGTCTGTAGGTTTCCTGCTGGAATTTAAGGATCTCTGAGTGTGTTCTGCCTATTCATGGTCTCTTGGCTAGTCCTTAAAAAGGGTGAAGAATGTGGGACTAAAATATCTAAACCAATGTTCAACATACTAGATGAGTCCATTTTATGATGACTTTTAAAAGAAACTGGGATTAACACAGTGTGAACCTCACAAACTCCTGGTTCTGTAAATTTGTTACCAAAGCGGTGCTTAAATTCCATGAAACGAGTTTGCATTTTGTGAATCCCAGCCTGTAAGGAAATAGCTTGAGAATTTTGTTCCTTTCCTTAGACCTCATGTGAGGGGAGGGAGGTGAAGATCCCCAGTTGTCTCCTCCCAGAAGAAATGGTGATCCAACATGGTGTATTTCTTTTCCTACAGGGGCAGAGTGTTCTTCCATCCCTTCTTCTCTCCCTGATGGCGGGATCAAGCAGGAACCCTGCCTAAAACTGGGAGTCTGTGTGTTCTTAGACAAGGGCTGTTTGGGTGGCAGCAGACTGGAACTGGCAAAAACCCACTTCATAACACCATGTGAACCAAAAGGTTTGAGTTATGCTTCTGTTTTTTGAACACTTCGTGTTGGCGGTTTGCAGTGAGGCAAAACAGCCCTAATTAGGACAACTGCAGCTCTACCATTTCATTAAGTGCCACAAAATAAAGTAAAAATAAAAGTTCTGAGTTCCCTCACATGCAACACAATTTACTACAAGCTTTTCGATCTAAATCCAAATCTCTCCTATGTGCATGCTGGATTTTTAGGACAGCCTTATCATAATAATAATTTCTCATTAATGATTAGTCTGGGCCTATCAAAAGAAAGGGCAGGAGTTCTCAGGAGAGAATATTGTCTCCTAGACATTCAAACAGTGGTAATATAGATGCTTCACTATTACTATTCCATAATGCAATGTGCAAATTAACTCTGAAGGCCTTGATTCTCCTCTTACTAAAGTCAGGGGACATTTTGCCATTGAATTGAGTCGGAACAAGGGCAGACACTAAATGTGTTTAAAAAAGCTACATGGGTAGTAAATGTTGTTCTATCTTATTCTCGTGTATGGCAATAGGTGCAATCCCTTAATTTAATTTAGCATTTTGAGAGTAGCAGGCTCACTACATGTACTGTACATTAGTTTTATATATTTTTCAATCACCTCACATTGTGGTTGGTGCCTCTAAAAAACAGACAGACATCATTCCTGCCCCACAGTGCTACAATCTAAATTTATCACGTCTCAACAAGTGAGGGTCATAGTGTACTGGAGGGAAGGGAATAGGAAGGACAAGGGTGATACTCAGGAAGGCATTGGCACATCTTGATTATTCTGCTACTTTTGTTATTTTGAACTCTGAAGTCTTGAAACCAAGCAACTACTCTTCTAACATTCACTAATGCTCCCATGAAATATCATTTGACACAAAATACTTACTTCTCACTCGTTCTGTTCTGAAGGTGTCTTGTTTTTCTTAATATTATGACTAGCCTGAAATGTATCCAATGAATGTTTTTGCTACAGTATAAGGTTGTGTTTTGGGAAGAGACGCATCAGGCAACAGGAGATGGGGAATTGTATTTAGAATGCTAATAGTCATCTAACTGTGTCATGGTTTCACTAAATTAAACTCCTTTTGGCCAAAATGAATTTGACCTTCAGGAAATCCCAATGACTGTCTATGCAGCAAATCCCACTCCCGCCTTTGCTCAGGAAAATGCAAGAACTGCCTCTGTGACTGGCCCTGAGTGGGATGTGAAATAGGAAAGGTTTCTTGTGCTTTTTCATCTATGAACACCCACTCTGGGGATGGTCACAGTCTTTATTAAATTAACTCAGGAATACCAAGAATAGGAAACAAGTTCAAGTTTTTAAAAAATATCTGTATAATAAACCCCTGTGTTTCCTACTCTGGGGCCTTGTCTTCTATTTATGCTAGGCATGACTCTACAATAAATTCAGGGCTTTGAACGCTTTATTATAAAGAATTAAAATATGTGGTGTTGTTCCCTAAAGTATGGGGTGAAATAGCAACTATAGTCTACCCTATAGAAATGGGTGTAATAGGAACTGGGGAGTCAGTTATTCATAAATTACTGTAGAACCTCAGAGTTATAAACACCTTGGGAATGGAGGTTGGTCATAACTCTGAAATGTTCACAATGCTGAACAAAACAATGTTACGGTTGTTCTTTCAAAAGTTCACAACTCAACGTTGACTTAATACAGCTTTGAAACTTTACTGTGCAGAAGAAAAATGCTGCTTTCCCTTTATTTTTATTTTTTTAGTAGTGTATGTTTAACACATTACTGTACTGTTTTGGTTTTTTTGTCTCTGCTGCTGCCTGATTGTGTACTTCCGGTTCCAAATGAGGTGTGTGGTTGACTGCTCAGTTCATAACTCTGGTGTTTGTAACTCTGAGGTTCTTCTGTAGAACACTGTAACTGGGGTATCATCTGAGTTACTATTTAATCCTATGCTAATGATTGGCTTCTTGTTGCCCCTGGCATAGACCATGATTTGACTGACCATGGATTATAACAAAGGTACTGCAAAAGATAAACTGCCATTGAGAAAGCAGCTACACTTCCTTGGGAAAATAAGAACATAAGAAGATCTTGGTTTTCTCAGAATTAATGACAGAAAAGTGTCAGACAACTGACTATCACCTAGACACCGAATCACACTTGAAATTGCTTTCCTGGAGTTAGCTGAGACGGGAAGATAAACCTGCATATATTCAGCATAACAATAACTGAAATTATGCCACAGAATGAAAGTACTTACGGAATGTATATATTGTAGATTCAGAATAGCATGCGGCAGACAGTAGGGTAGTATGAGACTTCACAGCACATCCGCACCAGACTGGAAGAATATTATATTTTCATAAAACTGAACTGTGACCTGCATGAAATAAGGCTGAAACAATTTACAACAATACGAAAACAGGTTTCCAACAACAGAAACAGGGAGGTCATGATCAACTGTTTTGAAAGTGGTCAAAACCCTCACAAAGGAGGACCACTCATTTGCTGCTATTACATAAGATAGAATTTTGTGGCCTATGCCATCTTTCGTTCTCTAGGTATATCCCAAAATGCTGTACAAGGTAACAAGTTCAATATTGTAAGTGCAATGAGGGTTTTGGTAAATGGAGGAGTAGCTACTCATGCAACAATAACACAGCACTCAGCTTGGACTTTGGGATCTGTCTGAGCCCGGATGTAGTGCCCATGCTTTTGAAAAGCAACATGACCTCTTTAACTCCCACCTAAGCAATCACTAGCAAGCTATAATAGCTCATCCTTTAGTGATCTATCATGCTGTTTTTCCACACCAGCAATGCTTCTAGGAGTTCCTTAGCTTTATTGTGTCATTATAATAGGACATACGAACCTGTTATTCTACATGGAAGAATAACAAAGAAAAAAATAATACTTAGAACTTATATAGCACTTTAGCAAAGCACTAAGATATAATTGTAACGATCAAACCCCACAATATAATTCACTTTTTCAGAATAGCAAAAGAGAGGAAGAGAAACAGAAAATAGTAGCTGAGGGCCACAGTGCTGTTCATGAATCATGAAAGAAGACTGGTGTTGTGGCTAAGACACTAGATTGGAACTCAGAAGATCTTGGTTCAATTCGTAGGTATGCCACAGACATTCTGTGTGGCTGTGGACAAGGTACAGATTTTCAAAGGATCAAATGAGATTTAGGTACCCAACTCCCTTGAAAATCTCCCTCTTAATCTCTAGGGCAGCAAGCTACGACTTCCAAGATATTTGCTTATGTTTCTTCTCTTTACCCCAGCCCACTGCTGTTTATATTTTTTTAAGAATTAAACCAATAATCCATTGCTAACAACTAAAACCAGCATGTGCTATTAAAAAAAGTTTTGTCAACTACTTAAAATGCAGCTATACTCTAAAAAGTTGCTTGTAAAAATAGGATTGTCTGATTCCATTGCGTCTTGACGAATTCCAGAACAAATTTTCTCAGTTTAAAAAAGAAGAGAGTAGGGTGGGGGAGTCTCTAACCCAGATGTGAGCAAACTTTTTGGGCCGAGGGCCACATCTGGGTGGGGAAATTGTATGCGGGGCAGGGGATTGGGGTGTGGGAGGGAGTGCGGGGTGTGGGAGGGGGTGCGGTGTGCAGGAAGGGGCTCAGGGCAAGGGATTGGGGCAGAGGAGGGGTGCGGGGGGTATGAGGGGGCTCAGGAAAGGGGGTTGGGGTGCAGGAGGGGGCTCAGGGCAGGGGTGCAGGAGGGGTGCGGACTGCAGGAGGGAGCTCAGGGCAGGGGGTTGGGGTGTGGGGTGTGTCAGGGGTTTCAGGGCAGGGGGTTGGGGTGCAGGCAGGGGGCTTAGGGCATGGAGTTGGGGGGCAGGGGGCAGGAGGGGTTCGGGCTCTGGGGTGGCAGCAGCGCGCACCAGGGCCAGGGCAGGCTCCCTGCATGCCTGCCCTGTCCCCGGCCCTTGCCGTGCCTCCAGGTACCTCCCCTGAAGCTCCCATTGTCCATGGTTCCCCAACAGGGACGTGGTGCCGGCCGCTTCTGAGAGTGGCGCGGAGCCCATGGCGCCAAGGGGGGCAATCCCGCAGGCCGGATCCAAAGCCCTGACGTGCCGGATCTGGCCCACGGGCCATAGTTTGCCCACCCCTGCTCTAACCATTACATCTGCAAGTCAGTCTGGGTTCTTTCTAGTTCACACATCGACACAAGTAATAAAAATCCTGCTTTCAAAACTTAGTTAACAATGCTATCGATATGTGCAGCCTCTACAGACTGTAAGGCACCAAGAGAGAACCAGTCTATTCTGAAGAGTGCTGTTCTGACCCCATTATCTGTACAGACAGGAAAATGTTTGCTCTACAGGCCCCAGAGCATAGGGAAGGCATGATCTCAATCCAAGACAAAGAGACAATATGTGAGAGGTAACCTTGAATGTCCCTTAGAGTTTCCAAATATGTCAAGTTAGCCCTAAGCTGATATGGTACCAAAGCATTTCAGAAACAATGCTGCTGAAAAAATGCTGATTTATGTTAATTAATGCAGACCTCTAAACAAATTAAAGCTACTTGTTAATTCAGTTGATGACAGAAGCCATGCTGAACCATCAGAGTTTAATAGCCTGGTCATTTATTATGGCTGTGATCTGCAGAGCACTGTAGAATGTTAATTTGGGTGGGTTCAAATTGCTAAAGGAATATGATTCATATGAATATGGATTTATGCCACAAGATTTACTTAATCTAAGCAGGGAGAGACTCTCTCATAGGACCTTAGCTATTTGAAATCTGTTAAATTGCTAAAACTGCTGAGCCTTTCAAGTGAACTGCACCTCACTTGAGGTTTTTTAGATGGTAGTTTCCATCTATGATGCCAAGTTATGAGTGAAATGAATCTCTCCTAAAGTTGAGACCATATTCTCACATCATTTCTGTACTGCACATGTTTGTGGCATAAAGTAAATGTAAGATAAGAAATGGAACTCTCTTACGCAAATCCTTCAAAATGAATCATTGCCATGGTAAGTGGCTTAAACTGTTTGAGTGTAAGAACCATTATTGAAAACAAACCTGTGCATTGCTGGAGCCACTGTCCATATAAATGAGAGAGGTGTGTGCCTGGTACAGGAGACAAAGGTTTTCAAGACACCTAAATAAAATAGTCTTAATAAAAACTGAAGTGGGAGGAGCAAAGCATAAATTACACCTTGCTGTGCCAGTCTGACAGGCCTGTTAGAGGAGAGCTTCGTCCCAAAGGAAGGCATGCCATTTCAATAACACCTGTCCTTTATTTTATCTGCGATTGGGGCCTCTTTGTTCCGGGCACTGTGAAAATCCATATTAAGAAACAGTCCTTTCCCTGAAGAGCTTACAATCAAAATAGAGTGACTATGGGTTGAAGTGATGTGCCCAAAGCCACTCAGCTGGTCATTGGTAGAGCCATGAAAAGAACCCAGCACTCTGGACTCACATTCCAGGGACCTACATACCAGACTGTGGTGCCCTTTCTCTGGGCTTCTGTTGGGGGCGGGAAGTAGGGGCCATCTGAAAATCTGCCATGGCTCCTACTGGCTTCTGAAAGGACTGCACTGAATAATTGGATCTCCCGTAGCTGCCTTGGCCACACGTTACCTCAGCGAGTCCAGTCCACTCTTCAGGCTGTGCAGGCGTATCTCATCTCCCCCTCCAGTAGAAGGGTTCCTACTGAATCTAGCCCTGTATCACATGCTAACCATCTACCCTACTGATACTTTCCAAATCTTATCACTATAAGCCATTAAACCTGACATCAGAGTTAATTCCATGCACACTATATTGTCCCATAACTTGTACTGACCATCAGCATCCTTACACTGGCCTGTGGTTAAAAATCATCTCTCAGAATTACATGGACACTCCTTAATAAATACAAACATTCCTTCCCTGGCTCTTAATCAAGAATTACAGTCACATAATGGGTTTTTATACTTGCCAATATAAAAGCTGTATTACAGCTGGCGTATGATAATGAATAAAATGTACTGCATAACTACCAGGACAATAGACCAACTCATATTACTGAAGCCAATATCCAGAATTCAATGTGAAGTTTTCAATCTATGTGGAAATTCATGTTTTTAATTTTAATTATTTGTTTCAAACGCAGTTAATAGAAGTCCTGGGGAATCACCCACCCTGTGTAATGAAGCTTCTATTCTTCAGCTAGTTTCAGATTAGAAATAGAGAGCCAAATCTTCAGCTGTGTCTGAGGAGCACACAGTGCAGGCTGGAGTAAATGAAGTGGCATGGAGTTCACCCTTACTGCTGTCTGGTCCTGGGATGGTAGTCCAGCCAGTAGGCATAATATAGAATAGCCTGAAGCTCTCTCTGAGTTATTTCAGTTATCAATGACCCTAAGGGACTGAAACCAGCACTTGGGGATTTGAAGGGCATAAGAGCCTCTATGCATCACAGAGCATTCCCCTTCCACTGGGCAATGCTCTTGGGATCAGATATGCTGGCTTTATATGCACCTGGGAACCTGGCCATGTTGAGCAGGTGACTTAGGTGTGCATCATATGGACCTGCATATGGTACATGTATTTAGGATGGAGTAAGATGGTGGCAGTTCTGTTGGTATCAGATAATGTTAGAAGAAGGTGGTTCCTTTCCTTTTAAGTAGAGCAGAGTACTTCTCTGGGTCCAAATTCCCTGCTAAGCTGGGGAAGGAACTGCAGAAAGGCTAATACATTAATCAGTGATCTGTACCAGTTTACAAAACCAGGGTGAAATTCTACCTTGACACTCACACCATGGAATTCCATTAACTTTAGTCAAGTTGCATAAAGTTGTATAAAGTCAGGCTGGAATTTGGCCCTGACTATCTAATTTTGGGTCTTTGACTTATGAAGTGAGGCAACATGTTAGTAATGGTTCTCTCCCACAGTTGATAAGGCTGACCCATCTCCAAACTTCAGTGACCTTTCCAGACACAGACCAATAGTCTTCCAGAGCTTCTGTTCCATAGAGGCACCCAGGGTATTTACCTAATGTCCTCTCCTGCACTTCTGTTTCTCAGTTCTAAAAATAGCTTTGTCCCCTTTTCCGTGGAGAGGAGGAGGAGGAGGGAAGGAGTTTTGTTCTGCTGCCCCTGCTGTAACTGTTCTGGGAATGTATGAAAGACTTTAGTCTCCATCTCAGCCTTTCACAAAATTTACCCCTTAAACAATTTCACAAGTGGTTTTACCCCACCTCTCCCCAAAATCTGTGAGAGAGGGACTCTTTTCAAGTGTGTCGTGCTACAATCTTTCCTTATGTTTGGACACATATATTATGTTGTTCATCAAAAGCCTATAGCTACTGTGATATACCAGCAGCTGTGCATTTTCCTTTTGAAAAACCAATTATAAAACAAAATGCTAGCAATAAATATTGATGGAATAGAGCCACTGCATGTGGAGATGAAACAAAAAGTTGTATTAGAGTTAGATAGCTATGGACATAATCATTCATCCTGTGATCTGCGAGCTTCTGGCTGCAATTCAAGGAAGGCTCCAATGAACTTGAATAAGAAATTAAAAACGAAAACCTTGACAAAAGTCCTCACGCACCAGAATGGATGTTTAAATCAGTTTTTCAGGAATACTAAGTCATCCATGCAACAGTACCTCCTCTTCAGCCTCGCAACACTCCACTTGATTAAAAAAGTTCAGCGGAAATTTAGTTAGTGAAACAAAAAACCTGCCCACAGCAGTCTGAGGGTAGATTAAGGCTAAACTATGGACTGATTTACACCTTTGTGCATTCCCATTTATTTCAAGGGGTTGTGCCAGTGTAAATCAGCAAAGAATTTGGCCCAAAGTACTTTTACAGCCCTACCATTTCCATCTGGCTATAATTAATGGAAGTTATTACTGACTAAAATAAAACCTGTCGAGATTCTTAGAGAACCCCGGTGTATTTCCTCAGGAAGGCTATATTGCTGAAAAAGTAGATTCTGTGGTGTTCTTTCTCATTTCCAAGGTTAAATAAAAGCAGCTGCCAAAGCGCAGACATACCTTCAGGCTTCAAAGCAATTGAATGCTTGGAGGTACTGTATCTCAATGTTATCAAACTAGCAAATCTCCAGCAACTGCTCCTGTATTTTAATGACATCCACTAGTCTGTGGTGGGGTCTGTTATGAAGAGATCAGTACCGGTCTAGAGTTGTTTGCTATAACACATTATGTATGTGAGAACTGTTCGTAGCAAGTCTATATCCTTCTCTCTGTTAGTTTCAAACCAAGGCATATGGTTCCCTTGGTTTGTGTCATTGGTCTGTACCTGACAACTTTTCAGAATTAAAATTAGAAGAATAAGGTGGAGTCCACCCCATTCTGTTGCGGTGGGGGGATTTGAAAACATTAAAAAGTTATAGTCAAAATGCTGAATAAAGCAAACTTATAAAAAATAATCACTCTCACTGTTTTCCCATTTTCTCTTTCTATGCTCCACTGTCACTTCATCTTGGCATGTTACACCCTGTGTCTCCACTGCGGAAAAAAGATTTTTTTTTTTAACAGGATAAGAATCTCATGTAAAATCCTAGTGGTAGTCCTAGGTTTACCTCGCTGTAGCTGTTTGAAGTAAACTGTAGACCTCTCCCCAGTGTTTACCTCAAATAGCTATATGGAGGTAAAACTGCCAGTACATTGATTCCTAGTAGAATTTTACAGTGAGATAACCATCTTGTGGAAAAACACCTTTTTCCTCATGAAGACAAGCCCTCATCGTGTCCCTATAATTATCTATACATTTCTCTCCATTTTAATGTGTTTTTTCTCCTTACCTCATGCATGTGCTCTCTCTCTGACATTGTGGGCGAGATTCTCCAGTCCGTGATTGCAGCTTTGCGGTGATTTCGCCTTGGGGGCTATTAGCCACTAGTGCAGTTTTGGGGACAAGAATACCAGGTTTGGTAGTGAGCAAAATCCATAGAGTTTTGTGAAAACCTGGAACCTGTCACTTTCAGTTTGTTTGGTTTGACAAAAGCAGCCATTCAAGTAACTCATCAGGTGCAAACATTTGGTTTTAGACTGGAATTGAGGGGAGGAGTTTTGCCCAACTGGAGCACAGTCTGTACTCTTATTTCAGGAGCTCTTAATATCTGAGGAAAGATTATCCAATGATTAGGCAAATAACGTAGGATGCAGGAGATCTGGGTTCAACTGCCTACACTGCCACAGACTTCCTATGGAAATGACTTTGGTAAGTCACTTAGCCTCTCTGTGCCTCAGTTCCCCATCTGTAAAATGGGGATAATAGTACTTACTTACCCGGGCGTTGTGAGGATAAACACTGTAAAGAGTGTGAGGTTCTCAGATACCATGTTAATGGGGACCATGTAAATACTGAGAGAAATAAAATAGTTCTTGCGTTTGGAGAAGTTTCTGTTGGCTCATGGCACAATTATTGGTCTTTTTTTAGGATTGTTTATGCAGAACTGGCAATCCTTCGGGGCACATATGGGGTCACAAAAAGGAGAGATCCTTCAACCAAATGCCTGGAAGCTGTTGTGCTTTGAGGATGAAGTTTGCATTTCAGGTTTTTGGTAATAGATACCTTCAATCATTTTTTCTTGGAAAGTATTCTTTTCTTGGATTCTGGCAGTCACTAACTCTTCCTTTCATTATAAATTATTTTGTATTTCTGTTAGGGAGTACGTCACCCTGGAGCTTATGTGTAATTTGTTCAGCCAATTTCTTACTATACACAATATTCAAAGATTCTTTTATTTCCACCATTGATTTCATATTTTTTGATAGCCTATAGTCAGGGAAAGTTGTCTGAGTTGGCAGCTGGAAGAACCTTTGTTCTTGCATTCTCTGTTTAGTCTTGTGAAAATTAGCTTAAGTTGACGTATCTCCGCAAATGAACTGATCACTGACAAAGGCATAGGATGAATTTCTTTCTCTAATTCAGTGAGAGGAAGGAAATGCATCTTACTGGTTGTATACTGAGTACCTGCATGCTTAGTATATATCTTCAGTCTCTTTCCTTTCTAATTACAACACAGTATAAAAGATATGCTAGACAATTTGTAAGACCTGATGGATATATAAAAATTCCATTATATAGTTTTCAATTTATATGATCATTTCATTACTTAAAGATAATATATGTACTACAAGAGCCTATTAAAATATCTTGCTTTATGAAGTGTGGAAAATAATCTGTTGCTTTATATTAGATAGGTTTGTAATGAGTGAGAAATGTGTTCATAATTGTCACTATCAACGTGCTCTGTAACATGCAAAGAAAAGGGGTTTTTAGAGGAAGGGCTGTGGGTTTGGAGGATGTATTGCATGCTGTGTTATCCTGCAGTGCCTTGCCAGGAGACAGAAAATGCCTCTTTTAGGGGATTTGGCCATAACGTCCATCTTAATAGTACTAAGAGAATATTTTGAAATTGTATGGGAGTAATGGGTCCAAACAATTCAACGTTCTTTGGTGTAACCCCTGCAAAGAAAACCAGAATGCTTTAGCCATCTCATTTTAGATCTGAGGGAAAAGAGGCAGTGCTTTGATATTAACTAACTTAAAGTTACAAGTGAATTCAACTAGCTTTGGCAAAATTACTAGGCCTCTTATTACCATGCATCTAAAACTGCACACTGTATTGATTATATGCTAAAATTAATTGAACATTACCCCTTGCTCTTGCATTCTGTATTTATTCTGTTCCATTTCCAAGATCCCTGATGTTTTTGATTAGGGTGGTTTGGCAAGTCATGCATCTCTATACATATGTAGGTGTTTTTGCCATATTTTCCATAATCATACTGGTGTTTGAATTCAGCTTAATTTTGTAGTTATAGTATATAATAATCTGGCATAGCACCCTTCAATACCACAGAGTGGTGAGATGGAGTTCATTCCCCTATTAAATCTACACTACACAGTAAACCTGACTACCATAAGCATCCATGGCTATAGCGGCCCTACCTGCCCCATGTGTTCCAATGGCCAGAAATCAGTGAACTTAAGAGGTCTTTTCAATTGTCCGCTCCGAAGAGTAGGTCTCAATTAACAAATGTGCTTTAACTATTTACATTTTAAACAATGTGATAGTAGATAGGCCTTCCGATATGTAAATACAGGCTCTGGGTTTGTATTTACCGTGCAACTATTGATCTGTTGAGATCCGTAATCATTGCAACATCAGATTTTTAAAAGTAGCGTCCCTGCTTCTCCACTCATAACTACAGAGTTAGCGGGGTATTTTGCACATATCTTGGAATGGTGACTTAGTCAGTGGTTTCTTGTAGCCCTTGAATTTACAGCAAGTCCTCATAAGGTAATTGATTGACTAATAAAATGAATTCTGCTTCAGTAATGTTTTCTGCTATTTCAAAGCATTTTGGCATGAAAGAGCCTTTTACCAAAGTTCATGTCCTGAAGAAAGTAGATTTTATTTAAATATTAAGGGCCGGGAGTTCGGAACTTGCAAAATAGAGAGCTGACACGCTCCAAAAAGCACTCTCTCTCCCCCCACGCTCCCTGTCACACTCCACACACACACACCCCGTTTTGAAAAGCACGTTGCAGCCACATGAATGCTGGGATAGCTGCCCATAATGCACCGCTCCCAACACAGCTGCAAATGTTGCAAGTGTGGCCACGCCACTGCGCTGGCAGCTGTCAGTGTGGACAGACTGCAGCGCTTTCCCTACTCAGCTGTACGAAGACAGGTTTACCTCACGGCGCTGTACAGCTGCAAGTGTAGCTAAGGCCTAAGAGGAAGGGAATGTGTTGTGCCATCCGAAAGGCTGCTGCAGTGCATGCCCCCTTTTCACAGCAAAGGAAATGGGGAGGGCTCATCTCTCCTGAAATTGTTTGATATTATACTGAATTATTTGCAAAATACTATATGATCATGTAACTAAAATTGTATGATAAAACATAGACACGAGTAGCAGAGTTATACCTACACATGTAATCTTAACTGCAGCTTTTCCTGACTTTAAGTATTTAACCATACAACCTTAACATTCTTCTTCCGTGGTTTATTTGATGGAATGGTTATCCAGTCTCCTTTTTATTAGCTGTGCTACTATAAACCAGATGCCAGAGTGTAACAACCACCTCAAAAGGACTTTTTTTTCCTTCCTAGTTTGTTCTATTTCTGGTTTGCTGGGTTTGCTTAGCTTTTATTTACTTGCTTCAGGCAGTTTTTTCTTGTTGGTTGTTTGCTTGTTTTAAATTTAGTTTCTCTTGTGTCACAGAAAATAAATCTTGAATAATAAACTATGTTTTAATCTTTTCTGCTAACTTGACTTTCAGTAGATGACAGGAGGGTGGAGTAATGTGGGTATAAAGGAGTGGTCTGCTAGTGGAAATTTGACTGGGGCCCTCAAAAGTGAATGGCCCCACTGCTCAGAAAGAACATCATATCTCTCTAAATTAGATGCAGTGTAGATGAATATTTAAGGCATCGTGCCAAATATAAATTATTTAAGAGCACAAGCAGCAGGTGTTTTCAAGTGAAACTTGGCTGAATTAATAAATTGCTGACAAGAATGGGATCTCAATTGTTTCCCAGGAATCTCAGTAACAAGAATGTGTGTTCTTTTGGAGGGGGTGGGTAAATCCAGAGGTGTGCAGGATGCTTGATAGGAAAAATAGAAAAGTCATAGTTCTTGGCCCAGAGAAATTCCTATCTAAAGCTAGACCAAGGAAAACACAACACTCATGGAGTGATGCAGGTAGGACAGTGGTAAACAAAGGGAGGAAGGGATACGGTCCGGGACTGGATGGCTGAGGTGCAATCACCTGCCATAAGCAAAAGGCAGTGGCTGTTCTCATTGGTGATTGCAAGTTCTGTGTATAATTAAGTCATATTAGAATGCATTAAGGGTTGGAGCACTTCAGTCAACTAATGTTTTAAAATATTCTTACGCCTCAAGGGTGGGCAGGAATAACAAGGTGCTAATTGGCTGTTTACGGATCCTGGCTATTGGTTTCTATAGACAAACAATCTGAACTATTTTTAGATGACTTTAATTTATATTCTTTAAAATAAATATATCAATTTAAACATTGTATTAATTTCAAATGCCCACATCTTGGGTCTAATAATACAGCACTCTAACCATCCTAGGCTAGCATGCTTCTCAGCACAGCAAGCACTTTTACAGACACACATGAATTTCATTAGATTTCGTTTAAACAGATGTCATTTGCAGAGCACCATTTGGAACAACACATTGCCTTTAGATTCTGCTTGGGATAACAGCAGCTTAGCCCGTGTGCACACAGTGTGAGATACCTTTTCCACTGCCTTGTGCCTAGTGTAGTCATCAACACCTGTGCAATGGGGTGGTAAAATCATGTTGCACTCCTTTTGCACAGCTGGAACTTCACAAGGGGCAGTGCGGTATAGGACCAATGGGGAGTGTTTATTGTGTGCACAAATTAAGATGTATAATGTCCTTGGCTATTAATTGTTAAACCCCAAGCACTGGATACAAGACAATAATATGATGTGAGATAAGTACATATATTGTACTTCACAACCTTGAATGGCTTTTGAAACAAATGTTTATTTTTTGAAATAGAAATTGCTTTGGATAAGGCTCAGAAGCCTGCGTGGACTGTTGCTTAGAATTCTTTTTCATTGATATAAAAAGGGGCTTCCTTTTGCAAACTGTGTGTAGTTTCAGATCTGTTTCATTACCCCATGTCATTATTCATACTTTAACCCATGAATTTTAAGAGGTAGACATAGGAATAAATTTATTATTAATTTCCATCACTTTGTGATTGCTGATTGTTATATGGAGCAGCAAACTGGAGAGGGAATATTCTAACTGAACTGACCTCAGATAACATGCTACTGTTACATCTATAGATAGGGAGAAGAGAGACAGCCCTTAGCCCTGGGCACTTTATTGAAACAGAAGTGAGCACCAATTCCCTTGTTACCGCTATGTTTTCTCTCTACAATTTTTAGTCCTTGCACATCACTAAGGTATCTAAGTAGCTGGTTTTGTACAGGAAGAACCGAACTGCAGTGCTTGTGAGAATGTGCTCTGCATGTTCTCATCTAAGACAAAATGATCAGTCTATTGTAAATTCTACCTAAATCAAAATACAGGGAAAATAAAGACTTAAAGACAAGGCAAGATAGTTAAGAATGAAAAAGGAAATGTGAATACTTTGATATTAATTTTACTATGAGATTTTACAGATTGCTTTAGCATGCTCCACAGGATCTGATGGGAACTTGAACATTAGTAATTATTTGTTGAAAAAATCGGAGTGAATTTTTAACTGGAGCCAGTAATATTTACAGAAGCAGCAACTAACTGTTCCTGTTATTTTTTATCACAAAGACAGTTCTCAAGGTCTTAATAATAACCACCTCATTTCAATTTTAGCCATTGTCATTTAATAATATCTTACATTTAAAATAACCATATTCAATCCTTTCATGCAGAAGATCCCTCTAATATACTTTATGCTGTGGAGACTGGAATCATGTTACTGAAGTGCAGGTACTTCTGGGGTGGAACACAGCAGCTATATAACAGCACACTGAAACAGTGTGCCACAATTTAGGGCAGGAAATTAAGAAAAATATTTCCAATTAAGGTTGCAGAGAGCATTTAGGTAGACAGAATGTAATTACCTAGACTGGAATTTGGCCAGGACTCCAGAACTAACAGCTTTATAATGAAATAAAAATCCTTCATTTACAAATATTTTATTCTCATGAGAACACTCTACATTCAGTTCTAATCCATTTCAGCATTATCAAAAAGACACAAATGACCACTATGATGCTATGAATAGGCGTTACATGGTAGGGGACTTTTGTATTGATTTGTTCTGGGATTTCTGTCTCCTGAACTGTAAGATCTAATTTATCAAATTTCATTCTTCTGTTTTTTTCATATTTATCCCTAACAGATGAAATCTTACCCTCCTGATAGGAAACAGTTGGTTCATTAAAAGGCAGACAGATTTGATTTTTTTTCCCCTATCAGGTTATGCTGCCTTGTGCAGGTTCTTGTTGTTTTCTGACTTTACCTAGAATGTAACCTACATATGCAGGTTATTCTCTCTGTTTCTTTATGCTGGCAACACTTTTCTTTCTTTATAAAAGTGCATTGGTGATTGCACTATTAATTGCATCACTATGCACTAGTTTTTATTGTGCTAACTTAATGCAAATCAGCTTGATTGAACTGAGCAAGCACTACATTTAGAAAAATGCTGAAGTGTAATTTGTTGACAGTGTAGGTATAATCACAACGCTAGGTCACAATCCATAAGCTACAAATCACTAGCACTTTTACACAGTTACATTTAAATTCTCAGACTTCTGTTTCTCTTATTGACATTTTAATTAAGGTGGACATGAAATGTGGTCATTTTTTATCGCTCTGAGCAAAACTCTCTTGTGCAAAATACACTCTCTCAGTTGCTACTGTTTTGGTGGGGGAGGGATAGCTTAGCGGTTTGAGCATTGGCCTGCTAAAGCCACCATTGTGAGTTCAATCTTTCAGGGGGTCATTTAGGGATCTGGGGCAAAAATCTGTCAGGGACAGTACTTGGTCCTGCTGTGAAGGCAGGGGACTGGACTCAATGACCTTTCAAGGTCCCTTCCAGTTCTAGGAGATAGGTATATTTCCATATAATTTGTGACTGGGACCACGGCAGTCTAGCATCATGGTCAGAACAGGCGTCAGGCCCAATGGTTGGAGCAGGAATTGGGAAGGACAAGTATCAGAGCCAGTAGTTAGAAGCCAGGGTCAAGCTGGAGATCAGGAATTGGAGCAAGCAGGGTAAGTGGAGGGGGGGAGGTTCTAGGCTGGGGCATGACAGAGGCAAGACTGAGTGGGTGCAAGGTATGAGCAGCACCTAGAACCAGGTAAGGAGTTGTCACAGCAGTGGGCATGACCATTTAGAAGCCAGCAAAGAGCAGCTGCTGCTGGCTTAAGAGCCACTCTGCTTGTAACCTGCTTGGGGGCACAGATAGCTCAGTGGTTTGAGCATTGGCCTGCTAAACCCAGGGTTGTGAGTTCAATCCTTGAGTGGGTCATTTAGGGATCTGGGGCAAAAAATCTGTCTGGGGGTTGGTCCTGTTTTGAGCAGGGGGTTGGACTAGATGACCTCCTGAGGTCCCTTCCAACCCTGATATTCTATATTCTAACCTCTATCTAATCAGACAGTCTGCTGCAGGCCAGGTCTACTGATGAGGTTGCCTGCAGACTAGCTCTGCTGTAGGCCCCAATTCCTGACAGCTACAGACAATTGACCATGGATACAATTTTCAAAAGCATCCAATTTACCTAGGAACCTATGTCCCATTGACTTTCAAAAGAACTTAGGTTCCTAAGTTAGTCATTTAGGCACATTTGAAAAGGTTGCCCACACTGTGAAGAGCTCCTGTGTTTACTCAGCTCTGATACAGCCAAGAGAATTAGCTGTTTGGGTGCCAGATATACATTTCAGCTGAAATTGTCAATGTTGCATAGGAGATCTAGATGCATGAATCCCCATTAATGTGAATTTGTGCTTTGAAAATCTCAGCCTTCATTGTTAAGGTAAATTTGTAGTAGAGAAGCAGGATTCGCAGACTATCTGATCTAATGGTCCCATATGGCCTTAAAGTCTATGACTTGATGAATTGATGCTTGGTCATGATGTATGTCCAATTGTACTTATTTTTTGCCTTTGCCATTCTGTATTGGGGGCTACATGCCCATGCCACGGAAGATGATAACCTACAAAACCACAGGGGTATATAGATTTTAAATGCCTATGGGCAGAAATGGAGATGAGGCCCATAGTGTAACCCTGGCTCTGAATGCTCCCAATCTTTGTTCAAAATCTGAACCCAGATCCAAAATACTTGGTTGTCCCCTATGGACCAGACTCTACATTGGCTCGTGCTGGTGTGGACTTGGCAAAAGTCTCAGGTAGCAAAAAGTCCACAGGGGGACAAAGTTGCAGCATTTGAACTCAGATACCACTTCAAAAGGGACAGAGACTGGGCATGGCCAGATGCTGTGCTGATTCAGCAGCTCCAGGTACTCCCATAAGAATGAAGGCTGAGGAAGGCAATCTGGTCAGACTTCAGTTCCAATCCCACAACACAAACCACCAGAGCTCATTTTCCCTAGAGAACTCCTTAAAAGCCCCTCTGCCCAAAGAGATTCTGAGGGTCTTCCTCTCACAACATCCCTGTCCCAGTACTTAGGCTGATGTGACCAACCTTTATTAAGGAAACTGGAACAGTAGCACCACTTGCCTGCAAATATCATTTGAGCTAGGGACTTGGGAGGTTCAATTTACCCTTAGCTTTCCTAAATCTATCTCATGCACTATTGAGTCTGCCCTTACAGAATGCATACACATCATCATCATAATAATTATTTGTACTTATATAAGCACCTTTCAATGGAGGATCCAAGTTGGTTTTAATCTGTGTTTGTATTTAATATCGAATATAGTGATATTGCATTTTGTCTAAATCAATACACTGGTAAAGATGATATACCTTGTTATGAAATGAATTCTGTGACATTTAATTTTATGTTATTCCATACAGATGGGAGAAGAAGAACCACCAGCAAATTGAATAGCAGAGCATTAGAAAGGTCAAAGTGGTACAATTTACAACCCCATTCCACAGACTAAAATATAGCAATTATTAAAATTCTGAATGTATATTCTTATTACAAATTGTAAAGAGAACAAAAGAAGCATAACGCAAATCCATTTTTATGACAACTACAATGAGAACAGCAAATGCTTCATATTTAAATCATTCAGATGCCAAGTAACATTGCGATTTTGTAATTTGATATTTTGTGATCCTCCACCAATGTTGTACTTCCATTCCATTTTTGCAAAGGAGATATTTCTATTTGGAGTTGTATGTAGTGGGATATGGAGCCACATGTCAATTATTTTTCATTGGAACTACTCAGCATTTTCCAATAATTTCACAAACTTGAAAACAAATACATAGAATAGATTGGTCGCAGTAGCTGTCCCAAGTGAGAGCATAAAGCAACCTGTCCCTAAAGATACAGTACATTGTATGGAGGCATATTCAGCTTCATATCTTGCAAACACATACTCATATGAATAAAGTATATGCATATGGAAGTGTTTGCAGGACCATCATCCATCTCTTTAGCCACCTAGCTGACTATAGAGAATTATAGCCTGCAGCCAATGATTGTTTTTAAGTGCAGGCAAACATATATACATAAGTTTACATTTGATTTGCAGAGGCTTTGGTGACCAGAATCCATGCTGTATTCATTTTAGATCTCTCTCTCTCTCTCTCTCTCTCTATTCCATGTTCCTTGGTCCTTTATGCCTCTGTTTCATTGGCCACTGTTCAGCAGCCTTCCCTACGCCAGATTAAAAGTAATCTCTTCCACATCCTTGGTTTTACTAATGCTGCTTCTTGGCTCCGGGAGAGGGTCTGGCTCCTGGCACTTAAGCTCGTTTGCTTAGAAACTGTTTGTGCATCACTTTAGAGATGTTACTCCCTGACATTGCAGGGATCTGACAAATGGCAGTATAACTGGGAGCAGGCAGGCACAGAGTTGCTTTTACAATATTTAAATATTAAGCACACTGGATTGAATTAACTGGAAAATGTAAATAAGGGGTGTAAATGAGGCAAAAAATGAGTAAGTGTCACGGTAATATAAACTGTACCAATTTTGAATTCATATGTTGTGCTAAGGGAATCTATCTCCAGTCAGTCACTGACAAGTCATGAGGGAGTGTAGCTGGGAAAGGGGATGTGGTCAGTCACAGGGTATTCCATGTGTGTCAAATAATAATAATAATTAATTAATAATGTTGCAAATTCTCCTGAAATCTTTCTGGTGCTTTTCTCAAAGCCCCAGCTGCTAAGATCAGGTCAGAGATTACATGAGAAGCTCACCTTTCATTTTTTTAAAAAGTAAGTTTCCAGCCCTCACATTTATGAAGAGGAGCTTGAAAATGAGAAGCGAGTGCACCCTAAAGACTCAGAAACCAGGAGGCAAATACAAAGAACTCAATATATTTTTTAAAAAAACACCTCACGGTTTTGGGTGACTGACTCATGATTTTTGAATGCTTGGGGTCAGCAGTACTACAGCTGAAGTCCTGGCAAGGCAATTGAATGGCCCTGCAAGCAGCTGACGAGTAACAGGATCGTGTGGGAAATTAAAGCATCCCTTGTCACACACAATAGCTGTTCCATCCCTGCCAGACAGGAGAGACACTACTAACACTTTCAGTAATTTAGGCAAACCTCATCCAGAGCCCCAGCAATTTGGGGAAGCCAAACTGTCAGACCAAGCAGAATTTCAACACTGAAAATATATTAAATGTTCTGAAATGACATTTTTTATAATGCTTTAATTTTTTGAATGGCATCCCTTGAATTGGAGAATGGGATTAATATGGGAAAGCTAATACATATAAAATAGTGGGATCAATCTGTGGCAAAGGCTTTGCTAGCCTCAAGTAATAGGGATTTTTCAAACACATCCGAGATGAATTTTCAATTTTTAAGAGATTCTGATCTGATTTTTTTAAAAATCCTAATTAGCCACTTTTTTGGAATTTTCCCAGTCTTTCTAGTTAGAGCAGAAATGGCAAGTTGCTGGGATTTAGGATATTCTATTAACTTTGTTAAAGTAACAAGGACCTGAAATTGCCAAATGTGATTTCTGCTTGTAATCCCAGGTTGGGGCAGTCATTAAATATCTTCAACTAAATAAAGAAATGTGCATCCTTCTCTAATATGTATGTAGCTTTTCAAAAATATTTAATTAGAATATTTAGGTAGTGTCTGTAAAGAACTTTATAGGAATCAGTTATATTTTGTACAATATATTGATATCATTATTTTAATGTTACTAAATAATTACCTTACGCCTGTGTCAATTGTACATTTTTATGTTAAGTCTTTTGATCTTCACTAAGTCTTCACTAATAGTATGGCTCTTTGTCCTTGTCTAGTGGCTATACTACATATAAAGAGTTTTATGAGCTGGCTATTGCCTTTGAACTAGCCCCCCCGCCCCTCTCATTTGGTTAAAGCAGGAGGGTCTCATGCTTATGGATCCAAAGTTCCTGGATTCTCTCCCTGCAGATGACCCAACCAGAACGCGAAGGTGCGGGGGACTTACAAGTGTATGTCAAATATTGTTATACTTTATAAACTGTCTGACTATACATGGGACTCATATTTTCAATTGCCACTGAATCATAAAATCATAGAGTAATAGGAATGTAGGGAAGGGATCTTGAGATGTCATCAAGTTCATCCCCTTCTTTACCCCCCTTCAACTGCCTTCGTGGTTAGAAAGTTTTTCCTTATATCTAACCTAAATCTCCATTGCTGCAGATTAAGCCCATTGCTTCTTGTCCTACCTTCAATGGACATTGAGAACAGTTATCTTCATAACAGCCCTTAACATATTTGAAGACTGTTAGCAGATCTCCTCTCAGTCTTCTTTGCTCAAGACTAAATGTGCCCAGTGATTTTAACCTTTCCTCAGAGGTCAGGTATTCTAAATCTTTTAACACTTTTGTTGTTCTCCTCTAGACTCTCTCCAATTTGTCCACCTCTTTCATAAAGTATGGTGCCCAGAATTGGACACACTACTCCAGCTGAGGCCTCAGTGCCGAATAGAGCAGAATAATTGCCTCCTTTCTCTTGCATACAACACTTCTGTTACCACACCTAGAATGATAATAGCCTTTTTTGCAACTCCATCTCATTGTTGACTAATATTCAATTTGTGATCCACTATAAGCCCCTGATCATATTCAGCAGTAGTACCACCTGGCCAGTTACTCCCCATTTTGTTGTTGTGCATTTGATTTTTCCTAAGTGCATGAACCAGTGAATGTTTAGTTTTAATGGCACCCACTCTGCACATGGGCAGCTGTACCATTTGGATATCTTACCAACCCTTACATCGAATTGTGAAAATATTTCCATTCATTTGGACTCCCTAGTGAAGGGAAGATAAATGAAAACAGAATTATGGTGAGCTCATTGGTGTACAGACAAGAGATGTACATACTAAGAAACAATCAGTCACACAGGTGCAAACCCACAGAATGTAGTGGGTTCCACAGATGTCAATGAGGACGTCATCTATAGACTAGGGGTTGCTTTAGTGTCACTGTGAACATCATTTAGCATCTGAATCTTTTATTATTGGTTGTGATGCATGAGGAGAAAAGATCCCAACTTGACTCAGTTTCCAGTCTGAGTTTGCAGGGCTGGCAGTTAGGGAAAAAGAAACATATTTGTATTTATAAATTGAGCACATTATATCTGGATATGATTGAGATGTGATGTCATTTTAGAGTCCCCTCTGGGATAGAACTACACTTGAAGGTAACCTGGCCAAATTTTAAATCAGGGAATTGGCATCTTCGTATCAGAGATTCTCTTTCAGATTCAAGTGGATACCTGTTCACTTTCTCTCCTAAACTATTGGTAGCATTGCCAACTTTTCATCCTAAAAGTGACTGTATTGCAGAGGGGGATGAAATTATCCCTGTATTAAGTATAGTTTCTAAAGTGCTTTGTGCTCCTTTTATATGAAATATGCAATATAAATGTGAGTCCTTATCATTTTTAGTGGAGATTGCAAAATTTTCATTCCCTCCCTTCCCTCATATTTCTATCTGAAATATTGAGATAATTACTTAAAAGAAACCAGTATTAGCTATTTGGCAAGAATTATTAATTATTTAAAACTTTAGACAAGTCAGATTGAAAGCTAAGGGCAGAGTAGGGCAATAAATAATAATGCCAGATACTGTAACGTACATCAAAATGTAAATTTCCTGTAAAGACATCATTGGTGTATCAATTCAAAGTTGTTTATCTATAAAAACCTATTAAAATAACAAGTGTTTATAAAATTAGTAATCCTTATGTGATGGAGAAATGGATTAACATTGGAAAAGGAATACATATTTAATAGAAGGATCAGTCTGTTGTAAGGAATCTGCTCACCTTAATTAGATTTGTTTTGCATTGTTAAAGAATGCCAATCACCATAGCATCTAAGCTATTATTCCTTTGAAGAGTTCCTAATCTTTCCATTTAGCTAAGAAATGCATGTTGTTGTTGTTCAGGATATTCTATCTGTTAAAGAACTACATAAATATCAAGAGAAATAGACTTTTTTTTCAATCTTTTCTAAAATATCTCTTGGGCAGTGGCGAGGAAGAACTATTTCAGCTTATGAAAGCCACAGAATTATAACAAGTTATAAAAAAAAATGCTACTGGACCATTAATGGCATGATGGTTGGGGCAACACTATTACAATTTTGTCAAGTACACTAGGGGTGAAATCTTGGCCGTATTGAAGTCAGTGGGAGTTTTGTCATTTAATTCAGTTGTCAGGATTTTACCCCGGGTTTCCAATTTGTTGCTAGTTTAGTTCATGTCCAGAAAAAGATATTTGTCCATATAGCTGTTTTATTACTGCATAAAAATGTGTTGAGATAGATTGGGAATATGTTTGATAGCTATAAAATATGCCATGACACACTATACAAACTCATTTTTAACAAAAACTCTTCGGAGCTGGCAATATGTCAACTGAGATGCTGAGATGTCCAGATGTGAATGGGATGCTGTGCATAGGAGAGGATTAACCTTAGCTTTCACGGTCCATCTGTGATCTACTATCAAATCTAATTATTCTGTATTTGTCTAATTATGGGGAACGGATGCCTTCTCAGTGAGCCTTCAGACCAGCCAATCATACTACAAATAATTGGAGGTATTTATTTAATATGACAGACTGACATACTGAATAGATGTTTTACATTCATCCAACTCCTGAATGATTTGTTTTTCCTTTTCTATGCATACCTGTAATATCTGTCACATTCTATGTTGACTTTTTTTCCTTTGAAAGAAAATCATTTTCAGACTTCCTTAAAATAACTTCTGATACCATATTTTCACCTTCATTGAACTAGACATCTCCAGTACCTGTTTACCCTACTAAGGAGAGAAAAATATTCAAGCTCTGGACTTTGCCATATATTCCAATAGAACTCAGCTGTAATTGACGTCTTTGTTTAAATATCTTATCGTTTCTTGCCAAGCATCGTGATGGTTCTAATGTTTTTGTTATCTGAATGTTTTTGGCTAATAAGGAGGGAGTCAGTTCTGAAAAAGTATATGCTTTTTTTATATACAAGATTCACTAATTAGCCCCCATTTGTTTTCCAAAGAAGCAAAACATTAGAAAGAAACTAACTTACACAAAGCAGTGGGAGAAAATTATAAAAGAATCTTTCAATTTGGTAATGTGGTCTGAGCATTGCCTCAGTAATAGCGTAAGAAGATTTATTACATAGAAAATGTTCTTGATCGACCTAAATTTCTCATTATTGCTATAGATTGACTTAAACTTAAATTCTAGGTCCAAACAGATACCAACTTCAGGGGAGCTTGCATTCACTTCTGAATTTGATGACTGAGGTCACCTCCCTATAATAATCCAGACAGAAATGTTGATGCTCCATTGCCTTGCACCTTGTGTAGTCATTTAATCTGGGATTTTTGAAGAAGCCTAAAGGGGTTAAAAACCTAAAACCAATTGAATTTCAGTGGGAGTGGAAAACCCCAGCCTTACCTCAGTGTAAAGTGAGAATGAAATGCTACCAATCTGATTTAGTAGCATTTTACCTCCACTTGCACTTTCTTTGTACTGCGTAAATAACTATACAGGGCAGTGAAGAATCAGTCCCAGAATATCCCCAACTGAGAAGACTTAACTTTGAACTCAAATCCAGAACTGACATTTTCAATTTAGGCCCTTCCCTGTTTACCTCCGTCCAGATCAGATTGGTTCCATGGTGTCTCATTCTTATATGAAGAGTAACTATGATTCCAATCTTGTGATTAATGCATGTTCACACTAACAAACATAAAATAATAGTCTGTCCTTGTCCCTCATTTACTGACACTAGAGCCTTTTCAATTTTCTGGAAGTTAAACTTTAGCCAAACACAAGTTATTGGACTCTCATGGGGTAATTGAGTGAACTTTAACAATGATGATATGCAGCAGGTCAGATTAGATGATCAAATGATCTCTTCTAACCTTAGAATCTGAAGCTATGAATCTGTCATCATGACAGAAAAAGATTGGCTTAGAAACCAAAAACTGTGTTTCCAATATAACCTTGATATGTAAATTATCATCATGCACTTCTAAAAAATGAAATGGCAATATTTTGAGAACTTGTATCCCCTTATCTCTAAAAGACGAATGCTGCCAAATTTGTTTGTAAAGATGAAATATATGATGAATTTAAAACATGTCTTATCTTCATAATTATAAGAAAATGTGCAGCTTAATGAATAATTCCTGCAGATAAAAGCCACAATGAATTAATTGTTTAAACATCTGAAAAATGTCTTATACTGAAGATTATTTATGGCTTAGACTACCAGAGTACTAGAAGTTTCCACAGTAAAAAGAAATTACATGACAGATTTCTTCATGTTTTTATCTATGTGTATGTGCATTGAAAAGCTGTGGCAAAACTTTGTAATTACTGTAGCATTACCAGTTTACAGCACTGTCTTCCTGGAACAGGAAGTACAATGGAGATAAAAGTTCAGGATATCTGGTGTAGAATGTGTTGGTCATTCTGCAGAGATGTAGGAATAGAAATGCAGTTACACTCTTGAAACACCTATCAACCCTTAAGTCAGAAAGAAACACTTGTCAACTGAAAATGCCAGAGAAATAAGACACCTTCAACATTAGCAGTAAGTGTTTCTGCAGCACTTAGAACAAGAAATTATTGGGGCCAAATCACCTTTCAGAGTTGTATGTGCATGGGTCAAAACAACAAAATTATGGCTTGACTGTCAATCGTTCACTGGAAAATTGGTCACTTTTTTAACTGATAATTTAAAAATGAGAGTGGTGGGTCTTTTTCTCTACAGTAAGCATCTGTGATTCAGTTTTTCTCACTTCCACATGAGATTTTTTTCATCACAACCACCACCCTTTTACAAAAGTATGTGTTAAGTGAATCACATATAGTCTAGGACAGTGTTTCCCTAACTTGTGTATAGGGTGACCAGATGAGAGAAGTGAAATATCAGGACGCGGGGGGCGGAAGGGGTGCCGGTGGAGCAAAAAAACCCCAAAGAGACGCCGGAACATAGGAGCTGAGCACCCACCAGCAGCTCCACGCCCCGCCCACCTCTCCACCCCCCCGCACCAGCTTGCTTCCACCTCCCCTGAGCAGGCTGCCGCATCCTGCTTCTCCCCCCTCCCTCCAGCACTTGCGCCGCCATACAGCTGATTAGCGCAAGCCTGAGCGGGAGGGGGGAGGAGGAGGAATGTGGCGTGCTTGGGGAAGAGGCAGGGCCAGGCGGGGATTTGGGGAGGGATCCAATGGGGGCAGTGAGGAGGCGGGGCTGAGATCCAGTGGGGGAGGACGCAGGACAAACATCGGTCGGGACACAGGACAAACAAGTAAATATCGGGGCAGTCCCAATAAAATCAGGACGTCTGGTCACCCTACTTGTGTAGGGAAAGCCCCTGGCAGGCTGGGCCGGTTTGTTTACCTGACATGTCCGCAGGTTTGCGGCGGCCAGTACATCCCTCGGCCATCGTCTCTTCCAGCAGCTCCCATTGGCCTGGAGCAGTGAACCGCGGTCAGTGGGAGCCGCGATCGGCCAAACCTGCGGATGCGGCAGGTAAACAAACCAGCCTGGCCCGCCAGGGGCTTTCCCTACACAAGCAGCATCCCAAGTTTGGGAAACACTGGTCTAAGATAAAATTTAGGAGGAAGTTGCTTATGGCCACAACTAGCTTCTGGATTCTGTTCAGTTACTGCTTGTGCAGGACAAGCCCAGAAGAACAACAAGAAAGAGTCAACAACTTCATATAGCTGATTTGCAACAAAGATCTCATGAAATAATTTAACTAGTGAGAAAGTTAATTGTTCTTTCTGCATTTTAAAGATAAACAGCAGGGGTGACTAAAGTTAACTGAGGGCAAGTCTACAGCACTGGGCTACATCAGGGCAATTATTCCAATGCAGTTGCGCCCCGGTAGCGCGTCTGGTGAAGACGTGCTACACCGATGGGAGAGAGCTCTGCCATGGGCATAATTACTCCACCTCCGCGAGAGGCGGAAACCCTATTGGCTGGAGAGTGTCTCCCGCTGACATAACGCAGTGCGGAAACCGCTTTAAGTCAATGTAACTTTTGTCATTCAGGGGGGTGTCATTTTCACACCCCTGAGTGCCGTAAGTTACATCAACTTAAGCGGTAATGTAGACCAGCCCTGAGATGCTGCAGTTCAAGGTGACTCTTCTGATTACTTGTTCTCAAAGGTCAACAACAAAGGCAACTAAAAAATTTTAAGCCAGACATTTGCTATTTCCAATGTTTCTTCTTTTAATTAATTCTCAAGTTATCCTTTATCTGTCACTGGCAATGGGAAGCCAGTTAACATCAGTAAGCCACATCTCATTTCAACTGTAGAAGCAGTATATTGTGGGTTTCTAAAGAAACATATTGGCTATATTTCCAGCACTGGATAGGCAAGAGGATGCTTGGATGCAGTTACATATTATACTGTAATTTCTGATTCGTCATCTTCTGCCGCCTCTTTCTCTGTGCTAGCATGAAACACTCCATCAGTAAGGGACACTACGCTTGATCCTTAACAATGGTATTCACCAGTATATTGGTATGGTCAAAAGAATGGTGTTGCATTAGAAGAACTGGTCATACCTGGGGCCAAAAAAACAACAACAACCATGCATGTGAGAGGTGCTGGGCTGGGGGAAGCCAAAAGGAAGAAAGTCCTGTCATTGGGTAAGTCATTTCAGCTCTTTGTGCCTTAGATTGCCCTCACACCCTTTGTCTGCCTTGTCTATGCAGACCGCAAGCTCTTCAGGGCAGGGAGTGTCTTTCACTGTTCAGTGCCCACTACAACAGGGCCCTCTTTAGTCTGTTTACCGAGCTGTCTCTTCCCCAGGCAGCCCATCTCCCTGGGATCTGTGTCCAGGCTGCCACCTCTTCAGCCTGCCTCTTCCCGTTGGATAACCTATTCCCTCTTGGTTATTAACTACAGGAGGAGGACCCTCCCTTCAGGGTTGATTCTTTTTGGCTAGAGTTCCAGGGTGGGTCTCATGTAAATCTCTGACTACAGAACAGATCATTAACTCCTTCCTCTTGTGGCCCAGGGTGGATAATCCCCATTACACTGGGCAGTACGTATTTGGGAAAGGATATATGATCCAAATATGCTGTCTGTGTAAATATATGTAATGCTAAAACTACATCACATCTGGAAAAAAACTGACTCTCTGTGCCGTTAAAGTTTCTGCTTGGCATAGATTCCTAGTAACTAACCTCTGGGGTGCTGAAAAAAACAGTATTCAAATACTCCAATATTATGTTCTCAGATCAATCCCGTCTTGCATTGCATATACTTTTAAAGGTTCCTTTTCTATAGAAAGTCACTGCAAGCTTTTCAAGGATTAATCAAACTCTGCTACCAGGATTATGGAGTTTGTAAGCAAGGGAAGCAGGCTTGAAAAATCAAATGCTAACACATGCATATGTCTCTCTATGTATTTAAATATTCATATTATTTTTGCTCCACACTGTTTTGTGTTGGGGGCTGGAGGAGAGCCTGTGAAATGGTGATCTTAGCCAACCCAGTTTGCTCCCATACAGCTCCTGCACAGTGAGTTAGTGGCAGGACTTTATTTCCCAACACATCCTTTAAAAAGTTATAGAAAACCAGTCAAAAGGTGTTAAGTTATTAAACACTGAGAGCATCCTCCACTGAATTCTCTCTCTGACATGATTAATAATACCATTATTGGTGATACTTTTCCTGTGCACATATGCTTTGCAGGCCTAAACTATAAATAATTTAAAGAGAAACACTTTTCAAATTGATAAATAGTGCATTGAACACAGTCCTGGAAGAGTTTAGCTCACGTTTTCCTCTGTCAAGGTTCAATGATTCCTTACCTTTATTTTCTTTTGATAATACATGCAGCTACAGTGCAAGTACTTTACTGGGGAGTATAAAGTGCCACAAGGCTACACTTAGAAGAAAAACAGCACTTTTAGAGCCTTAGCTCTCTCTTTTCCTATGGATAACAGCTAACTTTATTCACCAATTCTTTTATAAATGGGTTTGAATTTATTTCAAGAGGATTTCAATATGACTTTGGTTCCACATCATAGAAATCCCCAACATAGCTCATGCTAATTGACACCCTGGTTGTTAGTCTCAGTAGAGAGGTCAAGGAACAAATTTAAAGTGAATGCTCCTCTCCTGCCTATAGGTTGTCTTTCCAGATTTGAGCTCAGGAAGAATCGTCCCCAATCTCCAAGTTTTCCCGTGCAGGATTGGGGCTCTAAATTACAAAACTGATATAGGCAGGGAGCTTGCCATCAAACATGCACATAAAACTTCATGTACACCAATGCCAACAATAATGCTAGAATGGAAGCGTGAGATGTGCTGCTCCTACCAACGTTGTACTTGTTCCATGGAAAAAGGTAGACTAACACTACCAGTCTAGCACCTTGCTCAAGCACTACATTTTTTTAACCAAAAAAAGTTTCAACTGCTGCCGAGTCCTGTTGTGCATTTGACATATCAATAAGTTGTTTTTCAAACAGTAACTTCTAGTCTCCTAACTTAGTATCACTCCATCATTTGTCTTAAAGTTGGCCACAGACACTACATGAGTCATGCCAACTCCTACACATTCCTGACATTCTCCCTCCTTCATGTATTTCATATCAGCTCAGTTTTGGCATTCTATATGGCCCTTTCCTTGGGAGAAATGTATTCCCATCACTGCTGGCAATCAGTCAAGCAACGGGCATTCAGGACTTTAGCCTCACAGATTGCTGAAATGTAAATGGATGGAAGTAGGAGGAATCTATTGTTAGATCTGCTACATGCTAACTCGGGACCATATTCTAATGATCATTGTGCAGGAAACACCACTGTATATTTTGAAAAGTTCCTTTCTCCATGTGAGTATAGCTGTGAGGTTTGGTAGAACTGCATGAAGCTCCATGGTGTCAGTTCATGCCATCTTGAACTTAAGATGACAGTCTCAAAACCACTGAGGGCTTGTCTTCACTATGCGGGTAAGTCAACCTAAGTTACGCTACTCCAGCTACGTGAATAATTTGAAACAATCAGTTCCTCCCCAGCAAGCCAAGGATTTGCTCAAATTTCATCCTAGGTTTTCTGAAAGTTTCATACATCTACCTTGGGCTTCTTACAGGTTAGGTTATGAAACGTTTGCACAGCATTAATTTTTAGAGACAGTGCACAGCTGAGATCAAAATCTGATCCTTATATTCCAGCTCTCAGGATCCTAAGCAGTGGTACCTGAGGAATATCCATATATAACATTCATTAAAATCAGCCTGAGTCTTCACTGAGCTTTTCTTGAGAATCTCCCACTGTGACTGAAGTGCCCCAGTGCAGCTCTGTTGGTTTAAGCCATAGTTGTGAGTACCAGTGTAGATCATTCACCAGTATTTTTATCAGCGTTTCATCTCACTGTGCTCAGATTAGGATTATATGTCTATAAATACAGCGCTGCAGTGGTGCAACTGTAGCACGTCTGATGAAGATGCGCTATGCTGACAGGAGATGTGCTATCTCGTTGGCATAAAAAAACCACCTGCGAGAAGCAGAAACTCTCCCGCTGACATAGCGCTGTGCACATGAGCACTTATGTCGGTGTAATTTACATTGCTCAGGGCGATGGAATATTCACACTCCTGAGCGACATAAGTTTTGCCGACATAGGCTATAGTGTAGACATCGCCTTATTGGTAAGAATACCAGCAACCAGGCTATACCAGCATATCTATCATTGCTAACACTGGTGCTACAGAAACAATGGGAGATTTTCAGAAAACGAATGTTGTAGACACAGCCTTAATGGGTCTGTTTGTATGAATCCTGCACACGCCAAACATAGACTAGACCCCTAAAATCTATCTGCATGAGAAGCTGATTACAGAGTGAAGGAATAACACAGAACTGGTGATGCAGGCAATTAGATACAATGGGATAGGTTAAGAATGGAGTGGAAGCCTTAACTGTGAATTTCCCGTGTTACAGTGAGTCAGAAGCAACCCATTAAATATTATTTTAATGTATTCATTTGGGGTGAAATTCACCCATGTGAAGAGGGCCTGCCCATTCTATACATTGCTTTCACCCTATTTAAGCCCTTGCAAAAGCCTTTTGTGATTGTTTCAGGTGAACATGGAATGAAGAAGAAAAAAAACTCCATGAAAGCGTCTGAGAAACCCATTAGAACATAATGATATATCGACTCCATTGAGCTGACATTGCTTTTTGTGTTAATGTGGCAAGAAATAGGTTTGTGTGGGTGGTTCTGTATACTAATCCCAGCTCTTATTATTTTTTACTTATAGAACAAGAGTGGGACTTAGAAACAAGACATGATAAAGAGAAAAATACACTTAAATCCTCTCTGAGCCATTACATTACCTTTTTATATTATTACTAAGGTATATTGGGTTGATACTTAGGGACTGATTCCGCAGTACACAAATAGGGCAAAACTTGCCTCTTTGCAAGAGGATATAAACCCTGTTCACTGTAACAAGAGTGCTCTACAGAAGAGATATATGTAGATCAGAGGTGGGCAAACTACGGCCCATGGGCCACATCCGACCCGTGGGACCCTCCTGCCCAGCCCCTAAGCTCCTAGTCCGGGAGGCTAGCCCCCAGCCCCTCCCCTGCTGTTCCCCTTCCCCTGCAGCCTCAGCTCACTCCACCACTGGCACAATGCTCTGGGCGGCGGGGCTGCGAGCTCCTAGAGCAGCACAGCTGCAGAGCCTGGCCTGACCCGGTGCTCTGTGCTGCACAGTGGCAACGGTGCGGCTGGCTCCAGCCGGGCAGCGCAGCTGTAGCACCGCCAGCCACCGGTGCTCCAGGCAGCGCAGTAAGGGGGCAGGGAGCTGGGGGGTTGGATAGAGGGCAAGGGAGTTCAGGGGGTTCGGCCCTAACCGGCCCTCCATACAATTTCCGAAACCCAATGCGGCCCTCAGGCCAAAAAGTTTGCCCGCCCCTGATGTAGATAGTTAATACATAATGTGCCAGTAGATTGCTGTAAATAGCTTCCTTTTTTAAGCTCTTTAACATCAGCTTTTAACATGCACCACATAAATCCCATCTAAGCCCTCAAAACACTGGGACACAGGTCCCACTGCAGGTAAATGAATTTCACCTACCAAGCTAACTCACATGGATAGTTCCATTAATTTCAGTGGTACCTGGTATCTCTTTTATGAATAAGTGTGGTAGAATCCCATCCTTATTGTGTTCCTAAGTGGCTGATTGGATGTGTGTTCATACTTTACTGGAAGATAAGTAGGTAGTACAGTAGAGTAATGAGATATTGCAATATCACAGAACCCTTTGCCATATTAATAAGTAGTAATTCATTACATTATTACATTACACTATATTTTAAAACAACCATCTCTGTTTTTAAGTGAGGTATTAAAATATTGTATTTGATTACATTTAGGTTCAACTTAACTGTTCTATTGGTCTGACTGTGTGATTGGCAGTGGTGGCTCTATGCCTCTTGGCAACATAATTGAGGAATGAATTCAAGAAAACATTCTAAACAAAATAAGTGTTGATGAGTTAATTTGGTGGCATCTACAGCAGCATGATTTTGCAGAGCTGGAAGCAAGGAAGAGTCACTGTAGTGAGACAGCAAAATAAATAAATGAGCATATACAAAAGTGGGATATGAATCTGGCATCGGCTGAAATTGTTCAACCCTGAGCCAATATGCAGTAACATGTGAACTTGGGGGAAAAAATGCTCTCAGCTACATGTCATTGGCCTGATGCGGGAGCAGGGCTTGGCACCAAAGTCAGAGGGTACTTCAGAGCTGGTCTCTTCTCCAGCCAAACATCTTCTTCATCAGCAACACAAAAAATAAGAAGGCATGAACCTCATCTGATGTAAATGTGTTGATGTGACTATAAGCGACACTGAAGTCAGCAAAGCAACATTCATTTACACCAGCTGAGGCTCTCTCCATGTGGCTTTTTTCAGCAAAGCACGTGCTTAAGACTCATTGGCTTCAAATACATTCTTAAAATCAAACACCTGCTTAAATGCTGTCCTGAATCGGAACCTGCATGTTTTCTAAATTTGTTTCTAGCTTATAAAAAGGAAAAGTGTTTGTTTCTTTTTATCATGACCAAAAGCTGTTAACAGTATCTATCTAATTTTTACATTCTTTGTTTACAATAAATGTTAAGGGCCAGATCCCTACTGATGTAAATTGTGACATGGCTTCACTGAAATCTGATTTAAATCCGATGAGACTCTGGCCCTATATTTATAAATATTTTGATGCATAACCTCACCCATCGCACCCTTTTAACTACTAAATTTGTATGCAGACCAGAAGGGAGGTTCCCACAGGTATACATGAACTAAAAAAGGTATATTTATCACCACAAATACAGGCATATCTATAATTTACGTATCATGTATACATATTCTATCCCTTCAGGTTCCAAATAAGGGAGGGGCGTAAATAATATTGACTTAAGTGCTTAAATATGGTTTTAGGAACCTAACACTAGGCTACCCATTTTGAAGATCTTGGTCTGTTAATGCATATCTTCACATGATCTTCAATATGGCAATGCTACTGACACCTCCATAATAAAGTGTCTAATCACTGTGGGATCTAGGAACATGCTTCATCTTCAATAGCCCATACAGTTCCCCTATTATCTTAGACCAGGGGTGGGCAAACTACGGCCCGCGGGCCAAATCTGGCCCCTCGGGACTTTGGATCCGGCCCACGGGACGGCCCCTCATGGCGCCGCGGGCCCTGCGCCGCTCTCCAGAAGCGGCCAGCACCACACCCCTGCGGCCCCCAGGCCGGGGGGCAGAGGGCTCTGTGCATTGCTCTTGCCTCCAGGCACGGCCCCCCGCAGCTCCCATTGGCCGGGAACAGTGAACCACAGCCAATGGGAGCTTCGGGGGAGGTACCTGGAGGCGCAGCTAAGGCAGCACACATGGAGCCCTCCGCTTCCTCTCGCACCCCAACCCCAGCGGCCGCAGCGCTTCCTGGAGCGGCGCGGGGCCAGGGCAGGCTCCCTGCCTGCCTGCCTTGTCCCTGGCCCCGCACACCGCACCCCCTCCCACACCCTGCACCTCAACCCCCTGCCCCGGCCCTGCATATAATTTCCCCACCCAGATGTGGCCCTCGGCCCAAAAAGTTTTCCCACCCCTGTCTTAGACTTTCCTATTGTCTTAGACCCTCCTCTGCGCAAAAGGATAATGAAAGTAAATTTCTAAGAAGCTAATCAAAACATAATTTTTAAAAATTTTCATCGCAAACATTTTTAATCTTGACATGTGTCTGTTTACAATTTCCTCTGTTCAGAAGACTATTAGAAATATGCTGTGATCTCCTTCTAGAACAGAAAACAATGGCAATAACCAGGGCCACCCGGGGAGGGGGAGCAAGTGGGGCAATTTGCCCCGGGCCCCGCAGGGGTCCCAAGAGCCCTGGCCGAGAATCCCAGCGGTGGTCCAGGTCTTCGGTGGCATTTCAGCAGCGGGTCCTTCAGTGCTGCCGAAGACACGGAGCGAGTGAAGGACCTGCCGCCGCCGCAGACTCGGAGCGCCGCTTGGTGAGTACAAACACCGCAGCGGGTGATGCCTTTTTTTATGTCCGCTCCCCCGCTTTGCCCCAGGCCCCCTGAATCCTCTGGGCAGCCCTGGCAATAACTCTTGAACTGAGAGATGATTAGTTTAATTAAGTGATGGGATAATAGGGGGCATTAAATTCATAGATTTCAAAGTTGAAGCACAACTGCAGTAGGGTTAGAGAAGGAAATTCCATGTATATTGGAGACCTAATGTTGCATTATTCATGGGGAGATTAATAGTGTACTGTCATTACTTGAAAGTTTGCATCTGATTACTCTTCTCTTCAACACCATGCCATAAAAGAAATGGGATTTTTAAAGATGTTTTATGACCTTTGCCGCAGTTAAAATCTACTGCATTCATTTTCCACCCCCAAAAAAACCCTAGCTCAATCAATGAATTCATCCATGAATTTGTTAAATTTATCTTGAGCTTTTAATACAAAAATATTTGTTCTAGTTATAAAAGTCTTTGATCTGTTATGAGGTTAATAAAACTTCGTAACTATTTCTGTAAGCAGCTTCTGCCCTTTTTTAACGTCTTCTTAACTCTAGACAACATGAAAAGAACAGAAATCTGTATAAAAGTCGTGTTAATTTTATTAGACTATGTTAAGTGAGTCTTAGAGCTTGTCTAGGCTGGGGATTTCTGCACCAGTACAATATAGACTGAGGTACCTGCACTGCTGGGAACCCTTACTGTAAATGATCTGCATTGGCTTACACATTTTATATCAGTGCAATGCATCTACACTTGCCCCCTACCTGCTACATTAGTGTATCTACATGGTGCAGAAAAACACAAAATAGACCAACCCACAGTCCATATATATGGAGGGAGACTCAAACATTTATTCCCTTTGCCTCAACTCAGAAGGGAATGTAAAGATGGTTGGGCCTGAGGCTCAAGGAATGCAACATATTTTCCACTCTGCAGTCAGTCAGCTTTGCTTGCATGGTACAAAATGAGAGCTAGAACCCTGACCAGGCCCTCTCCTGCCCCATTTGGGGTAGCAAGCCATGCTAACGGTATTATCCCAGAGTGCTCCTTGCATTCAGATGAGCACAAGCACCATGACCCTGAGTGGGGTGCAAGCAGGACGAAGGCTCATTGCACCCTCCCCACCTTTTACACCCATGAAGCTGACAGTGAAAATATGGCCCTTATTTTTCAACATGCAGTAGTATATGGATCATATTATGGTGATTATAATTGTTTTATAGTGAATATTTTGCAATGCATTAACATAATACTTGGTGGAATTGAACTGAAGGCTGTTTAAGTGTTTAACTGCATTGAGTTGCATTATTTTTTCTTTTTCTTTTATTACTTGTGATGTTAGATAACTAGCATTATTCAGAAAGGTTAATATATTCTATAATACATATTGCTGCTAGGTAATGCTGTATTGCTTTAACTGAAATAGAAATGGGAAGCACATTTATGAATGTAAATTCCAGAACTGTAATAAATAAAAGCTGTATGAAAAAAGGGCTGCTGAATTTCAGGCCTTCTCTCTCTCTCTCTCTCTCTCTCTCTCTCATAGAAGATTAGGTTTGGAAAAGACCTCAGGAGGTCATCTAGTCCAACCCTGTGCTCAAAGCAGGACCAACTCCAACTAAATCATCCCAGCCAGGGCTTTGTCAAGCTGGGCCTTAAAAACCTCTAAGGATGGAGATTCCACCACCTCTATAGGTAACCCATTCCAGTGCTTCACCACCCTCCTAGGGAAAAGGTTTTCCTAATATCCAACCTAGACCTCCCCCACTGCAACTTGAGACCATTACTCCTAGTTTTGTCATCTGCCACCACTGAGAACAGCTGAACTCCATCTTCTTTGGAATCCCCCTTCAGGTAGTTGAAAGCAGCTATCAAAATCCCCCTCATTCTTCTCTTCTGCAGACTAAATAAGCCCAGTTCCCTCAGCCTCTCCTCGTAAGCCATGTGCCCCATCCCCCTAATCATTTCCGTTGCCATCCGCTGGATTCTTTCCATTTTGTGCACAGCCTTTCTGTAGTGGGAGGCTCAAAACTATATGCAGTACTCCACATGTGGCCTCACCAGTGCCGAATAGAGGGGAATAATCACTTCCCTCAATCTGCTGGCAATGCTCCTACTAATGCAGCCCAATATGCCGTTAGCCTTCTTGGCAACAAGGTCACATTGTTGACTCATATCCAGCTTTTCATCCACTGTAATCCCCAGGTCCTTTTCTGCAGAACTGCCGCTTAACCTTTCAGTACCCAGCCTGTAGCAGTGCGTGGGATTAATCCATCCTAAGTGCAGGACTCTGCACTTGTCCTTGTTGAACCTCATCAGATTTCTTTTGGCCCAATCCTCCAATTTATCTAGGTCACTCTGGACCCCATCCCTACCCTCCATCTTATCTACCTCTCCCCCCAGCTTAGTGCCATCTGCAAACTTGCTGAGGGTGCAATCCATCCCATCATCCAGATCATTAATGAAGATGTTGAACAAAACTGGCCCCAGGACCGACCCCTGGAGCACTCCGTTTGATACTGGCTGCCAGCTAGACATCGGGCCATTGATAACTACCCATTGAGCCCAACGATCTAGCCGGCTTTCTATCCACCTTATAGTCCATTCATCCAATCCATACTTTTTTAATTTGCTGGCAAGAATACTGTGGGAGACCGTATCAAAAACTTTGCTAAAGTCAAGATATATCAGGTCCATCGCTTTCCCCATATCCACAGAGCCAGTTATCTCATTGTAGAAAGCAATCAGGTTGGTCAGGCATGACTTGCCCTTGTTAAATACATGTTGACTGTTCCGGATCACTTTCCTCTCCTCCAAGTGCTTCAAAATGGATTCCTTGAGGACCTGCTCCATGATTTTTCCAGGGACTGAGGTGAGCTGACCGGTCTGTAGTTCCCCAAATTCTCCTTCTTCCATTTTTTAAAGATGGGCACTATATTTGCCTTTTTTCCAATCGTCTGGGACCTCCCCCGATCACCACAAATTTTCAAAGATAATGGCCAATGGCTCTGCAATCACATCAGCCAGCTCCCTCCGTACCCTCAGATGCATTTCATCCGGACCCAAGGACTTGTGTATGTACAGCTTTTCTAAATAGTCCTTAACCTGTTCTTTCACCACCGAGGGCTGCTCACCTCCTTCCCATACTGTGCTGCCCAGTGCAGCAGTCTGGGAGCTGATCTTGTCTGTGAAGACCAAGGCAAAAAAAGCATTGAGTACTTCAGCTTTTTCCACATCATCTGTCACTAGGTTGCCTCCCCCATTCAGTAAGGGGCCCACACTTTCCCTGACCAACTTCTTGTTGCTAACATACTTGTAGAAACCCTTCTTGTTACCCTTCAAATCACTTGCTAGCTGCAACTCCAATTGTGCTTTGGCCTTCCTGATTACACCCCTGAATGCTCGAGCAATATTTTTATACTCCTCCCTAGTCATTTGTCCAAGTTTCCACTTCTTGTAAGCTTCCTTTTTGTGTTTAAGCTCACCAAAAATTTCTCTGTTAAGCCAAGCTGGTCACCTGCCATATTTGCTATTCTTTCTGCACATCGGGATGGTTTTTTCCTGCACTCTCAATAAGGCTGCTTTAAAATACAGCCAGCTCTTCTGGACTCCTTTCCCCCTCATATTAGCCTCCCAGGGGATCTGCCCATCAGTTCCCTGAGGAAGTCAAAGTCTGCTTTTCTGAAGTCCGGGGTCCATATTCTGCTGCTCTCCTTTCTTCCTTTTATCAGGATCCTGAACTAGACCATCTCATGGTCACTGCTGCCCAGGTTGCCACTCACTTCTACTTCCCCTACCAATTCTTCCCTGTTTGTGAGCAGCAGATCAAGAGGAGCACGGCCGCTAATTTGTTCTTCCAGCACTTGCACCAGGAAGTTGTCCCCAACAGTCTCCAAAAACTTCCTGGATTGTCTGTGCACTGTTTTATTGCTCTCCCAGCAGATATCAGAGTGATTGAAGTCCCCCCATGAGAACCAGGGCCAGTGATCTGGAAACTTCTGTTAGTTGTCCGAAGAAAGCCTCATCTACCTCCTCCTCCTGGTCTGGTGGTCTACAGCAGATGCCCACGACGACATCACCCTTGTTGCTCTCGCCTCTAAACTTAACCCAAAGACTCTCAACAGGCTTTTCTCCAGTTATATACTGGAGCTCTGAGCAATCATACTGCTCTCTTACATATAGTGCAACTCCTCCACCTTTTCTCCCCTGCCTGTCCTTCCTGAACAGTTTATACCCATCCATGACAGTGCTCCAGTCATGTGAGTTACTCCACCAAGTCTCTGTTACTCCAATCACATCATAGTTCCTGGACTGTGCCAGGACTTCCAATTCTTCCTGCTTGTTTCCCAGGCTTCTTGCATTCGTGTACAGGCACCTAAGATGACTAACCCATTGCCCTGCTTTCTCTCTCACTCACTCGCTCTCTCTCACACACAGACACACACACAAAATCAGCGTGTGAATTTAAGAATCACAAAAATCTGTTGGCCTTTGCTGTTGCAAACCTTGACAGGAAAACTGTAGAGCACAACTCTGGCTTAAATTGATTGAACTGTCTGCCTCCACCAATTTGAGGGTCTTTGGTATTCAAGCCAGGCAAGGAATAGAGTAAGACAGGGCCGGTGCAAGGAAGTTTCGCACCCTAGGCGAAACTTCCACCGTGCGCCCCCCCCCCCCCCCCCCCCCCCCCCCCCCCCCCCCCCCCCCC
>NW_020664418.1:24771278-24825137 GCF_002925995.2 Terrapene triunguis
GGCGCACCCCACGCGGCAGCTCCCCCCTGGGGAGCCGTGCGGCAGCTCCCCACCCCAGCTCACCTCTGCTCCGCCTCCTCCCCGAGCACGCCATCCCCGCTCTAATTCTCCTCCCAGGCTTGCGGCGCCAAACAGCTGATTGGCGCTGCAAGCCTGGGAGGCGGGAGAAGTGGAGCGGCAACCGCATGCTCGGGGAGAAACGCTGTAAAAAAAAAATTGGGGGCACCGCTTTTTGGCGCCCCCAAATCTTGGCGCCCTAGGCAACCGCCTACTTCGCCTTAATAGTAGCACTGGCCCTGGAGTAAAAGCAGCCATCTGATTAGCCGAAGGCCTAGAGTTAAGCTTGTCTACTACAGGTGAAAATTGTTTTCCTTAGAGTGTCCAAGGTGTTCATCTGAAAATCATATGTTTGCTTTAAATTATTGTTTGGAATGGACATCAGAAAGGATTAGGGATTCTCTTATGAAATAATAGGACATTACTTTCATTCTGTAATAGTCTAGCCTTGTGTTCTTCTCTGAAAGCTATGCTATCCTGTTTACCCAGCACAGCCGGGCATGTAGTATGGGAAATATGGGTACCTGCAATTCCTGTGACTACATATAGGAACCAGATCCTGTAGGTACTGCCTGGTGCTGGAGAGTAAGCCATAAGTTCAGAGCCAGTGTAGCCAGTTCTGTGCCTTTCCCTCACATTCTCTGCACTGTGGCAGTGAGAAGGTGCTCTGGCTATTCCTAGTTGGGAGACAGTCCCAGGGGGACTGTTTTAGCTGGTGGAGTTTTGAGCAGCACCGTGGTGTCTGTCCAACTGAAACTGGGGGTGGCAAGAATCTGAGCCACAAAGTCTGTGGATTCATGTTTCCTGTGGCAGTGATGTGTCCATAATGAAGTCTGCTGTGTGTTAACTACAGTAAAGAATAATTCGAGATGTGAAAAACCACACAATATTTTTCCCCCTTCACTGTTTATCAGCCCACATGCAAAGTGAAAATACAGATCTCTGATTATTATTCACATAGGATACCAACACATTACATAAACAAACTCCTAAGTTTTTGGCTCTCTCCCACTCTACTTATTGTCCCAGAGACAGAAGGAAAATGCCTATTATTAATGGGCATTAGTTCATTACAAAAACTCATGAAAAGGAAAGTGACAGATTTATTCTTTTTTAGAAGGATTTTGATGTAGGCAGAATGCCTGGCATGTGGGTGTGGGATTATATTGCATTAAATGCATTGTGTGCGGTGAGACAGATTCTCTACTGCCTTGAGCCTTGCCTAGTCATTTACACCTGTGCAGAGGGATTATAAAATGCTGCCTTTCTGATCTGCTGGCATCCCCCAACTACTTCGTGTTCATATTGCACAAATATAAATGGTGAGAGGCAATGGTGAATCAAGCCTTGTGCAGCAGTGTTGGGAATGAGAACTACATAGTGGTTCTTTCAGCCATTCTGGTCACCAGCTCATGGCCCAAATGTAAAATCCTGTGTTCTATGTATGTGACTTCATCCAAGTACAGCCACAGTGAAGCTTCTTTTTATTAGTGCCTTGTCACTAGGACCTACTGATGCAAACTGATCAATGCGTAATTGTCTTGGAAAAAAGTCAATCAAATTCTCAAAAATCAGTCTTGCCTGGGGAACATAATGGAACATTCAGCTATATCTTACACAAGGGATTTCATAAAACGTATTAAAGTGAACAAGATGTGTTGGTTTGAGATCATAATCCTGAAAAATCGTTCTTTTTAGCAAGGTTATTCCAGGCTATTTTATCAGGGAGAGTTTTGGGTTTTTAGAAATATTTTGCATTTATAATTGGGAAATATGTGAAAGCTGCTGTCAGTTCATGAAACTGAGCTGCAAACCTGAGTGTCTGTGAGAGGAAGATGTGTAAAAAAATAGCTAGTTATAAAACTAGTTGAATATGTAAAAACATCCTTGAAAAGTTATGAATAAAAGAACAATCTCTGTAGAAAACTAAAACAAAAAACCCCCGAAAAACAACAGCACAGGCTAGTGTTTATAATGCTAGTAAATACTGTATCATATCTTTTAATAGTACCTACTACCTTTTTAGTACATAATAGTAACAGAGAGAGGTTTAAAGATTTGTCAGTAAAACACTTAAAGGTTCTCTTTTCCAGGCAATTCATGTGAATATTTTCCATTAAAGTTTATTAGGAGTCCATTGCCTGGAGTATAGCCCCTTAACAGGTAGGAGAACTCAGTTTGCTAACGTAAGACAGCATCTCCATATAGATCCAAACTTTTGCTTTGTCATTCCAGACAAAATGAAGTTGCATTTTGTTTCTAGTATCGCTTTCTTGGGTCTTCTGAATTAGATTTACCATTTTGTTTGTCCCTTCCTAATGTGTTCTCCTATACTTAGTAGCTCAGTTAGTGAACTCTTTCCTTCATTTGTTTGACAGCTGGTCCTTCACAGCCAGCCCATAGTGTGGGGCAGGACCCAGGTGGAGAGAGGGAGTCACTTCCTTGGGTAGGCTCTGGTGGTTTCCAGCCAATCACAACCTTCCTTAATTATGGAGGCTGCCTTGGTTCATTCCCAATGCTTGTTTCATGGGCTGGGGTTGGCTGGCCAATAAGGGGTCATCTATACAAGAACCGCAATGGGAAGAGGTGACCTTCCATGATCCACTCTGCACTGCAGCATGAAGAAATGCCTCTACCATTCACAAAGTTAATAGTCATAGATTAGGTGTCTGCCAAATTCACAGCTGTGAAAATCATGTCTCAGACTGTGAAATATGGTCTCCCCCCTTAAATATGGTCTTGTCCGTGAAATATGGTCTTTGGCTGCCCAACTTTGAAGGCAGAGCTGAGAGCAGCAGCTGCTGGCCGGGCGCACAGCTCTGAAGGCAGGGTCACCACAAGCAGCAGCAGAGAAGTAAGGGTGGCATGGAATTGCTACTCATACTTCTGTGCTGCTGGTGGTTGGCGGTGCTGCCTTCAGAGCTGGGCGCGTGGCCAGCAGCTGCCACTCTCCTTCCACCCAGCCAGTCAGCGCCACTGCCAGCAGCAGAGCAGAAGTAAGGGTGTCAATACTGTGACCCCAATAGGCTTGCAACCTCCTTTTGAGCCAAGGCCCCCAGTTTGAGAAACTCTGTGGAGAAATCACACATTTTTCGCAGGTTGGTCACGGCATAAATAGCATATTTTGCGAATGTGTAACACATTTGTGAAATTTGCTACTTATTCCATGACCAACCCATGAAAAATGTGTTATTTCTCCACAATTTAAGTAGACCCCCTAATTATAAGGCCAGAAGGGACCACAGTGAGCATTTAGTCTGATCTCTGTTTAATGCAGATCATAGAAACTTCCCTGAATTTGTTCTTCTTTCACCTACAGCAGATCTTTTTGAAAATCTTTCAATCCTGATTTTAAAATTACCAGTGATGGAGAATCCACCACAACCCTTGTAAATTGATCCAATGATTAAATACACTCATTATTAAAAATTTGCCCCTTATTTTAGTCTGTTTGTCTAGTTTCAATTTCCAGCCATTAAATCTTATCAGACCTTTGTCTGGTAGATTGAAGAGCCCTCTGTTATCAAATTTTGTTCCCCATGTGGGTATATATAGACTGCAATCAATTCACTCCTTAAGCTTCTCCTTGCTAAGTTAAACAGAGGTAGTTCCTTGAGTCTGTCACTATAAGGCATATTTTCCAATCCCTAATCATTCTTATGGCTCTTTGAACCCTCTCCAATTTTTCAACAGTTTCAGCAACAAGGGAAGTTGCTGGAATTGTTATCACCGTTTCAGTGACCTTGGACAAAAAGAGGATTTATTTCTGATGAAAGTTTTGATGGTCTACGGAAAGGTTGTTATTTTTCTCTATAGTCCATTTCAGAACTTCTGTATAGCTATGAAAAGAAGCCTTACACTCAAAAGAAAGAAATGAATAAGGTAGGTATTAGTAATGACTGGACTACGGATATGTCAGCTCTTCAACAGCAAAAAAAGTCCACAAATCCCAGGAGCAGATGGTTGAGCACAGTCTCCTGATAACATTGAAAATCCCCCCAATTGTTTGCACAGAAAACTCATCTAAAGTGAAAGTAATGAAACATGAACAATTTAATTAAAGCCAGAGGAATCTGAGTGAGACCACTGAAGGGCACAGCAGCCATCTCTCTCCCTCATATCATCAAAATACTTATATAGAATGACACAAGACTGAGTGGAGGTAGTACTGCTACAGGGAGATTTATGTTGCTCTGTTAGTCTTAATGAGGAAAGGCCAGGTAATCAAATCTGGCCTTCTTAAACACATGCCCATAAACCTCATTATGATTCTTCTAGATCCATAAACAATTTTTCTCTTTGAGCACCTCAGGGATACTTACAGAGCCAAGAAAATAGTTCAGTTATCCTCTTATATTGCTCACAGATATTTGCAAGCAGATGGTGATTTGATCAATTGTCGCAGCACTTGTTATTAAAAGATCTTGTATTGTGTTTGTTTGAGAAATAGGATTTGACCATGACATTTAGCACTGCGTCATCATGTGCATGCACAAAAGAATATACGTAGCTTGTGCAGGCAATCTTAGCTTTAGTGTTTCCTGAGTGTTCTTCTTCGAGTGCTTGCTCATATCGATTCCAATTAGGTGTGCGCGCGCCGCGTGCACGATCGTCGGAGAATTTTCTACCCTAGCAACACCCGGTGGGTCGGCTGTGGAGCCCCCTGGAGTGGCGCCTTCATGGAGCTGGATATATACCCCAGCCGACCCAGCGCCCCCTCAGTTCCTTCTTACCGCCCCTGACGGTCGTTGGAACTGTGGAGCGCGGCATAGCTGTTCTCCACTCTCCCTAGCTTATCCTTCTAATTAGTGTAGATAGTTCTGTTATAGTTGTTAAATTCTTTAGATAGTTATTCATTTTACTTCGTTATAGTTGTAAATAGTTAGCGGGGGTTAAGGGGGTAGTTCTCCCCCCTTTTCCCCCGGCGCACAGCCGGGCTCATGCCCAAGGCTCCTGGCTTTAAGCAGTGCGCGTCCTGCGCTAAGCCTATGCCAACGAGTGACCCGCATAACTCCTGTCTGAAGTGCCTTGGAGAATCCCATCAGGCAGATAAGTGTCCCATCTGTAAGGCCTTCAAGCCACGAACAAGAAAGGAGCGGGACTTTAGACTTCGGCAGCTCCTAATGGAGGCGGCACTTAGCCCGGATCCTCCCTCGGCGCGCCCAGCCCCGGCACCGAGCGCCTCGGTGCGCAGCACCCCGGCGGCTCCGACCGGTACTGCAGACAAGTCCTCACGGCACCGGCCGACTTCAGCACCGTGCCCACCTTAAGGGACTCGGCGCCGGTCCCTATCTCCGGGCCACAAGAAAGCCCGTAAGGCGCAGGACATTGCTGTCCTGAAGACGCCGGCTCCCCCGGTGCCGGGGGTAGAGCCGCGTCCGCCTTTGGACCGCCAAAAGCAGGTGCCGGCCACACCGTCGACTCCGGCACCGAGGCCGTTGAGTCCGGTGCGGACTGTATCACCACCTCGGTCGGTGGTGGAGCCTTGTCTCCCTTCCACCCCGGAGACATTTGCGACGGCGAGAGACCTTATTGCCCTCACGGAGCCGGCACCATCTCAACTTCCGGCACCGTTGGCTCCCCGCGCAGTGCAATCCAGGGGCAAGCCTGCCCTGGTGCGCCCACCGTCTCCGGCCGTGGACTCTCAGCACCGCTCCAGGTCTCGGAGCAGGTCCCAACGCCGCTCGCAGTCCCGGCGCCGACTATCACCTCGGCACCGGTCGTACTCGCGGCCAAGATCCTCTTCGCGGCACCGCTCTACGTCTTGGCACCGTCGCGATCATCGGCACCAATCGGCCTCCAGGCGTAGTTCTCGGCACCGGTATGAGCGCCGCTCGACTTCCAGGGGCCGCTCCCGGTACCAGCTCTCGTCGCGGTCGTCGTCCCGCTGAAGGTTCGGTTCTCGGCACCGATGCGGCTACCGGCACCGATCCCGATCCCGGCACCGCTCACCGGCACCGCGCAGGGACCGATCCCCTTATGACCGGCACCGATCGGCACCGTACCATCCGGAGCCGGTTTCGTCGCGTTCGGCACCGCCTTGGCCCTTGAGATCGGCATCTCGCTCCTCCGAGCGGGCCTCCAGATCGGCGTACCCTCCTCAGGGTCAGGCGGCTACGGCTGATTTGGGCCATTGGCAGGAGGCGACCGAGGACCCTGCACAGGGACCTGCGCACTGGTCCTTTTGGACTCCGTGGGCCTATCATCAGGAGCAGGGGGCTCCACCACCATCAGCTTCTCGCTCGGCACGTTCCGAGCCCAGGGCCCCGGAGGCCACCATCTCCCTCCCTCCCCCAGGGGGAATGGAGGCTCCCGTGCCTACACCTACTGCGGCCCTGGACCCAGGGTCAGGCGATGCCCAGCTCCACGAACCCCTGGAGCAGGACCCGCCATTAGACCCCTTGCCACCGGAGGCAATTCCTGGACATCAATGGGGAAATTTAAAGAACTGGTCCCCCAAGAATCAAGGGAAGAGTTCAGGGCCTTAGTAGAGGAGGGTAAGAGGGTGGCACGTACCTCCTTACAGGCCTCCTTAGATATTGCAGACTTGGCCGCTAGAACTCTGGCCTCGGGTATAGCCATGCGGCGAATCTCTTGGCTCCAGGTGTCAGGCTTGCCGCCAGAACTGCAGCAGACCCTGCAGGATCTACCCTTTGAGGGCCAGGGCCTGTTTTCCAAGAAGACGGACTCTCGGCTCCAGAACCTTAAGGACTCAAGGACAATGATGCGCTCCCTGGGGATGCATGTCCCAGGGCCTCAGCGCAGACCCTTCAGGCCCCAGCCTCAGAGGTTCTACCCTCCCCCGCCTCGTCCGAGACAGGACTTTGCCAGAAGGCGGGGTCGAGGTGGTAGGCGAAGGTCGACCAGCCCTCAACCGGCTCAAAACCAGGGACCGCCTAGGCCACCTTCAGGCCCTAGGCAGAACTTTTGAAGGTGCGGTCGAGGACGGCACCACAACCAGTACCCAGGATCCAACTCCCCCCTTTCGGGATCGCCTCTCCCGTTTCCACCGTGCTTGGTCCCTTATAACCTCGGACCGTTGGGTCCTTCGCACGGTGGAGAGGGGATACGCTCTCCAGTTTTCCTTGTCTCCTCCCCCACTCCCCCTCCCCGTCCCTCTTCAGGGACCCTTCTCACGAGCAACTCCTTACACAGGAGGTTTTTGGGCTCCTCTCTATGGGGGCCATAGAGGAGGTTCCACCAGAGTTAAGGGGCAGGGGGTTTTATTCCCGCTACTTCCTGATCCCCAAGTCAAAAGGGGGTCTACGGCCCATCTTAGACTTGCGCGGACTCAACAAATTCATAGTAAAGTTGAAGTTCCGCATGGTATCATTGGGGACCATTATCCCTTCCCTGGATCCTGGAGACTGGTTCGCCGCCCTCGACATGAAGGACGCATATTTCCATATAGCAATCTATCCGCCTCACAGGCGCTTCCTGCGATTTGTAGTAAACATGGTGCACTACCAATTTGCAGTCCTCCCCTTCGGCTTGTCCTCGGCTCCCAGAGTGTTCACAAAGTGTGTGGCGGTCGTCGCGGCATACCTTCGTCGACAAGGGGTACAGGTGTTCCCGTATTTGGACGACTGGCTGGTACGCGGCCGCACCAGAGACCAAGTTCAAGCTCACGTCCACATAGTGACACAAACTTTCCACGAGCTGGGCATTCTACTCAACAGAGAGAAGTCCACTCTAGTGCCAACCCAGAGGATAGAATTCATTGGAGCAATCCTAGACTCCAGACGTGCCCGAGCCATTCTGCCAGACAATCGCTTTCATACCATCACAAGCGTCATCCAAGGGCTCAGGACATTTCCGGTTACCACGATAAGGTCGTGCCTCGCCCTGTTGGGTCACATGGCCTCGTGTACTTACGTAACCAGGCATGCCAGACTGCGGCTTCACCCACTTCAGACCTGGGTATCATCGGTGTACCGTCCTCATCGGGACAACCTAAACATGGTGGTCACGGTTCCGAATTCGGTCCTGACCTCCCTCACCTGGTGGTTGGATCGCAGGGCAGTTTGCGCAGGAGTGCCGTTTCACGCCCCTCAACCCTCCCTGCACCTGGTCACGGACGCTTCATCTCTAGGATGGGGCGCTCACCTCGGGGAGCACCATACTCAGGGCTTGTGGACCGCACCCCAGCTAGCCCTACACATCAATGTTCGCGAGCTGATGGCGGTGCGCCTGGCTTGCCAGGCTTTTCTCAATCTCCTACAGGGCCATTGCGTGTTGGTTCTCACGGACAACACCACGGCCATGTTTTACATCAACGAGCAAGGCGGAGCCCACTCATCTCTCCTATGCCAAGAGGCCATTCGTCTGTGGGACTTCTGCATCGCCCACTCGATACATCTCACGGCATCGTTCCTTCCTGGAGTCCAGAATACGCTGGCGGACCGTCTCAGCAGGTCCTTCCAGACGCACGAGTGGTCAATTCGTCCGGACATCATCTATTCCGTCTTCCAGAGGTGGGGATTTCCCCAGGTCGACCTGTTTGCGTCTCGATCCAACAGGAAGTGTCAGGCATACTGCTCCCTACAAGGGCGAGCGCTGGGCTCTCTATCGGACGCGTTCCTCCTAACCTGGAAAGACCATCTGTTCTACGCGTTCCCTCCATTTCCACTGGTCCACAGGGTACAGCTCAAGCTCCGCAGAGACCATGCACGGGTAATTCTAGTCGCTCCACCTTGGCCGAGACAGCACTGGTACACCACACTGTTGGAGCTGTCGGTTCAAACACCGATCACGCTTCCCTTATGTCCCGATCTCATCTCTCAGGACCACGGCCGGCTGTGTCACCCCGACCTGCAATCGCTCCACCTCACAGCGTGGATGCTCCATGGCTGAATCGGACAGAGCGGCAATGCTCGCAGCCCGTCCAGCAGATTCTGCTGGGAAGTAGAAAGCCCTCTACACGGACCACTTACTTAGCAAAGTGGAAACGGTTCTCCTGTTGGTGCGAGCAACGAGCTACGTCCCCCTTGCAGGCTCCTATTCCTCTCATACTTGAGTATCTCCTATACCTAAAACAGCAGGGCCTGGCGTTATCTTCAATCAGAGTTCACCTCGCCGCTATTTCAGCATTCCACCCAGGAGAACTCGCTTCCTCGGTCTTCTCTAACCCGATGGTCGTTAGATTCCTCAAGGGCTTAGACCATCTGTACCCGCAGCAACGCCAGCCCGTGCCAACATAGGACCTTAACCTGGTTCTTTCCAAGCTCACGGGGCCTCCGTTCGAACCATTGGCTACCTGTTCCCTCCTGTACCTATCCTGGAAGACAGCCTTCCTTGTAGCCATCACCTCAGCATGGCGCGTTTCTGAACTCAGAGCGCTTACGTCCAAGCCCCCATACACTGTGTTCCATAAGGACAAGGTGCAGCTTCGCCCCCACCCTGCCTTTCTTCCCAAGGTGGTTTCACCTTTCCACGTGAACCAGGATATATTTCTCCCGGTCTTCCATCCGAAACCACACGCTACTCGTCAAGACCAGCGTTTGCATTCTTTGGACGTACGCAGGGCCCTGGCCTTCTATATTGACCGTACAAGGCCATTTAGGAAGACGACACAACTCTTCATTGCGGTGGCCGACCGGATGAAAGGCTCACCGGTCTCTTCACAGTGCCTGTCCTCCTGGATCACGTCCTGTATTCGTGCTTGTTACGACCTGGCCGGTGTACCAACGCCACGCCTTACCGCTCATTCCACGAGGGCACAGGCCTCCTCGACTGCCTTCCTGGCTCAAGACCCGATCCAGGACATTTGTAGAGCTGCAGTTTGGTCATCGGTCCACACATTTGCTGCTCACTATGCGCTGGTGCAACAATCCAGAGACGATGCTGCTTTTGGGTCAGCGGTTCTGCACACAGCAATGTCTCACTCCGACCCCGCCACCTAGGTGGGGCTTGGGAGTCACCTAATTGGAATCAATATGAGCAAGCACTCGAAGAAGAAAAGACGGTTACTCACCGTTGTAACTGTTGTTCTTCGAGATGTGTTGCTCATATCCATTCCAAACCCGCCCCCCTTCCCCACTGTCGGAGTAACCGGCAAGAAGGAACTGAGGGGGCGCTGGGTCGGCTGGGGTATATATCCAGCGCCATGAAGGCGCCACTCCAGGGGGCTCCACAGCCGACCCACCGGGTGTTGCTAGGGTAGAAAATTCTCCGACGATCGTGCACGCGGCGCGCGCACACCTAATTGGAATGGATATGAGCAACACATCTCGAAGAACAACAGTTACAACGGTGAGTAACCGTCTTTTAGCCATGCAACCATAACATTCTTGACTCTTTATGTGTCTTTTGAATGGAAACCCATCTCTTCAACTTAGTTTTACTGGGGGGGGGAGGGAAAAAAAAGCCTTTCAAACACATCAGCATCTTCACACTTTTTCTTTTTATATTCCAATGATAACATTAAGCTTGAACATGCTGGCATAGCTGGAAGAGAAATATTTTTGTGTTGACTTTTTGTAGAATACACTTGTCTGATACTATCATGATAGCTGCTATGCGGTCTCACTCAGAGAAAGATGAGTCAGAATCAGAACCTATTACCTAAAACCTCCCAAACGTTGGTGATTAATGTAACATAGAAGCTGAATTACCCCTGGTTTGGAATTTGGAAAACTAACATTAGGGCTGGTTGAAAATTTTCCATCAAAACTACTTTTTGACAGAAAATTATGTTTGCCGCTAAATGAAAACTTTTCCTGGAAAGTGTCTGATTTCAACAGAAAATTTTGACTTTTATTTAAAGAAAACAAAATTTTGGTATCCATTTTTTCAGCAAAAAGTCAATAATTTTCTTAAACAAGCAAACCATTTTCTGACCAACTCTAACCAAGACCCTGCCTTCTTGGATGGTTTCTGATATTGTGTTGATTTTCCCAGTTTCTTTTCTTTAAACAGAAATATATCAATTAATAAAATGATACTAAGATAACAAATCATGGATACTTACCATAATAACCCTAATTATAAACATTGCAAAATTAGACCTAGATGTCTGTTCTGATGAGTATGAGCAAAAATAATTTCTCACGAATAAACTGACTGATTTCTCTATTGTAACATAATAGAATAATAAGGCACATGCATGTGTTCATACACACACATCCAAAGCCAATTGCACTCAATGGAAAGATTCTCATGGTCTTCAAATATGCTTTGGTTTGAGCCCTTAGCGAAAAAATAGCTAACACCTTTTACAATGCATTTACTTCTAAAATAAGGTGTAAAACTATTTACAATATGACCTTACCTACATCTAAAATGAGATGTAAATGGTATTTAATTTCAGAGCATTTAAAGTAGAAAAATAAATTGAAGGAGTAAATAGGCATTTTAAAGCCTAAGCTGGTAGAACCCTTTCATTGCTAGTTTTTCATTTTAGTTGCCAAGAATGGTTTCTGTCAACAGTTTGCCTTCTACTAAGTTAAACAGAAGGCAGAGGTTAGATCCAAACAGATGGCTGTCAGCAGACTGCTGGTAGCATTCTGTAGTCAAAAATTAATATTCAGCATCTGCAACTTAATACACTGAACAAAAGTGTAGTTTCCTGCTCTTATGCAAATAAATTCTGACCTGGAAAAAATGTTCATTTCAATATATTTGTTGATCCTGCAAACATTGCAAAAGCATTAAATAGACCAAAAAGCCTATGCAGCAATGTGATCAATGGGCCACAGAGATGAAATTTAGACTGATTTTAAAATTACGTTATTCTGCCTGTTCTCAGAACGATGGCGAGCACAAGAAAAGAGGAAAGTGAAATTCCCAGAAATCTTACCTGCTCCTGGAACAGTGGAAAGCAGAAAAAACTCAAGTCTTTCTTGCTCTTATTTCCCTATTCTGTTTTCCTCTCTTACTCCCCTCACTATCCTTTGTAATCATGGCCTTCTCCAGACTCAGCAGCCTCCCATGGGCGTTCTAACTGTCCCAGGCTCAGAACTCCAGGCTTCTCATTAGAACATTTACTTGTCCCTCCACTTACTCCGAGGATTACTTACTGGATTTACTCTTCCAGGCTCTTAAATGGTCAGGATTGGCCTCTTTTAGCACAGTGGTTCTCAGCCAGGGGTACCTGTACCCCTGGGGGTTTGCAGAGGCCTTCCAGGGGGTATATCAACTCATCTAGATGTTTCCCTAGTTTTACAATGGCTACATAAAAAGAAAAGTCAGTACAAACTAAAATTTCATTCAATGACTCTATATACTATGCACTGAAATGTAAGTACAATATTTTTATTCCAAATTATTTAGTTTATAATTATATGGTAAAAATGAGAAAGGAAGCAATTTGTCAGTGATAGTGTGCTGTGACACTTTTGTATTTTTACATTGGATTTTGTAAGCAAGTAGTTTTTAAGTGAGGTGCTCAAGACAAATCACACTCCTGAAAGAGGTACAGTAATCTGGAAAGGTTGAGAACCACTGTTTTAGCACATGTAATATGACAGGTTACACGTGTATGCCCCCTACTGTCATTAGTTACCTCAGGAGTGTTCTGAGTGCCAGATCCAGATCCTGCTGAAATCCATAGAAAGACTTCCATGAGGGTTAATCTCCACCTTTTTTGTATTTGTGTCGTAGCACTAACAGAAACATATAAACAAATTAACGGAGAATTTTAGGTCAATCATCAAAAGACTCTACTGAGTGTTTGCACATTTTTCTGTCTCAGTTCTATATAGTACATCATCCATAACATCCTCTGTCACTCTGACCTATTCAGATAGTGGTCAATAGTAGGTCAGACAGTCATCCAGGAGTAGAAGCAGGAAGCTTTTTGAATATTTTCATGTACAAGACGAGCATGTTATATCTACATGTAAGCTGAGAAATTAACTTGAGAAAATCAGTAATGGAGGAAAAAATGTGAGGAGTAAAAACCATGCTCATCTCCTAGCATTAGAGAGAAACAAAATACAACCATTCGTCTGATTTATTGAATAAAATAATAAAATAAAATAAAATAAAATAAAAATATGTTCACTTACTGAAGAGCTTGAGAAGATTTCAGTGAGATCATTATCTGTCTTATTTGCCAAGATACTTGGGGAAAAAATCACAATTGCATTTAACCACCGAGACACAAGAGTAATAGACCAGAGAAGCACTTGTGCTTACACAAAGTACTGCAAAGCTCTAAATCCTCTCAGATCTACCTATACATAGGAAAAGTAATTTGAAAACAATGGACTTCCAGGAACAATAGGCGAAGGTATTTTAGAACATACATTTATTGTACCAGAACACACCAGTGGTCTATGAGCATCTGGTGTACGTCAATAATTTATAGTTCAAGGCAAGGGATAATTGATTACAAAAAAGGTTGAGGCCGATGTAAACTGAATATAGCCAGGCCAAAGAGTTTGGGAAAGACTGTACTTTGCGTTTGATCGTTAGGTATTGAAAGATTAATCATCATCAAAGGACCTTCATCCTTTCTGAGTTCCCAAACTGTGGTTACGTGTACCACAAGCAGTACATGAGTGAGCTTGCTGTTCTATTCATTCACTTCACAGCAGTTTTTTAAGAAGGTGGTACGTGAAGCAATACAGTTTGCGAACAACTGTGAGTAGACAGAATCTCCCGGAGAAGGCACTAACCTCTGTTGTGTGTTTGATCCTCAGAGAGCTGTCTTGGAAAACAGAGGATACGGCCTTTGACTGAGGGGGCTAATAAGAAGGCCCATAGGTGAACAAGAGAGAGATCTCTGTGCACACAGCAGCACAAAGCTGTTGCACTGACCAGGGGAGGATGGAAAAGGGCCTTGCTTTCTGAGGAGGAAGATTTTCCTTGCTTTTCTGTAATCAAGCTAAGCCTGAGATTTTGCGAAGTGCTAGGTCAGCTATTTGATACCAACCATTTCTTTTATTTTAGTCTAGTTTTCTATCTCCTTTTAATCTTAAAACTGCTGCTGTGTGGGTTTTTCACACACAGCACTTTCAAAGAGAGCAAAGTCCTTCAATCCTTAAGCAAAGGCTCCAGGAGTTTCTGGAGGCTAAGCCCCACTCCCCCCTCTTCAATCTCAATCAAACACGGATGTCCTCTCCCATGGGAGATGTGTTGCAAAGGGCTATGGTGGATGCACATGAAGATGCCCAAGGACTGAAGCTGGAGATATGAGTTGGTGGTTTAAGTGACCACCTAGCTAGCCTGTCTTGTCTCTTACAGTGGTCAATGCTAGATGCATCAGAGGAAAGCTTAACAATGCCAGGATGCAGCTAACTATGCAATATTATTCAAGGGAGACTTTTTTTTCTTGGCTCCGCTGAGGATTATTGTAAATCCTAACTCCGGTGGATTAATAGTTCTTGCCATTTTTATCATAACTCCTTTTAACTGCAGAATATATTCTTCATACAAATGTCAGTTTAAACAAAATAATATAAAGGGTGTGACCCTGAAAGCATCCTATGTGCCAGACTCCCATTGAACTCAATACATGGCTGGATTTGTCCCTCTGCTGTTTACTTCAATGAGTAAATTTCAACCATATTTCCACATCTACAGACCAGTCACAGAAATTACTCTTAATCACCCTTCTTCGGTTTTGAATGGCAGGTCTCTAGCTGTGGAAATCAAGCTGAGTCTTATCTTGACTATTTCAGGACTAAATACCAGACCCAATGCAAGATTCTTTGATAACACCTTCCCCTGCAATGGCATCATCCCAGGGTCAACCCACATTTGGGGAGGTTGCGGGGGAGGAAGTAGATGGCAATGGGTCTGCTCTTCCCCCACACATGTGCATGCTGCGTACAAGGCAGGCTGTGAGCATATTGCCATTTAGATCACACTTGGTGCTATTGTTTACTGTTGTTTAGCACTTACATAGCAAGCTGATAGGACTTTCCAAAGTTTCTCTGATGGATGGATGGATTAAAAGGGTGTTTAAACTAAAAAGTGATTTAGTAAAAATGGCCTCATGGGATTCTGTTGATTCTCGGACACTCACTCCAGCGGCAATGTGGTCTGTTTACAAATAAGTGTGGGTTTTTCTAACTGCCAGCCCTGAAACCTCAACCTGGGATCTGAAAGTCAAGCTGGGTTCTTTTTGGCTCATGTGTCATCACTGCAGCTACTACAGAAACAAAAATTCTACAGGCCCAGTTCTTTCCTCTTTTAAAGCTGTATGGCCCCTCATCTTAAATGAGATTCCACATGTGTAACTGTAGGCAGAATTTGTCCTTCTGTTCGTAGCTTTGTTAACAATTCTGCTGATGCATGAGCAAAAACACAACTCAGCTCGTATTGATGCTGCCATCTTGAAATGTAAAATCTAAGCTGCTGTGACCCTGAATACACATATAGTGGGATTTACTCCACAGAAGAGTTTATGCAACATTTAAATCATCAATTAAGACCCATTTTTAGGATTTAAGTGGTGCATAGGATTTTGCGTGAGCCTTGTGCCCAAGGCCTATTGGGAATAGAACCATAAAAGTAAGAGAGTGCCATTTTTTCATAGGGCCTGATCCAAAGCACATTGAACTCAATGGGAATTTTCCCATTGACTTTAATGAGAATACATTCAGGCCCATAGCAGGTCAGTTTGTGACCCTGCTGTGGTTTAAGTTCCATATGTGATGCCTCGTACTCCCTTTATCCTTTGAATTGCCCATCTTTGAAGTTCCCTCTTGTCCGAAGCTCTATCATCTGAGATTTATTATTAATTTTCCTTAAGCAGCTCGCAGTGTTTTTAATTAGAAAAATGTGAGAGCTGAATCCTTCCAATCATTTTTACACTGCTTGCTTTTTCTGTGGTATTTATGATTAAACAGTTTTCCAGGGAAATACCTTTTTGGAAGACAGAATAAGGTTAGCGATAAAAGCTTTAGAAATATTGTGGGCTTAAAGAATAGATTCTACTTTAAACATAAACTGTCATGAGGGGGAACAAAATGATATTATTTAACATGCTTTTCAGAGCTCCTATTATGGGTTTTTATAAAGGTAATTGTTTTATATGGGATGTTGCTGTGGCAGTGCTGTGATTGTTATAAAGATACTCTGATTAAATTATGCTTATTTCTAGTTCACTACAAGATTGTTCAGTGGGAAAATGGGCATGTATATACCTACAGTCAACATACAGACTATTGAGAATTGTATGCATTTTCAACAAGTGTATTTACAGATTTACAAGGCACTTTGTAATGGCTCCTTCAACACATGCGAGCTCATTACCATACAGCCTATTATTCCCACATGGAAAAACATTTAAAATAAAAAACCAAATCATTACTTTGTTTCTTGCTGTTTTCAGCACAAACTATTACAGGCTTTGAAAGATTCATGTCTGTGGCAGTTTTTGTTAAACTGAAATCTTCAATAAAAATAAAAGCATTCATCAGCCCTTCCCGACTTGTATGGGAACCCTCAGACACAGGGTCTAGTTGTACATTGCTGCCTTTGCCTTCCTTGAGCTTTAGGCCCCACATGGGCAATGGAATGACCCCACCAACTTCAGTAGGCTTTGGATCAGGCCCCAAATTCTTTTAGTAGATGGGGGGTGTTGGGAAAGGATGGTGGCCTTAGATAGAGATGGAGGTAAATGGATTGATGAATTTGGGAAAAGGGGTGGGGGGGTATTGTATCTAGGGAATGGCCTGATTCCCTAGTGAGGAAAATAATGAACATTTCTGATGATGAAGATATAAAAAGGCATTTTCATCTTTGTTAACAAATCATGTAAAAAATTTGATTTTGAAAACCTGAGACACCAGAATTGGTACACAAATAATGTGAGTGCAGCCACATACCAAATATGTGTGCACATTCACTACAAATTTTATATTTGCATCTAGGAGATTTGCATATGCAGATGACCAATTTGGTATTTCTTTTTGGGTACACAACTATCCGATTTGCACATACAATAGCAGTCATCACGGCAGATCATAGCACGTGTTTTTGTGGGTAATTGCGGGTTTCTCCCAGTTTAAAAATCAGGCCCTAAAGTATTATTAGAACACAAATGTTCATGCACCCTAATCCATGCATGCCTTCCACTTCCCTGTTTTAAATTAAGCATGTAGTCCGCCATGGCTAAACAACATTCAAAGCCATTGAACTGAACATGTGTGACAGGATTTCAGACAGCTCTTTTTAGATGTAAGTGCCCTTTAATAGAGTAATGCAGATGTTTATAATGAATACAATACCTTTCCCATACTTCAGAATTAAATTATTAAAACCTGGGCATGAGAACCTGGTTATAAGACTATAACCTGGGGTAAACACTCAAATAGAATAGAAATATCTTACTAGTTTACAAAATATACAGCAATTTACAGGATAACATAAACTCCCAGCATACTGCTGAGCTATATAAGTAGATTCAATTGTTTTTAAAGTGCACACACAAATTTGCAAACAATTCCGTTTTTGCTTGAGTTGCATGCACAAAAAGCATTCAGGGTGAAATCTTGCCTCGCTGACATCAATGAGGATTTTGCCATTGTCTTCAGTGGAGCCAGGATTGCGCCCTCCATGTCCACATGCAAATCAGTGCTGCAAATCCTCAAAGGGGGCCAAATCCTCTGCACCGGCCAAACTCCACTCTGTGCGGGGCTAAAGAAGGAGCAATGCAAAGATGGCTTTTGTGGTTGCCAATACAGACAAAGCACACAGATGCCATTTTTAACATTAAAAACAGACCAGTGTGATGACCTGTCTTTAAGAACCAATGGTACTGGAATGAAAGAAGGAGTTATAGACACTACAGTAATAGATATTGAAATCCAGAAGAATTTCTGGATTTTCTAAAGTACAGTATGAAATAATGTAGACCCTAAATTTGATAGTGGACTTTTCAAAAGACAGTAACAGCTGGAGATGATCTGTGTTTTCATTGTATACCTAGTAATTTACCATAATTTCCTGGTCTTCCCCTTTTGCTGCTGTATCTAATCCTGTTTTGCAGCTGTATCTATCTGAGGTCAGTTTTCAAAGGGGGTCAATCCTGCTCTGATTGAAGTCAATAGGAGTTTTGCTGTTAACTTCAGTGCAGTGAAGGATGGGACTCTGAAAGTTCCTCCTGAAGGTACAAGGCTAAAAATAATACAGGACTCAACTAAGTTAAACAGAAAATTCCTGCAGCAAACATAAAAAGAAACAGAAGTTCTTATAGTAGCACCTTCAGTGCCTTGTTGTTCTTCAATTAGCATAGTGCTGATTCAGCAGTTTAATTAGTAAGAATGTCCCTTCTTTCCCAGACTCTCTTTTCCTGCCCTGGATAACAATCCATGCCATCCATTTTTTCATTGTATTTCATCCATTTAGTTGTGAGATTCACAAGGGTTGAATCTGTCATTTTTAGCAGCTTCTGCACTAGGTGTGGTGCTTGAATAAGGACTGCTGACATCTGTGAATCATAAAAAAGATGGATAACACGAGTGTAGGTGTAGGCAGATTTTAAGCAGACTAGTTAAATAACACTTAAAACCCATTTAATTCACATATGTGCAATAATGAAAGTTCATCTAACACATAAATAATTCACTTTCTGACGCAAACCAGTTCCTCATATTTTAGATGTCTTTTTGATGCTAATGTTTCACGCACTTAGCCCACAGGCGTTCTCAAGTTAATAACCCTCTACTTGTTCCTTACTTCTCTAGGGTTGTGCTCTTGATTTTGTATGATGTGTGTAGTGTATTAAACAGTCACAGTTGTATCATTTTCAGCACATAACTGCATATGATTATTTTAAGGTATTTCAGAGGCTTCCAAGACTTCCTTCTATTTGAAATCTTAAGAACTAACAGTCATACTGGGTCAGACCAATGGTTCATCTAGGCCACTATCCTGTCTCTGACAATGGCCGGCCAGTGCCAGATTCTTCAGCAAGAATGGACAGAACAGAGCAATTTTGAGTGACCTATCCCCTGTTATCCAGTCCAAGATTCTGGCAGTCAGAGATTTAGGGCCACCTGAAGCTTGGGGTTTGCATTCCTGATTAACCTGGCTAATAGTCATCAGTGGATCTATCCTTCAAGAACTTATCTGATTCTTTATTTGAACCTAGTTATACTTTTGTCCTTCACAACAGCCCATGGCTACGAGTTCCAAATCTTTCCTCATTTGAAACTCTTTTCCTCATTGGTTGCTATGATATTGTAAGGCCAGTGTTCAGAAGTTTCTCAGTTTGTCCTGCATTAATTAATTTTTTATTTATTTGTATTGTGGTAGCGCCTAGGACCATGGACCAGGACACTATTGTGCTAGGCACTGCACAAATGACAGTCTCCACCCCCACTTTGCTGTATTGTGTCATTCTTTCCGGTAAACAATGCCACTCCTGCTCATTTAAACTTCATAGACCATTCCCTTATCAGTGTGCAGTAAGTAAAAGGAGCATTGCGTTGATTTGAATATCATAAGTTTCTGTTTTATCATGGCACAAATGTCCTGTTTTCAGCACTAAACACAGTACATTTTATTGGGCTAAATCTCATCAGTGACTCCAGGTGTTTTTTTCCAGATAGAAAGTAGGAAAAAGTTTAATAGTCTAACAACTGGCCTTTTAATTATTGATGTCTGTGACTCACATAAGGAAGTAATAAATACTCCTAGGTACAACTTGTGGGTTTCCTAAGATCCTCTCTCTGACCACCACTAACATTTGGCCAATTTACACCATGATTCAATGATCTCTGAAAATTCACTGACCTCAGCTTGTTGGCTACTCATTTTTTTTTCTTCAAAATAAAATGCTGACTTTTAATTATCAAATTCACAGCGTCTCAGTTCTACAGGGCAATTTATAATATTCATGAGAGCTGGGACTTAATTAAGTTTTCAAGACAGACCTGCCCAGTGGAGCAAACTTGGGCCCCTAGGCAGGCCCCTGCTCCCTGGTGTAGCCCAAAAGGGATTTTGCACAGATGTAGGGATGTGTCATCACAGAGCAGCTTTCAGGACCGGGGCCTTGGGGAGGAGCAGTCATTCAAACAGAAAGCAGCTGCCTTTGCTTATAACTTTCTGGCTTGTCTCTATAATTATTTCAGGGGTGTGTGTTTAAATAAAAGCTCTTTTCTAACCACACTCTTTTCTGGCTTGATATTGTAGAGAAGTCCCCATTATCCTGGAGGTCAGTCTCTTATTCAGTGACACTGCTGCAGGATCAAGTAGGAAACAAAGATTATGTGGAAAAGGGAAAAGTTAAGGCATAAAGTCAAATGTCTTGGATAAATAGCAAACAGCACAGGAACAAAATTATGGAAAACATGAAAAGTAGCCCTGGATCTGAAAGTCTTTTTTTTAATGAAGCTGTGGAAGCTTCCAAGATAGGCCCCCTACCTTAAAATGTATGTGATCTTGTGGAACACCAGAGGCTACATATTGTGACTGCTCAGTGTGCTGACTGGAATCCTGTTTGGTAAATTGTTTGGTAAACTAGTTTGTAATAAGCAACAGAGAGTCCTGTGGCACCTTTAAGACTAACAGATGTATTGGAGGATAAGCTTTCGTGGCTGAATGCCCACTTCGTCGGATGCATAGTTTGTAATAGCAATAGCAACAGCCCTGCTGCTATCATGCTCTGACAACCCAAATGGTATATGCATAAGGCACCTAGTCACTTGGGATGCCTGGATGTCTAGTACATTGTTGTTGCTCCCTGAAACAAATAATCTAGAATAACAAGGTTTCCCTTCCACGTTGTCTCCCTAAACTATTAGACCTCAGTTCCTTATAACAGGTAAAAGACTGAAGGTGGAAAAAAATAATGGAACCCAATATAAATTCCCATCCTCTTATGTATGTCCAATTAGCACTAGCTTCAGCCCTATTAAATTCAGTGGAACAGTTCACAGATGTTCCAAAGGCAAAGCATGCACCATTTACCCTCACAAATCCAAATAATTTTCCCTTGGTGCAACTTCCTGGTGGTAGCAATGGTGGAATCTATAGCATAGAGGAATCATGTACGTTTTTTTATATTATGATGACTGTCCTTACTCATCAGACAACACAGCGGTTAAAAAAAAACAAAAAACCTTTTGCTCTCACCAAATTACAGCTTCCACCAGTGGATGTGCATTAGTGGTGATTTTTGTGTCTGATTTTCCTGGTGTAGAAAAGGTCAATGGTTCAAAAACTCACTGGGAGTTAGGTGCCTAAATATCTTTTAAAATCTGGGCCTTAAATGCATGTCACATTTGAAAATGGGGCTTAGACTATTAAGTCACGGGTCATTTTTGAAAAGTTTACCCAAGGCTTTTCTGGATCTTGTATGATTTAGAGCTTTTTCAATTAAAAAAAATACTGGTGTAAATCAGGGAAGTCAATGGAATGGTGCTAATTTACACCAGCTGAGGATCTTGTCCTCTGTCTCTGTATAAGTCAATAAACCAGCGTACTTCATACAAATAAGATCTGCATCCAAATTAAAATTAAGGGCTCACGACTTACCAAGGAGATCCATTTGCCAAGCACAGCCATATGCTCGTATAAAAGCATTCTCTTTTATTACAAAAGTTTTCAATTTTGAATAGAGTTTGCCACACCCACCACAGCAGCTGATTCTCAGTCCCTTGTTAATAGTCCTGTTATAGCTACATAGGTAACAGGCAAAGTCGCTTGACAAAGGAGATAAAACAGAAGTATTCCCTGTAGAGCTTTGCCCTCACTGAAGTTCCACCTCCCCCCATGCCCCCTTCTACTTTCCTTGTAGATCCTTACCTTATGTTAAGTGGCAATATCAACAGACCCTCTTTTCCACACTCACTCGTTTCCAGGAGTGTTGTAACTCAGCATAGCTTGCTGTATCTGCCATCACAAAATAGCAGACCTAGTGAACCCTCTGCAATGTGGTAACTGAACATTTATAACCTCACAGGTTCCTTTGAATTAGTGTTACGATGAAAAATGTATCTGTGTTCACCAGCTTCTTTAAAGGAATCTTTTTCTTTGTTTCTGGCTTTGGTCTGCTATCACACGTATTGGACTCCAAGGAATTTTAGTCCCAAGGATAGAAGAAAGCCAAAAAATGTAGAAATCCTGTAGTAATAGTTGCACTTTGGTGTAATTTACAAAACATTATCCATTGCTTTCACTCATTATGCCTATATTTAGCAAGAAAAATGTATTTTGGGCAGAGGCATATACTTTAATTAACATAAAGAGAAGCTTTCTTAAAATGTCCTTAAAGGAATGCCCAATGTTTTTCTCAAGAGAATGAGAAATCATTGTTGCTATAGTCTGCAGGAAAAGGCTATGGATTACCTGTAAACTCATGCTGCTCCGTGACATAGATCATTTTCCAAATCAATTATGCAGTTTGCGGCATTGCAGAAAGAATACTGAAGGTTCTTGAAACCAACTCATCACAAATGACTGGAATGCTAAGGAGAAAATATCCAGTCTGTAGTGGAGATATATAGCAGCATAACTTCTGCTGGTGGTAATGAAAATTGGCTGAGCAAACACACCGCACACCGTTCTGAGCGAAAGGAAACTGAGACACGATGAAACGCCCCAGAAACTCATGGAATGGAGAGGATACAAAGTGAAATATTTAAGTTGATCTCGAGACTTTAGCCACAATACTCAAACTTGGTTGTTTAAAGTTAGACTTACAAAAATGAGTCTGTAGCTCATCCAGTGCTTTCATTTTACTCACAAAGTCTGAATTCTAACCTCCTTTTGTACTGATAAAATGGCAGTCAGTGTCTGTTACAGCCATGTCCTCATGCCAGGAAGTAGCACAATTTCCACTGGTTTTGGGGCTGTCAGGAGTCAGAATGGGAAGGTACAAGAAGATGTTAACTATACAGACACACATATGGGAAGATGTGAAATATGGGCCTGATTCTCCTCTCACTTCATGTGTTTATACTATGTACCTCAATAGAATTCAGTGCAGTTATTCTTGATTTTACACCCATGCAGGTGAGGGGATGAAACAACCTCTGTATCTTGCATTGTGTTTTTCCACTGCATTACAGAAAATGCATGAGAAAATAAATGCACTTTATTCCAATACTTAGTGGGTGTGAATCCTGGCTCTAAGAATGGGAGTTTGGAAGCCTTACATCTCTGTAGTGAAATTAATTACAGGGTGGGCGCCATTGGGTTCACAGTGATTTCAAATGGACAAGGAGCTGTCTAAAAAGACAGACCAGGAGCTGAAAATAATTGTGATGCTCCTAGGGAGCTTGTACATCCTAATCCATTCAACCTGCAGTCAAAAATTACTGCAAAAACCTCAGGAGGGTTTTTCGCCCCCATGTACAGACTGGCATGATAACGGGCCAGGCATAATTACTGTAACAGAAAACCTATTAGGGAAGCTACTGTCAGTTGCTACAATTTTGTAGAAAATTTAATGATAGATATTTATTTAGCCTTGTAAGCTATGTCGGCCTTTTGACATTGCATGTCATATTATGCTTAAGCAAATGCAAAACATATGTTAGCCACCTTTTTTGCTGTTTACATTTTGCTGAGTAAAACCCAAGCAGCTGTTTAAACCTTTAAATATGTTTTGTTTAGTAGAACCAAAATATATTATAATTTATTAAGAGTTACCTTGTATATGCAGCTATATAGTGTGTTGGGCTGGGTATCTCTCTGAGATTTAAGTGCCAAAACCCAAAAAATAAGTTCCTCCATTCTTTATGCTAAATACTGCCCTTGAACCTTGCATAGAAATCGCATTGAAATCAATGGCAGTTCTATCACAGATCAAGGACTCCGAATATGTACATCAAGGATCAAACTGCAATAAGTGATGGTTCTTTCAGAACTCTTGGGTGCATACCATCTGGTCTTGGTGACTTAGTACTGTTTAATTTATCAATTTGTTACAAAGCCTCCTCTATTAACACCTCAATCTGGAACAGTTCCTCAGATTTGTCACCTAAAAAGAATGGTTCAGGTGTGGGCTCTGCAGTGAAAACCAATGCAAAGAATTCATTTAAGTTCTCCACAATGGGCTTGTCTTACTTGCATGTTTCTTTAGCAACTCAATTGTTCAATGATTCAATCAATTGTTCAATCAGTAACCCATTGATTGTTTTGGCAGGCTTCCTGCTTTTCAGCTACTAAAAAAAATGCTGTTAGTTTTTGTGACTTTTGCTAGTTGATCTTCAATTTGGGGGGGGGGGGTGCCTAATTATATGTTTAAACTTAACTTGCCAGAGTTTATGCTCCTTTCTATTTTCCTCAGTAGGATTTGACTTCCTGTTCTTAAAGGGTGCCTTTTTTTTTTTTTTTTTTTGCCTTTAACTGTCTCTTTTGCGCTGCTGTTTAGCCATGGTGGCATTTGTTTAGTCCTCTTACTGTTTTTTTTTATTTGGGGTATACATTTAGTTTGAACCTCTATTGTGGTGGGGTTTTTTAAGTTTCCATGCAGCTTGCAAGCTTTTCACTCTTGTGACTGTCCCATTTAACTACCTTCCTCATTTTTGTGCAGTTCCCCTTTTTGACATTAAATGCTACTGTGGTGGGTTTCTTCGGTATTCCACCCCCCCTCCTTCCAACAATGTTATATTTAATTACATTAGGGTTGCTATTACCAAGTGGTTAATCTATATTCACCTCTTGGATCAGATCCTCAAGAATTGCCTCTCTCCTTGTGGGTTCCAGGATGAACTGCTGCAAGAAGCAGTCTGTCTAGAAAATTAATCTCTGCATCCCTTCCTGAGGTGCCATGTACCCAGTCAATAAGGGGATAGTTGCAATCACTTATTATCAGATTTTCTGTTTTTGTAGCCTCTTGAGCCTCCCTGAGTATTTCATAATCACCATCCTGGTCAGGTGGTTGGTAGTATATTCCTACTGCTATATTCTTATTACTCAAACGTGGAATTTCTATCCAGGGAGATTCTATGGCACAGTTTGATTCATTTAAGATTTGTACTATATTTGACTCTATGCTTTCTTTCACATATGGCACCACTCATGCACCAGCACAACCTACTCTGTCATGCCCTAGATATTTTGTACCCTGGTATTGGTGTGCCCCATTGATTATCATTGTTCCAACAAGCTTCTATGATGCCTGTTATATCAATATTCTCATTTAATACCAGGCACTCAGATTCACCTATCTTATTGGTTAGACTTCTAGGGTTTGCATACAACCACTTATGAAATTTGTCAATATTTAGTTGTCTGCCTTCATGTGATGTAATTGACTGGAACTCTTTTTTTCATTTGACTGTTTCTCTTCAGTTCCTACTTGTACTTCATCAACTCCTCTCCTCTCCTCTTTTCTAGAATATGTAGAGACCCCTTTAATAAGTCCTCGCCTCAGGGACATCTCTGTCCTAACTATCTGCTCCGCCATGCTTGTCAGTTTTCGCCCAGCCCTCAGTTTAAAAACTCCTCTACACACTTTTTAATTTTACATACCAACAGTCTGGTTTCATTTTGGTTTAGGTGAGGCCCATCCTTCCTGTACAGTTCTTCCTATACAGTCAGAATTTGGATATGAGGGTCTTGGGGCAACGTTTGCTTTAAAGCACGACACAGCTCCCATTCTGTTCTGCCTACAAGCACAAGTATTCCATTCGCCTCAATGGAACCTCGCTGTAGGATTCCATCATGCAGCTTTGAGAGGAGAATTTTGCCCTATGGTTGCAATTTGATGGTAAGATGATGCCACGGTACATGTTTGCCATCTCCCCTGATCTATGGAAGGCAAGGCAAGTTCTGAAATACTTGGCCCAGTATTTATTCTTGCAATGGTTTCATTTTTCTGTTTAAAAATTATTTTACAAAAGCAAAAAATATCACTTGATCAGTGAGAGAGCGGGAACTGTGTGTGTACAACAAAGTTGCATTGATATAGTAACTGTGTATCATTAAATTGTTTAATAGCAGCATGTAATTTCTCAGCATGTGATGACTAATTTAATACTGCCCTGTGGCTGTCATGTATGTATCACAGTTTGGGATCAGATTATCCCAGATTTTTGGTTTCTGAGCCTGAAGTAACACCAAGCAAATAGATGTGCTACTTTCAATGTATTGCTATTTCCTCCTCCTTTTACATGTTTACAATAAGCCAGAATAGTAGGTAAGTGATAACTGTTGGAATTGTTGTACTAATTATGGTCCTGTCCCATGGGGATAGATAGATTCCCATTGACTTTAGTGGGTATTGGACCAGATCCTGTAACACCTAAAGGTTAAGAGGTAAGTGTTACATAGTCAAGAGGTTGCTTTTATTACAATCTTTTCTTGCCTAGGTTTGATGAAAAACCTCAGTTATCAACAAGATGTACATGATCCAACGTGACATGAAAAGGTGCCGTGTTATTTTTTAAAAGGTTAGTAATTATTTGCCTACTACAGCTTTGGAGCATAACTGTTCAACATCCCTTCTTGGGTTTTTTACAGATGCAAAGCAGTGCATTTCTGAGAACCCAATAAGTTACAGGTGACAAAGATGCAATTGACTTAACATGACCAGAAGTTGATAGAAAAGCCTTGTACTTTTCCCCTTTGATGGTCCAAATGAAAGTTCTAAGAGAATTCAGTTTTTGTTTAACTCTAGTAGCATTGATGACTGCAATTCTATTAATAAAAGGTTGCCCTTGAGGGTATGTTGACACTGAAGAAAAATATAACCCACAGCACCAAGTTTCAGAGCCTGGATCAACTGACTCGTGCTATAGGGCTAAAAATAGCCATGTAAACATTGCCACTGGGGCTGGAGCCCAGGCTCCTAGGCCCACCCTCCTCACTGGCATCCAGAACCTGGGCCCCAGCCTGAGTGGGAACATCCACGCTGCTATTTTAAGCCCTGTAGCAGCAGCCAGCCTCAATTGGTCTTGGCTCTGAGACGCCTGCCATGGTTTGTTTTTGCAGTGTTGATGTACCCTTAGAAAGGAAGTATGTGCTTTTGTAGGTCAGAAAAGAGATGGCTTGACTCATGTGAGATTTAGTCTCTGTATATGGCATTTTATGCAAATAAGGGATGGATTCCTAATTCCTTTCAATGTGTTTTTAATATGTAATTTACGTATGTACTGTTTGCTTTTAAATATCAGCAGCTACGTTGAAGGTGAAGTAACAGCAGAAGGTATTCTCTAGTGAATGTAGACATGCCAGATCACCACATTAGATTTGCTGCAATATCGAGTGCTCGATCTTTCAGAGCCTTGTTACACTATATTGATCATCATAATTAAAGAACAAGTAATTGATTGGTTATGGGTCTGGAGAACTTTTTCAAGTATCCCCTAGGTCAGGGGGGACTCAAACTGGGTGTCGGGACCCCTCAGGGGATTGCGAGGTTATTACATGGGGGGTCGTGAGCGATCAGCCTCCACCCCAGACCCCGCTTTGCCTCCAGCATTTATAATGGTGTTAAATATATTAAAAAAGTGGTTTTAATGTATGGGGGGGGGTCACACTCAGAGGTTTGCTGTGTGAAAGGGGTCTTCAATACAAAAGTTTGAGAACCACTGCCCTAGGCCTTCTTGACCTCCCTCAGACTCGCTATGCCTGTTAAGGTCAATATACTTTCTATCATGAGTCACTCCTCTCATCTATAGTACATAATAAACTAGTATGTGTCTGGGTTTCCCCTGTATGGAAAGTAATACCTGTGCAAGTGTTTGTTTGAATACTTATTGCTATACATAGTTGAATGCACATGAGTTTTGGAACCTGGAACCTTCTGGTACCTGCATTCTACAGAAGCATGAATTTTTCATGACTTGCCATTAATGACCACATAAGAAAAATATAAAATTAGTGCATCCCTTTTTGAAATGATATCGAAAGTCTGAGCCTAATGCCAGAGAGTAAGAACCAGGGAGGAAGGGAATGATATAAACAGAATCTCTTCCATGCCGTAGCTCTCAGTAGACTTTTTCCCCATGGATGTGACACTGATTCAATTTTCTACATAAATTACATGCTCCTTGATCTGCTCAGTACAATATTCTTCCTGTGTAGCCCACATAGAAACCTTACAACTGCTATTCAGTTGATAGCTTTTTCTCCTGTTAACCCTTGATGTAGAACACACAAAAGATTAACTTCACCCTAGTTACAGAGTGCCCCAACCCAAAGCATATGCGCCACTTCAGCTTCCTTTGAGGGACTCATAAGAAACATATGGTGATATTTACTCCCATACAGAAGGCCAGCACAAAGTTCATGCATCACTTAAGTGGTTTGCTAAGCAGAGTGTGACTATACAGAGATCAGGAAATTTCCACTGAACTTCTGCAATCATCCTGCGAAACTTTATTTCAGTTATTTGGGGTTTGTAAATGTATTGATCAACAAAATACAAGGAAGAAACAGATCAAAGACCTTTTGATCTAAAATATTTATTTGTACTGGACCAAAAAGGTGTCGCATTACTTTTATAACAAACAATATTTAATGAATGCATCATCTCTTCCTAATGCGAGCTGTACATTGTTTCTTATTAAAAATAATGTAGCAAAAAGAAACTAACTCAGGGCTTTGGTTTACTTTATTTTTCAATACGAAGTAAAAAGTGGAGCAGTCACAAGTGATCTGAGATTAAACCCCACAGCTCTACTCAACCTAAATTTCAAGAATCCTTTAAAAAAAACTTTTACACAGTATTGTTAAATCCCATATAAAATAATTTACTATTTTAAATATTGTTTAAATATTTTATCTTTCTTTAAAACTATTTAATTTATGGTTGGAATTTATTTTTGGCATAATGACAATTTATTTTTTAAATATTAAAAAGCTTCATATTCAATATAAAAACAGACAAAGTAATGTCCATTGTCCAATAATATTGTACATGATATCAGCGCTCTAGAGTGAGCTTTTTAATGTGTCTGCCAGACAAGTCACTTGAGAGAACTCACTCACCACAGTGTAAGATCATAACAGATCACTATCAACATGTATCTTCTATATATTATATATACATAGAGTATATAGTATTTAATTTCCAACTTGATGCGTAGGGTTTTAAGTTTACTTCCCCCAGCATTTAGATCAGACTATCTTTTAGCACACATACATATAATACCTACAGTTTGGAAAGAAAATGTTACCTATTTTGCTCAGCCCAGCAGTCTGAAAATTTACAACTGTAAGCAGTATCTTCACATAACAAAATTAAAATTCACGGTTGTAATTTCTGGCAGCTGTCATCTTGCTATAAAATGGCAATATTTGTCTAAAAGGCTGTCTCCACTCTAGGAAAATTAGGACTCATAATTCATCATTGGTGCATTTTCATGTTGGTGATGATGGAGGCTGTAGTGTAGACAGGATGCTGGCGTCTTACCACCAAGTTGTCAAGCCCTATTCTTAATAGTGTGAAACATCAGTAGTAGAACACCTGAAATTTAGATATACTACGGCCTCCACCATTGCTACCTCTGGTAGAGCTGCCCCATAGGAAAACTATAGGTCCCACTTTTCCAAGTGTACACACAGTATGGTAACATAGGAGCTCAACGTCAAATTGTAATCCACTTTCCATCTGGCTACACAACTACTTCAACAATGAACTTTTGAGTGTAAATAGGAAACATTTTGTTTAACACTAAATTCCATTTGATGGGGAGCAGTGTAGTCTGACAAAACATTTCTACCACCATGTTACATGGTACCAAAAATTATGTCCATATCCAGCCAGATGGTCACATTAACAACGCTTTCTAAGCCAACAAGTTTAGAAATAATTTTTTTTCGAGGGAATGGATAGCTCAGAGTATTGGTAAAGATCTTTGAGAACTACAAGTAGGTGAGCAAATCTCAAGAATATATTCCATCGATATTCACTCAACTAAACAATTGAATTTGATTCATCCTGTACTTGCACTCACTTTCGGGGAATATGATAACAGGTGAATTGGCTACTAGGAATTTTTGCTGACTCAGCACATTTTAAGAGCTTGTTTAATAAATATCTCTAAAGACATTTTCAACTTGAACACAAGTATTTGCACAAGAAAGTAGCCCGGCAGAGCATAACTCCTAGAATCAGGGAATTATACCATGTGACCTGGGTTTCCACACAAACTCAGATACTCATAGTGAACTGCTGATGAGCAATCTCCAAACCAAGAATTATTCGGTGAATAATTTTGAATAAATACATCCGAGAAACTGATTTCCTCATGGACAAATCAAAACCAAAGAGACTAAATTAACTAATCAGTATAAATTATTTGCTCAGCTCTAGATATTATAGGTGGGATTCTCTGCTGCACTTTGAGGCACAACACAGGGGGAGGGGAGCTAACATAGCTTTAAGCCCCACCTTGCGCCTCCTGATCCTGACCTCCACAAACCCCCGGCTGCAACATGCACAGGCCTGTCTAAATTACAGCAACCTCCCTGGACTGCCCTATGGGAAGCAGCACTGCCAGGAATCTCCACAGTGCTGTGTATTGTGGCTCAACACCCCTCCCACTGCCAGCATGCCCCCTATGCCAGAAGAATACTCCCCCAGCTATAGAGAGGACTTTTTAGGGGCCCCTTTCACCACTCTAGGGTTTTTATTTGGCAGCAAGTGAGCAAAGTGGGGATGAAGCTCTCACCCAAAGCCTTTCAACTGAATGTCTGTAATTCAAATCCAGCTAAAATCCGTAATAACCAAAAGTGGCTCATATCCCATTGCTCTTACAGCTGTCAGTTGGATTCGCAGTCTAATATCCACTTCAATAAAAACCTCCCACAACTGGCATCAATTTGCAGCCTTCTTGGCAATCTCAGAACTGAACTAGCTTCTGCTGCCTAAAGAGAACCCCATCCTCTGAGATCATAGTTCAGGCACATTGGCGGGATAGAGTAGGGACACTTTTCAGCATCTGTTTCGTAGACACAGGACTTCAGTCTCTAGCACTTTCCTTGAGCACCACATTCACTTGAAAAGTTTAACATTCCACGGGGAGAATTTTAAAGGTACACATTTTAAATGTTAGGCACCTAATTACTTATTTGTGCACTTAAAACTTTGCCCATAGAATGATTTTCTAAAAAGGAATTCCTATTTAATGCTTCCTGGTGAATATTTACAGCATATGCACAGCAAGAAGAGTTTTCAGCATTAACCAATGCACTGAGCAAAAAAGCTAAGCAGTTTTCTTTCCATAATATGTATTGGTAAGTCAACAGAAAGATGATGCTGTATGTAAAATACTGTGCATGCATCAGACAAAACATTAATTTTGAACATTTAAATGGCTCGTTTTGCTTTAGATTTGCCATTTATTTTTGAGTTTGTATAGAGATTGTTATTTTTCCCACATTGGAAAGCAATCACAAAAAAGACCCGAGTCTCTCTTTAACAAATGAAGATGTAGAGATCTTGAATCCTGCATTTTCCTTTAAAAAATAGACAGACATCTATATAGCAAAATGGGCTCAACAAAACTTAGCAGTTCAAAGAATGTCTTTGCTGGAGAAGGCAGTGGGTATAAGCCCCAAAATTAAATTCCTTGACAAATCATTTGAAGTGTGTTTTAAAAATTCAGCCCACACTTTTAGTGCTGTTAAAATTAGGATCTATGCCTCAGAGCCGGCTCCCATTAAAGTTGGTAGTGTCCATTTTGGCAGCCTCAGTTTTTAGGAGCCCAACTTGACACACTTTTCGGGGGCCTGATTTTCAGTATTGCTGCGTACCTGCCCTCTGAAAATCAGGGGTCAGCTTGGGCCCCCACATTCACTAGTTGCTTCTGACAACATAAGCTGGTGGGAGTGTTCCCTCATTATAGCGTTTGTGTCATTTTTTGGCTAAGGGCCTGATCCAAAGCTCAACCCTACAAACTGAATGCCCTATTCCCGGGGTCGGCAACGTTTGGCACGCGGCTCGCCAGGGTAAGCACCCTGGCGGGCCGGGCCAGTTTTATTTACCTGCTGACGCGGCAGGTTCAGCCGATCGTGGCCCCCACTGGTCACGGTTCGCCGTCCCGGGCCAATGGGGGCGGCAAGAAGCCGTGGCCAGCACATCGCTCGCCAGCGCTGCTTCTCGCCGCCCCCATTGGCCCAGGACGGCGAACTGCGGCCAGTGGGGGCCGCGATCGGCCGATTCTGCCGCGTCAGCAGGTAAATAAAACTGGCCCGGCCCGAGCCGCGTACCGAACGTTGCCGACCCCTGTCCTATGTACACACTTCAGTGGGAGTTAAGGTCCCTCAACATCTCACAGGCTGGAGTGAGCCCTATAGACATTTTACTGTTTTTAAATGGGTCACTGAGTAAGAGTATATTCATGATAAGGCATGTTTTTAAAAAAAAAAAAAAAAAGACCATGTACTCATCTATTTGCTACATAGAATACCTTGGAGGATCACAGACATTTTGCAGAATTAAGCAAAATCTTTAGACACAGCCTCTACAAAGTTTGGTGCGGACATTAAAATGCCGATCGTACAAATGATTGTGAAGACAGAAAAGGCCATCAAGCAGAGACGGTCTACCACAGAGGCTGCAAACTTCCATTCATTGCAAATGGCTTCCTCCTCGTCCTGGTCTCTGAATCGGTTTGCAATATAGCGGACCTCCTCCAAGATCTTAGCCAAATCTGGGTCACCTTCAGAGGGGTGTCCACTGTGCAGGAGAGTCTCTTCTTCTGTGGGCGAGCAGGTCATCCTCCCACAAATTACCCCAGAATCAGTGGTCGGAGTGCAATGGACCCCTTCCAGCCCCCGGAACCCAATATAGAGCATATTCCCATTACTGGCTTGTTGCCCACTCACAGTGTTCATATCCACACTTGACAAGCTACATCGACGCTGCTTATGCTGACAGGCAGGGCGTACTTTATCCTCCCCTGGTCTCTTCATCCTCAGGAACCAGGCACACCAGTTCAGAAGGATGATTCTTGTCTGGAAGAAGATTGAGAAGTAAAACATCTTTATAAACAGAAAGACTGATCGTCATCAATACCTATTTGTATTGTAGAGCCCTGGTGCTCTCTGCTCCCCATAGGTGCGGTGGGTGCTGCCACACGCCCTGGCTTGAAGTGGTTTCCATTATATACAGGGTTTATTACAATTTGACTAAATGGCTCTCAGCACTTCCACTATAAAAACTGTGTTCCAGCACCCCTGTGCTCCCTGGTCTCTATTTGCTGATCTTGCCTGGTAGCCTAGTGGTGACGTCATAATTGTCCTACAGTCACTCTCAGCCATTGAGTCCACTGTCCCACTCCCAGCAGTGCTGCTAATGGCCATATGTAACTGTCAAATTATTACTGCTGTGGGCTGGTCTGACAGGTATCTCAGTAATGTTGATTTTTTTACCACATTCATGTCAGAGCAGTGACATGACAAACTTTGCTGTTTTTAAATTGAAACTATGGACTTTCCTTTTGTTAGAAAACAATTATTTTCAATGAGACTCGAAATATTTTATTTATTACCTCAAGTATAAAGCAAAACTAAGTGTTACAAACAGAAATAAGAGTGAAAGAAAAGCAGTGCTTTTTGGAGGCAGTTGCTAAAAATATGCCATACTAATTGGATTGGATTGCTATATTTTACAGTGTTTTTACTATACTCGCACTCAACCCTTTTATGAAGCTGATTGCAAACTGTATAAAACAGATCTGCATATACCACAGAGCACAGATGGAAAAGAAAAGTCCTTGGTAAAAAAAGATTAGTTTCATTCCAGTTGCAAATCAAATCACTAGGTTTCATTTTATTGTTTTTTGCACTGCTGTTCTCTAGCAGCCCTACAAAAAGGACAGATGAGTCCAAGAATGTTCCAGTTCAAATTCAGGCTTCCAAAATTCAGCTCAATCAGGATTTCAAAAAGTAATTCCAGTGTTTCTTTTTCCTAGTCATAATGTCATTTCATTGTTTCAAACCACATGTAACTCTTGCAATGTAATTTATATTGGATTTAGTCCATTTGTTATGATTTTAGAATGCCACTTAGAGTAGATATACTCCTGATGACATTTTGAGGATAAATGTTTTTGCTAAAGACAGATTTCACATGCCCTTGTCTTCATATTTCCCCCCCACTAATGTAATTCAGCTAAAAAAATAGACCACCTTTATTAACCCAAGGCCTGATCCAAAAGCCTATTGACTCCTACTGAGTTTAAATGGGCTTTTGATCAGGTCTTCAGTGCCAAGTCTTGCTTATTTTACATGAGTATTCCAACTGATTCCAGTAGGAATATTTATGCAAATGCAGTTATCAAGATTTGGTTTTCTAACTCACACTGCATTGGTCTATACATAATCAGTTCTATTTTTGCATTGACTGATACTTAACCAGTTCTCTTTCAATTTAATTTCCAATGCCACCACCTAACTGTCTATAGTGTAAGCTCTTTCGGGCTGGGAATATCTAATGTCTGTAAGGCACTGGGGCCTGGGACTGTATGAAGTAGTGATCACTCATTCCTGCCTAAAATCTAAGGAGAGTACTTTCCACCTTTCACCTGATGCTGCAGGATGCAAGGTAAAATATATGGGAATTGAGAATGCACCTTTCCCTTTGCAATACCAATCTATGCAGGACTCATAGGGTATGTCCACACAGCAATTAAACACCCACAGCTGACCCGTGTCAACTGACTGGGGTTCGTAAAATTGGGTTGTAGACATTCAGGCTCAAGCTAGACCCCGGGCTCTGGGGTTTAGACATACCCTTAGCATGATCTCATCAATATTCAGTTACTGTGCAAGATTCTAGTTCTCAGCCATGCTATGATAGTGCTTTACATAAAAACAATAATTCATAGTACTAGCTCATGAAGATGGCATTATACTTCAGGGAGAGTGGAATATGACAGAGATACTAACTTTTCATTTGTACTTGATATAGTCCCCTGGCTTGGTAAAGTCAGTATATAACTCATAGAAAGCTCAAAAATTTTTGCTTCCACCTTAACATACCTCTCTAAAAGATGGTCACAGCTGCAGCTGTTCACAAGTAAACAATACTTAAATCTATAGCAGCTGCTGTAATGAAATGAATGTGTTCTTATTGGACACAGTACTTCATGTTCTAGGGGTTTTAGCTGTATCACAGGAAATTCTTAAGATAGAAACAAGATGACTATCTTAGTTCTTGCAAGTGTTTCCCTCTTACTGAAAAATGAGAGGCCCACAAAAGGAAACGTATGTGGACATTTTTGCTCAGCTGTTTAAGCTTCGGAGGGTGTGGGGGGGGGAGAAGGGCATCAAGAAGTAATGGGTCACCTACCACTATGACACATCTCTAATCTGAAAATGTATATAGTGAAAAAGTAGATATAAATGAACTGGAATCAGACCTTACCCACTTTGGCATTTTTCCCCCATCTGGGTCATGATGGTGATATTGCAGAACAATAACAGTGACAACAACAGAAAGGCCAACAATAATCATGGTGCTGGCAAAATACTGAGCTGCAAAAATAAATACATAATTAAGATATGTAAAATTATAGTGATATGCAGTGCTTCATACATCTATTATTGTGTGAATGCATACACCTACATAAATAGGTACTAATCTGAAGGAACACAGTTAACATGGAAAACAAATCTGATTCTACATGAGCTACTTTTTATTGCATTTGGGAGAGATTTTTTCAAAAGCAGAAAGAGTAGTCAGGCTCCCATCTCTCACTGATTTTTCAATGGGAGTTGGCAACTGTTATGTTCACAGCATATACATAGGGAAAATAGATAAAAGAATTAAATATTCATCCTGTAAAGTTGCAACATAACACTGCTTTATTTCTTAGCATCCAGAACCTAACACCCAAGAACCAAAACCAGAGAGCGACAAAACAGTCTGCTCCCTAAGAAAGAGAGGCAGAACTTAGCCCACTTAGCCCACTGACATAAGACACATATCAGACTCTTCCTTACAGAGCCCCCTACCTTGCAAACAGGACCAGGAAACCCCATGCCTATTTAAAGTGATAATGTGTAATTTTAACAGTTTTTAATACAACATAAGCACCTGACTCTTTTTAGTGCCTTTGAAAATCTCCCCTTTCGTTATTGTTATCATTATTAGTTAGTTGGTTAATATCAGAGAGAGTGGTTGGGGTTTTCTGCTTATATATCAATTGCCATGTGGAGGAATTGTAATGGAAAATTCCCTCCCCCTTCCAGAGTATATTTCAATCTGCTGTTTTATAGAGCCCTCGCTTACTGTGTTCCAAGATGCAACAACTGCATACTCCAAAGGAAATTCTTTGGCATTATCCCCAGCAACATCCCATTTGTTTTCTTTATTATGCTCCAGATCTTCCAGCAGACCAGAGACAACCCCCCACAAGAGGACCCTGCTTATGACAAACTTCATTGGATGCCAAGGTAGTAAGAGAGGGAACTATTATGAGGCTTGAGTAGGTGGGAGGCCTGCAGTGACTAAACACTTCAGCGAGCCCCTGTGGGCACCCTGCCCACTCTGCAGTGTTTCCTACGCCCAAGTGTTTTCTCACCCAAATGTCCCTATGTGACCCCCACTGCACCTTTGTCCTCCCCCAGTGTATCCCAGCACATGTTCCACAACCATTCCCATTGTCCCCATAGTGTGCTCCCTATCTTCCTCCCAATATAAGTTCCCCCAGAACAGGGGTGGGCAAAATTTTGGGGCCAAGGGCCACATCTGGGTGGGGAAATTGTATGCAGGGCCGGGGCAGGGGGTTGGGGTGCAGGGTGTGGTGTGCAGGAAGGGGTTCAGGGCAAGGGATTGGGGCAGAGCAGGGGTGCGAGGTATATGAGGGGGTTCAGGGCAGGGGGTTGAAGTGCAGGAGGGGTGTGGGGTGCGGCAGGGGGTTCAGGGGTGCAGGTGCAGCAGGGAGCTCAGGGCAGGGGGTTGGGGTGCAGGAGGGGTGCAAGGTGCAGGCAGGGGGCTTAGGGCAGGGAGTTGGGGTGTGGGGCTCCCTGCATGCCTGCCCTGGCCCCAGCCCTGGCCCTGGCCCCATGCTGCTCCCGGAAGCGCTGCAGCCACTGGGGAAGGGGGGGGGCGGAGGGCTCTGCGTGCATTGCCCTTGCTGTGCCTCCAGGTACCTCCCCCGAAGCTTCCATTGGCCGCGGTTCCCCGTTCCCGGCCAATGGGAGCTGCGGGGGGCAGTGCCTGGAGGCAAGGGCAACGCATGGAGGCCTCTGCCCCCCTGCCTGGGGGCCGCAGGGATGTGGTGCCAGCGGCGCCGCAGGCTGAATCCAAAGCCCTGAGGGGCCAGATCCAGCCCGCAGGCCGTAGTTTACCCACCCCTGCCCCAGAAGGAGGTGCTGAGCAGCCTCGATTCCCACTGAAATCATTGCTCTGCACCATGCAGGATCAGACTAAACATCTCTAATTCAACTGCTGTAAGCACACAAATCATACACTTTCTAAATGTGCCTTATTTTTGGCTTTGAAGTGATTTAATTCCAACTTGTCTGATTAAAAAAAGAGAGAGAGAGAGAGAGGGAGAATAAGTTAAGGTTACCTATTAACGGCACAGAATCTGATGTTGCTGGCATAATTTCTGCCACAAGTAGCATAAAGACAGTAAGAGACAATAAAACTGTTATACCTGAAAGATATATATGAAGTACAGAATTAGGACAGCAGTTTATCAGGTAATTGCTATCCACTAAAGAACAGATTTGAAGAAATGCTGTGTGAAATTTATTCTCACAATCATACCTTTACACTGATTTACTGATTGTACTCAATCCTGTTCTCTTTTGATACTACTTTAAAAATTCCCATTTTAGAGGGTAGAAATCTTGCCAAACTAGTTTAATTTTTTCTAAATTTGTGCTTTTAATAAATCTAATACAAAAGCCTTCATGATTAGGTCCCAATTTTTGTGCACTTGTACAAATGTAGGAGCTGGATCCAATACACCTCTACCCCGATATAACGCGACCCGATATAACACGAATTCTGATATAACGCGGTAAAGCAGTGCTCTGGGGGAGGGCGGGGCTGTGCACTCCGGCGGATCAAAGCAAGTTCGATATAACACGGTTTCACCTATAACGCAGTAAGATTTTTTGGCTCCCGAAGACAGCGTTATATAGAGGTAGAGGTGTAATTTATTTTTGGCCTTGTTAAACCTTGCTATACTAATAAAGCACTGTTCACTTTGCATCACTGTCCAAGGGATTTGATAAAATATGACAAATTAAAGTACTCCTTGTTTTATGTTCCATCACCCCTTTAGAAAAGTTCACGAGGGAGTCTTTTGTTTTGAGCTTTCAATAACTTGATACAGTATGTGATGTACTGATCAATAAGTTTGGAAGACATGAAGCTAAAAAGTACAGTAGTTAATCCCAGAAAACAGAAATTGCCCTGGGAGAGAGACGGATGTTCTCTCTGAAATTAGCTGTTGATCTCTGAGAGTTGCTTGCTCTAAGCAGTTCTGATACTGATTTCTGGATTTTGATTTTTGTTGCTCACTGATCTGCCCCTCTGAATATGACTCAGCTGTTTTCCTGATGGGATCTCAGGACTAGATTTGCACAGAGGGAACCACTGTCAGTTGGAAAGGGACTGAAGGACAGGAGAGCACATCCTAAAAATACAGAGGGTAGTCAGAAGTCAAGGGCTAAGGAAGCTGTTCTGAAATCCAAGAGAAACATACACTAAACATTAAAACAGCACTTGTGCAGAGATGCCCAGTTTATATTCTGTCTTTTGAACAACCATTTTCATTAAATAGAAATGAATACATTTGTTACGTCATACCTTAACTATCATCACACAATCCAACATTTAGCCATAAATTTACAAAAAGAAGATAGCCTTACCACTAAAATATTTAAATGGAAGGAGCCCAACTTTTTCAAAAGGATGCAAAGGGTGACTCCTGGCTCTTAATGTATCACTTACTAGTAAGAGGAATATAAACTGAAAATAATGCCAGACTAAAATGCCAATATACATGTTCTTTACAACATAACCTTTGTTCAGTGAAATTATTTTTTCCTTCCAGCACATAAGTGTCAAACAGTAGCGCTATTTGTAATACAGAATTATACAGCTAAACATTGTAATGCTACTGGTACGTTTTTGTTGTTTATGTAACGCCTAGCTCCACCCTAACTAGTAGTATGACCTTTTCTTTCATATCTTTGCTAAGACACCACCGTAAGATATGCTTTAGAAACACCTACATATATTTATTAGATAGAAATGCAGCAAGACAGACAAACTTTTCCCCTGAGCATGCTGAGGCTATCTAGCTACACTGAAATCAGAAGCCTTTTATAGAGCCAACTTTTAAAATACTTGGTAATGTGTTTACCTAGTGAGATCTTCTCTCCTGAGTCAGCCGGAAGCAGAAAAACTAATAGGGCAAGTGCCGATATCAGCATGCAAGGAATGAGAAGATTGAGTCCATAATACAAAGTCCTACGTCTCATAGTCACTGTGAATGTCACATCTGGGTAAGGTTCTTTACAACAGTCATAAAAACTCTCACTCCTCTTTCCAGGAACTCCTGCATAGAAAAAAAAACAGGGAGAAAAACAGAAGCTAATCTGCATATAACCTATGTTAATGTAGAAGTTACATTTAGACAAAAGTCTCCAAATATCATCTCTGAAGTCCCACAGCAGGTAAAATGTTCCTCTTTAATTCTAATTCTCCTCTCTGTTACATGACCAAAATTAGGTAATAAAGAATCTGAGTCAAAAAGGTTTTCAATGAACTTGCAATGATCAGAGTTCTCTCAATGCCTCCACCTTCTCCATATGTTCTTCACCTTTTATCTTTTTTTCCACCACATTTCAAATGCCACTGTCTCAGACCTTCATAGCGTATACCAATCCACGGCTTGGTGATCCTAACCTATAGCTTCTTTTTTCTGATATTTACAAAGAATGCTGGTTCATATGTCTGCCAAGGATCTGTTAGGTCAATGGACTGATGGATCAGCATGCATTTGCACTGGTACTTGCTACCTGAGCTGTGTACATTTTTACTATCTGAAAAAAAAAAAGACAGGGGGCCTGATCATCATTTACACAAAAACCCTTTTATACTGATCTACCTTTCCATCCCCTTTAAAGCCCCTTTACACTCCCAAAGTACAGAGTATAAATGAAAATCAGGTCCAAGGAGCTTACCTACTAGATCCCACTCTCCATTTGAAATGTATCCAGATATATCTGCTTCTTGCATTTGTAAGTCCAAGGACCATCCACCATAGGTCCAGGATCCAAACTTCAGATTACACTTCTGAACATCAAATGGAAACCAGCGCACATCTATGTAGCATGAGCTCTTGAATATGCCTAAAGTAGAGGTTAAAAAGAACAAAAAAAATCAATAGAAATTCTTGCTTCACGTACTATTTCATCTGTTTTTGTAACTGATCCCTGTTACACACTGCAGCTGTCCAGTACTTACTCTGAGGGTATGTCTACACAGCAAAGAAAAATCCGCAGCTGGCCTGTGCCAGCCGACTTGGGCTCGCAGGGCTGCAGCTCAAGCCCAGAAGCGTACACAGCAATGGAACAGCCCCATAATCTGAGCCATGTAAGCCTGAATCAGCTGCCATGGACCAGCCGCAGGTTTTTCTTTGCTGTGTAGACATACCGTAAAAGCACACTTAATACACGTAAGGTACATCTCAAGAAGTGAAAAGGAAGAGCATTCAAACTTACTATAGTAATAGATTTGCAGAATCTATATATTGACTATATATCCTCCTTTCATTGAATTGCATAGGTCACTTCTCTAATACCTTTTCCTGGTGTTACTATTCTCTTCATGATGTGCCTGGGCTGGGATTTCTGTTACTAAATATAATGAGAGGCCCTGCAAGATGATTTACTGTCTTTTAAGATTTACATAACATTGGCTCGTTCCTTTCAAGAAGGCTAACCTCTATTTGTTATTTGTTGGGTTTATTGTATAAAACGGTGGGCAAAGTTAAGCATGACAGATCAAGGACCCATCACTCAGCACCTTGCAAGATCAAGTCCATAAACACCAATTGGCGCTTCCTATGAGCAGAAGGGTAGGAGACTCCATGGACCATACTAAGGACCACAGTAGATTTAATTTACCTGGGAAGCACTTGGGTACTACAGGGATAGTCTCTCTATAAGACCCTAAGATAGACAAAAGAAACCTGATTCTAAGAATTATACTCTAGGGAATAGAAACAGCACCAAGTGTCCAATCAAACACTGATCACTATATTTCAAAATTTCAAATATGAAATACAAGTATTCTGAGGAATGAGTTACAGACCAAAAGAGAAAGTGTTTGGTACATCATTTCAAATAGCAAATCCATCCAAGAAATTAATAAACTACTTACTATAAGAAAGAATTCATGAACAGAGGGGCCAAATTCATGGAATAAATTATTCATGTTTAATTATTCCCTCAGCTTTAGGAAAAAATATTCTTTGTCTGTTAAAAGGTCATATCATTTTTATTTCTATTCATAATTCCAGACTTCTGAAATCATAAATTGATAATAGGAAATGGGGCTAAACCAGTGATATGACAGAGGATTTACATCATTGCAATTGATCATTTATTTGTATATGGTGGTATCCATGCAAGAATGTGTTCTTAAATGATGCATGCATAGGTACATATATGTAGTTTATATAGTTTTAAATCTAGCAAACAGGTACTATCTGGATTTATATGTACACCGCTACCTCGATATAACGCGACCCGATATAACACGAATTCGGATATAACGTGGTAAAACAGTGCTCCGAGGGGGCGGGGCTGCGCACTCCGGTGGATCAAAAGCAAGTTCAATATAACACGGTTTCACCTATAACGCAGTAAGATTTTTTGGCTCCCGAGGACTGCGTTATATCGAGGTAGAGGTGTAGTATGAAAGAGTTTTTATCCAAACTATGAGATGACTTCATATATGAGTAGGCAAGAGCTATTACATGAAAACAATCTATTTCTTACCTGGGGGCAGGTATTGGCAGTGTCCTGAAGAATTGACTAAAACATTGGTATGAAACGTCGCATCAAATCGCTCATCAGCACTAGAATGGGAGGGAAGAAGAGCTGAATTACACTCTGATGGAATCAATGAGGTCTTAAAGAATTGCAGTATTCTTACAAAATGTGGATTTCCCCACCCCCCAAAACCAAAAACCTCTTGATTGTTTTCTCCTCTAACTCCAACTTTATCCCAATGTCGTGTACCTGACTTCAGTGGAGTTGCTCCTGATAAACACAGCTGTAAATCAGCAGTTAATGGTCTCATTTGCGCGCTCTCTGATCAACTGGTCTATAATCTAAGATTAGATTAATTACAATGGCATCGCTGATTGGTTTCAATTTGCGAAATAAACCCTTCCCAAAAATCCTAGAGGAGAGAGCTGGCCTCCTCTTGTTGCCAGCAGCATATAACTTTCATTAGCATTAAGAGGAGTTAATGAACATTGAGAGGATTTATGACCAATTTCTCCTCCTTGCCTGCCCCCAATACGGCCAATTATTTTTGCTCAGTGAAAAGACTATTTAATATAGCTTAAAGCCTGGTCAATCCCCACTGACATCAACAGGCGTCTTCCATTCACCTCTGTGGACACCAGATCAAACTCTGAGTATTTAACTCAGAATTGACAAATCAGGAGGCTGGTAAACTAAAATCAGCCCTTATTATTGTTTCCGTTTTTAATCTAATAGTGCTATGAAATAATATTACTATTAGTGCTGTTTGTAATGCCTTAGAACAGAGATCATCAACCGGTCGATTGCGATCGACTGGTCGATCCTGGAGCTTCTGCCAGTTGATTGTGATCTCCTGCTGCTAAAAGTCTGGTGGCGCAGCGGGGCTCAGGCAGGCTCCCTGCCTGCCCTGGCCATGCGCCGCTCCCAGAAGCGGCCAGCACGCCCCTGAGGCCCCAGGGAAGTGGGGAGGCAGGGGTCTCCCTCTGCATGCTGCTCCTGCCTGCAAGCACCCCCACACACACACACACAGCTCCCATTGGTCAGGAATGGGGAACTGCGGCCAATGGGAGCTGCAGGGGGCAATGCCTGCAGAGAGGGGCAGCATGCGGAGCCATGGGCTGCATGGGCATGATGGCCGCTGCTGGGAGTGGTGTGGGGCCGGGGCAGGCAGGAAGCCTGCCTTAGCCTTGCTGCACTGCTGACCAGGAGCCATCCGAGGAAAGTGCCTCCCAGGAGGAGCCCGCACCCCAACCTTCAGCCCTGAGCCCCCTCCCAGAGCCAGCACCCCATACCCCCACCTGCAGCCCAACACTCTGCCCCAGCCTGGAGCCCCCTCCTGCACCCAAACTCCCTCCCACAGGCTTGCACCCCAACCTCCTCCCACACTCTGAAACCCTCGTCCCCCATGATATTTCCAGATGTTTGGGATGCTCCAGTGACAAGGTCTGTAAAAGTACCACCTGAATGGAACATCTTACAAGGGTTTGGGGTGAGACTTTCCTATTGCCAGTGTCCCACGAGGGATTCTTTTGTTCTATATATGTGCAGTACCATAGTACTCTGCTGGTAAGTAACCCTAAGCCTAAGTAACATTCACCGCTCGATTAAACCAAAATCACCCCATTTGGGTAAGAATTTTTGCCACTATCAAAAACAAACCAGAAGCTTGGTGTAGACGGCTTGGGTATAGGGTCTCCTAGCTGTGGACCTGCACCTGAGAAAATCCCAGAAAATACAGGTGAAATTAGCCTGGGCCATGAGGAAATGCTGCCAGCCCCTCTCAAGACACTGAAAATAGGTGACAGCACCCTCAGTCATCTGTCTCCATGGCACAGTCTGTGCTTTAGCTGATCAAGAAACCCACGTTGTCTACAGGATGGTTTGAACTTGACGAGGCTCCGCTCTCCCTGCCTATTAGCAGTTTAGATTCTTCTCAACTTCAAAAACAGCATCAGCAGAGTAGGCTTTGGATCTGAGCTAGGGTGAAGGTACAATATTCATGAGCCAGAAGGATAAGAGGCATTGTCAGCGAGTTCAGATGCAGAATTAGGGAGGGCTGTGGATTGAGGGGTGTTAAGGAGGACTAGGGTGGATAAGGAGTATTAGGAAAGGGTTTGAGTCTAAAGGACTCCAACACAGCAAATTCTCCATAATTGAAACTGAGGGTGAGAGGAAGCTGTGCGCCCTTCTAGCACAGACCCACCAATCAATACTAAGAAGCTGCCTTTATTGCATGCATTGTTTTTAACCAATCTGTCTGCTAAAAGGCAAAACAGAATTATTTTGTATATACCATAGATCGAAGCATTGATTTTGTAGACAGTGCTGCAATTTAGGTCAGATATTCCAGTGAGGATTGGTAATTGCATTGATATATTTTTGAATACTGTAACTCAGTGCAGTCATGGAACAAGGCAAGAAGTGTTTGATTAATAGCTAGATATACTCAAACCACTGTATGCTTCGTAATAATTAATATATTTAAAAAAACTAATTCTGAATAATTTGCAAAACAGAGAAAAGAGCCAGATCTGCAAGAGTAATTTGACCAATTGTAGTTACATTGTTTCAAGTTATGAACAGAAAGTTTACATATTAAGCAATGCAGTTGTCAGTGTCTCTGAAACAAATTAACGTGAAGTCTGAAGACAGGAACAGAGCTAAATTTTGCAACTGTGATGTGCATGGATATTGGTTAGAGAATGTGTTTTCAGAGAAATGAAAGCAGAAGATGCAACTCATTCACTTTAAAAGAAAAAAGGCCCAGTTCTGCACCCCCTACTTACATTAAATACTTACTCATGCAAGTAAATGCACTGACACCAGTAAGGGGTGCTGGCTGAGGCCCAAACTAATTAGAGTTAAAAACAAACATAATGCTGTGTAACATGAGTGGGGACACTGAGGTACATAAAGGAATATTAATGTACTGGGCCAGATTCTAGCCCGCTCCGCCCCCTACACCTCCCCCGAGAGGCTAAGCCATGCACCACACAGTTATTCCTGAGGATCTTAGCCTGCCCCTCTCCCCCCGATTTCTGGGAATTTTGCATAGAGTAAAATTTTCCAAAGCATCAAAGTGACTTAGGCGCTTAGTCCCATTTTCAAAAGAGACTTGGGTGCAGAATTCTAACTGAAAATCATCAGTAGGATTTAGACCTCTTACTGCTTTTTAGAAATGGGACTAAGGCACATTTGAAAATTCTACCCATAGTCTAGATTTTTAATTGCTTTTTGAAGTGCAATGCTTCAAATTGAGATAGTTAGCTACCATGTTTTTCCTAATGAAGCTTTAGAACTTCATCACAGGGTATCATCATGATATGGATATAATAATATGTTCACATAGAGGGGAGCAGAAGAATCGGACAGTTTTTTAAGAGGTGCAGATACTGATTGGTATAAATTGAGATGAAACAGCTCTTGGCTTAAACACAAGGGCAGTTCTGACATGGAGGCATCTCCTCAGAAAACGAATAAATGTAATGCAGCGTAAAACTGTGGTGCACATTCCAGTGATGGGCTCCTAGGCAGCAGGCAAATGGCTAAAGAGCATACCCACATGCCACTGCCTTTTAAGGTACTATGTAAATTATCAGCTGCATTCACTGGCAGCCACTGATGAGCAAGGAAAGGAACTTTCCAAAGTGGCTTTAGTTTGCATGTACGTGCAGCTAAAATAGAATACCAGGACTCGAGATCTACCACTGCTCAAACACAGGTCTCCTATTCGTACAGCAGACAGAGTTGGACTTAACGATAAATATGCTATTTATCATTGCAAAAGGAAGTAAGTATGCCAATGTAATTACTACATTCACCCCTCCATATTGGGACTGCAACACATACTCCGTGCGGTAGGCCTGCCCCACAGATGGCCATCCTTGGAGTAAGTGTGAAGGCGAAAAACTCTTGCTGCATGCAAGGGAGCTTGACTCCATACCAGCTCTGCCCAGGAGACTGGGGGACGAGGGGAAGTTGGTAGTATCCTAAAGAAGGAGACGGGGGCTGTACTCAAACTCATGAAGGAGACGTGCATGAACCAAGGTCTGCAGTAGCAGTCATGGTGAAGCTGTGAAGCTGCCAATAGTGTGCCACTGAGGTGATTTGGATTTTCTCTCCCCCTAACCCCTCACATAGTTGACTATATATTAAAATGTATTTTGTATCCTGAAAGCAGATGGTGAAAGTCTACAGAATAAAAAATTATCACAGAGTAAAAAAAACTAAATTGTGGTTATGAGGCTTAATTAACATGGAATGATGAAAATACTGAAGTCAGAACATTGTAGCTGGAAAATGATAATATCACTAAGATGGGTGTTACAGTCTATACCATCATGTTCACCATTTTTGCAATACTGTACTATGATAAATTTGCACAAAGTCTGCCTTGGGTTGATGTACAGTAAAACCTCAGAGTTACGAACTGACCAGTCAACCATACACCTCATTTGGAACCAGAAGTACACACTCACACAGCAGAGACCCAAAAAAGGGCAACTATAGTATTGTGTTAAACGTAAAACTACTAACAAATTAAAGGAAAGCTGCATTTTTCTTCTGCATAGTAAAGTTTCAAAGCTGTATTAGGTCAATATTCAGTTGTATACTTGTGAAAGAACAACCATACCGTTTTTGTTCAGACTTACAAACATTTCAGAGTGATGAACACCCTCCATTCCCAAGGTATTCATAACTCTGAGGTTCTACTGTAGAAGTTTTAAAGAGAAATGAAGGTTTGCAGCTACTATTAATAAACTGGCAAAGATTATATACAAAGGCACAGTGGGCTGATAGTAAAGTTTACGGTAACTGCAGTGGGCTTCCCTCCATTAGAATACAGCTACCAGTCAACATAAGTAAGGCTTGGGGAAATGGTTAAATATAAGAATAAATCAAAGTGAAGAAGCAGTCTAATATCTATGGCTTTAAATTTGCAGTTACAGCTACAAGTCCATATATAAGTCAACAGGAAATGAAAGTGCCTGTTTCAAAATACCATGCAATTATATGAGACAGTTGTGAGAAGACAATTATGCTACGCTAGTCACAATGGAAAAATTACACAAGAATACGGATTCCTTTTAAAATATAGTCACTTCAGTCATGTAATTAAATTTCTGCCTGTAGGATTTTTTGTAATAAATATATGTACCAAATAGTATTAGTTTTCAGTAATCGTGGTGTAAAGGTTAATGTACCAGGATTATAAAAACAACATGAACAAATTACATTAAACTTCCAGTTATATGAATTAGTGGTACATATCGTTATCATAAACAGTGTAAGTATTCACCTGTACAATCAAATATATCAAAAAATTTCAAAAGTGGCCTCTAATTTTAGGTGCCCTGATACCTAGGTACTGATTTTCAGGAGGTGCTAGTACCCGCCTTGCCTATTGAGTGCTGTTGGTTTTGAGAGAGCTCAGCATCTCTGTAAATAAGCATTTTGCATGCCAGGCATTGGACAACAAAGTAGAGGTATCAAAAATTATGGGCAACATTTCAAAATCAGGCTTAAAATAACTTCAGTTTGCATCACTGAATAGAGAAAAAAATCCATATATCTGTTTGTTAGTATGTTAGATATGATTGTCATACCTCATTGTTTACATCAGTACACCCTCTTCCAAAAGTACAGATTTTAAGGCATGCACGTAAACATCTTAGTCACTGGTAGTCTGGACATGAATGAACAAATTGTCCACTTTTTGAGTTGCCATTTCACTGCTAGTCATGCATGAGAGAGCGAGAGAAATGTAGCCAGGATCAGGGACTGGAAAAGACACTCAAGAGAAAACTAATTTGCAGCAAAAGATACATTAAGCAAAATCAATGTTGTGAAAACACCTGCTCAGGCCACATGATGCTCCATCTTGTGAATGGACCATTTCAAGGATTTTTTTTTTTTTTAGGCTGATGTGTGGACAAGTGCAGTGCTAATTACACTGGTTAAATTAGAAACAACCACCTAATCCTGACAGCAGTTACGCTAGGTATGGGGAACTCTGTAGCAGAATTCATCCTCAGTTTCCTCACTCATTTAGGGCTGAATGCAAATGCACGCAAGCATGCTATAAGCAGGGAAGCAATGTGGGCCCTAGAGAGATACACTCAAGTGGTTGACAGTAAAACCTTGTCACTATGTGCTGCTATAACAATATTGTGAGTCAACAACACCTGTGACAGTGACATTACTCATCTAGATGATTATCAAGTAGACAGGGGGGCAATGTAACTGCAACTGACATATTGGATGCAACTACTGTATACAAAACTAGTCAAACAAACAATGCAACTTCTGAAAGGGAGAAGGGAAATCTGGTTGTTACACACTGCAGGGGTGTGTTTAATCAGAAAACATATGGCAAAGACAGGAAACAAAATCACTAGCAGCCATCAGAAAAACAAAAGGGTCATGTCATCTCCATGGACAAAGAATGATAGAAAAACCTCTTATCTAGCACATAAGAACCAGGAAAACAGATGTACAAAACAGATATATTGTCTTTCCCTGAGCTGGGGAATTATATACCTACACCTGCAGCTGACTGCAGAAAAAGACAGGAAGTTAGAGACTAAAGAGCAGCCATCTGTCAAAGCTTTAATATGGCTGCTTTGGTAGAAAGGGTGGCTAGCTAGCAGTGCCAAATGGCATTGCATATCCTAGAGGGCGTATACCTAGGGACTAGGAAGGGGATTGGCTATGGCCATCCCAACCTGTGAATCACTTATGCCCTGCCCAAAAGCACACTGAAGTCAAAGCCAGCCTGTGCTGGAGGAAGCTATATGTTGCTAAACTGCTGCTCCACTGAGCATCCAGCAGACATTATCCCTTCGTATCACCTGAGTGCTGGCGCTGCATTCCCCAAACCTTTGTACGCCCCCTGTCCCTCCAGAGCCATAATTTGGCCCTACAGGCAATTTAGCAATAATCGCAGGTGTGACTGCATTAACCATAATTTAAAAAGATATCACAGGCTAAATTCTGCTCTTTGTTACACCTCTGCTGATTTCAGTGGGACTGCAGGAACACTACTCAGGCTAGAATTTGGCCCAGTATAGCCACACTACAATTAATCTGATTGGGCCCCTCCCCTGATTTTAAAAAAAAGGTATGTAGTCAATGGGGCAGGTTTTGGTATTTACATTGGTGTAACTAAGCAATGCCGTTGACTTCCTCAAGGTTCCTCCATAGTTACAATGGCGTATCCAAGATCAAAATCTAGTCTTATGGCCTAGCCCATGCTGCCAATTTGCTACAGTAATTTTTGATAAAAGCGACAAGGAGTCCTGTGGCACCTTATAGACAAACAGACGTATTGGAGCATAAGCTTTCGTGGGTGAATACCCACTTCGTCAGATGCAATTTTTGATGTATCTGTGGGATGGGAAGGAGGCTAAAGAGGCCAGAAGACTCCTTTAAACCAGTGTTTCTCAAACTGGGGCCGCCGCTTGTGTAGGGAAAGCCCCTGGCGGGCCGGGCCAGTTTGTTTACCTGCCCCGTTCGCAGGTCTGGCTGATCGCGGCTCCCATTGGCCGCGGGTCGCCGCTCCAGGCCAATGGGGGCTCCTGGAAGCAGCGCGGGCCGAGGGATGTACTGGCCGCCGCTTCCAGCAGCGACCCGCAGCCAGTGGGAGCCGCGATCAGCCGGACCTGCGGATGGGGCAGGTCAACAAACCGGCCCGGCCCGCCAGGGGCTTTCCCTACACAAGCGGCGGCCCCAGTTTGAGAAACACTGCTTTAAACTAAAGTGAGATTCTGCTACTCTTTAAAACACTTCTAATAAAAATATTCAGGAACATAGGAATTGCCAGCCCAGATCAGCCTCCAGGTCCAGCTAGTCCAGAATCCTGTCTCTGATTGTGGCCAGCACCAGATGTATTGGTGTAAGACTCTCTCTTCTTCCCCCCACTGCCCTGCACCGATGGCAGGTGTGGGATAATCTGCTTCCTCACATAGTTCCCATCCTGATCGCTAATACTGAGATATTGGCTTAAGCCCTGAAGCAGGAGACTTAACATCCTTCCAAAAATGTTATTTATCTTAATAATGCTGGATATTCTTGTTATCCATCTAATGTCCAATCCCTTTCTAAATCATACTAAATTCTTGGTCTTAATTTCCCGTGGCTGAGGGTCTTAATTATGTGTTACAAGAAAAAGTATTCCCTTCTTAATCAGTTCTGAAATTGCTTCTTTTTAATTTAGTGGAACATGTTCTTGTGTTATGAGACAGAGTGTTTGCTGAATCTTCTATAACTAAGAGTTCAAGACACTATATGAACTATCAGCAGTAGCTGAGTATTTATCTGCCTTCCCATAACTGTTATTTGTATTGTGGTTTTTTTAATATGAAATGTTTCTTGGAATGTGAGTCATACAAGATACATAGGTTTTTGTCTGTTAGGTAAGAAGAGAGATCTGATTAAAAATTCATTGAAAGAAATAGAAGTATGGACCTAATTTTTAGAACAGCCTCACCCCCAGCTTCCACTGGTGCATCCAAACTCTCACTTTGGAGCACTAAATAGGTTGTAAAAGAGGATGAAGAGCTTGTTCATTTCAGCAACCGAACTGCATGGGCAACCCTTAACTGTGCATTTCCTGGTTTTTCAGAAGTTTGAGTTTTGCTCAACTCAAAGTTCTGCATGGGGATGACAGGCCACCAAGCAACTTCAACTCTGTGTTACTGTATATTTTTGCCACTGAATTTCCTAGTTTTTTGAACAGGAAAAGCTCTATTGTTGGTAGGAGCTAGTAGTAATTTAGGCAGCTGAACATATCATGTCTCTCAATTTGCATACCGAGACAACAAGACCTTCCCACCCACACACGTCAGCTGGACCCCATCAGCCCTGCTTTGGCACACCTTCCTAGCCACACCTCTGACCCATTCAATGTGTGCACCCCTTCAACCTGGCCCCCTCCCCAATACTGTACCCAGCACCCCCCACTGCCAGCAGGGCTCACATCTCCCTGAAGTCCTCCCTCCCTGGTATACAAATGTTTCTATTGTCGTTACTTCCCCCACCATATAACCTAACTGACAGACAGAGCCTGGAGCAAAGGACAACCATGTTACAATAGAAGGGTGCTCCTGGTCGTGTTTTAGAATGGTTGGAGGGTGTAGTTTGTGGCACAGCTGGTAAGAAAAATCACAGACATGGTTTCTGTTCCAAAATCCTAACAGTTTTATGTTTGAAAGAAAGATCTCTGGCCTCTGTCCAATAGACGTTCCCCATCTCTGAAAACCAGTGTAGTGTCAGAGCTTCTAATGTTTCTATGTCATACAATACACATTTTTGGTCAGCCATTAACCTTCCACTTTCCCAATTAATGTTTTTCCAACAGTTATTTATAACTTTCATGTTGTCACTGTAGCAATTATTCAGCCAAATCAGCAAAAACTCTCACAGCACCTGGACACAGTCTGATGTAGTCCAAATCTGCTCTCGTACATTGTATGAAGCGCATACCAGGAATAAGGCCCAGATCATTTCCTCCCAAGTCAATCATCACAATGTCCAGTATACCACAACCTCTTAAGGCACAAGTTGGATGCTACCAACTAGGCAAAACAATGATGGCCAATGCAGCCCACTTCTTTTCAACCAGGCAGCCTGTAGGCAACAATCCCCATGTCGTGGTGTACTCCTTGCTCTCCCACAAACTTCTGCAACCTTGTGGTCCAGTAGTTGTCCAGAACCCACACCCTGGCAACCCTGACAGCACCCATATTTCTTTTCCCTCAGGGTCAAGGACCTTTGCTGTCAGTTCCAAATCTCCATGCTGTCTTTCTTTGGAAAGACCATGTTAATCTGCTCCCAGATCAAGTACTAGCCAAAATACAGATCTTCTCAAACAACCAATCAAAGGTCTGCTTATCACCTGTCCTCATTTCCCACTCCCTCCATCACCGCAACCCTATCCCTGGTCCCCCATTCCCACCCTCCTACACACAAAGCTCACTGTCTCCGACTCCTCTTCACCCAATAAAACAAAAATGTTGGTTAGACCGGCTGGTAACTATTCTGCTGTGTTCACAGTAAACCTCCTCGTAAATTAAACACACATTATAACAGACAACCTGCAGCAAGAAACATGAGTAATTAAATTGTTATTGCTCAGGAGCATAAAGGTTTGAACTAGAAATGTCAGGGGTTGTGTGTTCACCGGGGCAATGGGGTCGGTATATTTCCTCGAACTGCCCAGATAAGCATAAAGTGGCTGCATAGAAACCCTCGCATTTTTTTCTTTATTAGTGCATATGGAATGTAATAATTCCACACTACATATCTATGCAAACAAAGAACATGTTCTTAAATACTGTTCTCAGGTTGGGTCCCTCAAAGATTTAGTGCAGTGTTTCTCAAACTGGGGCCGCCACTTGTGTAGGGAAAGCCCCTGGCGGGCCGGGCCGGTTTGTTTACCTGCCCCGTCCGCAGGTCCGGCCAATCGCGGCTCCCACTGGCCGCGGTTCGCCGCTCCAGGCCAATGGGGGCTGCTGGAAGCGGTGCGGGCTGAGGGACATACTGGCCGCCGCTTCCAGCATCTCCCTTTGGCCTGGAGCACCGAACCACGGCCAGTGGGAGCCGCGATTGGCTGGAACTACGGACGGGGCAGGTAAACAAACCGGCCCGGCCCGCCAGGGGCTTTCCCTACACAAGTGGCGGCCTCAGTTTGAGAAACACTGATTTAGTGGGTGCCGTGCACTTGCTTTGGTAAAACTCAACAGATTAAGACCATTTTGACCACATTGATTCAACAGTGATCACTAGCTCTTCGCAAAAAAAACCCAAGCAAACAAAAAAAACACCTAAAAACTTTTTGGAAAATGGCTGTTTTGGAGAAAATGTGTGTGGGGGGGGAGGGGCTTGTATCTCTGCAACACCTAGTTCAAATGACCCCAGATTTGGATCACCAACCCTATCCTGCACCCTGCTGAGGCACACCATATTTTAAAAGAACATGACTAAGCATGTCAATGTTAGAGGACTTTAAAAGGTCAACCTTTAAACAGAAGTTGGGACAACTCAACTAATGTGGCACTACCATGCCACTATAATACATAGACCATTCCTGTTCAACTTGGGGCTGTCATAAAGGTGCTCTCTCAAATACAGACACAGAGCAAGGATATGGGGGAAAACAGCTGTATTAAACTATCACCTCCCATTCAGTCTTTCCTGCTGCGACTGCCACTGCTAGTAGAGGAAAAAACCATGACAATACAGCTACTGCTGCTGGTAACAGTACACACTCTGGAGTTGCTACTAAACATCCACCGCCTCAGAAATGGTTTGCAATAGATGTTGGTAACGTTGTCCATTACTGGGTCTCAGTTAATGAGAAGTTCTGCTTGTTTCACTTCTAAGGAGACTGTGACAACCCCATAAGAATTTGGTGCTATCTGCCATCTTCAAAGTATTGCCAAGCTGCATTTCAAAACAAAGTGGAAACATTTCTCAATCTTATGGCATAATGTACACATGGGTCCTGAACAGTCTCTAGACTGAAAAACAAAATCATACAATTTAAGGGATAATTCTATAGCCACACTAGACACTAAACACTAGAAGATAAAAAATTATAATCACCCAATCCACAGAGATACTATATCATGCCAAATACAAATGTGCTAATCTATTGTAGCTACCAGTGGTGTCCCCTGCTGTGTAAGATGGACAGCACTGCAGCCAAAAGCCCCAGGCTGTATCCTTTGTGTGGTCTCCCAGGCAGTACACAGCAGTGCAGCAGCTATCCTTGGAGAGGTGCAGCATGCTACCTACTCTGCTCTGCTAGTTGCTGAAGAGAAGGACTGGGCTATGGCCTTGCTCTTATTCCACCCTTTCAACATCCAGTACACATGGTTGCTGCTGTAATGGCACAGAGCCCCCTCCCTCTCCACCCCCCTCCCCCCGCCACTCCCCAGTTGCTGATTCTTGTTGCAAAGTGGGGTGGAGGGAGGGGAG
>NW_020664418.1:24825147-24825718 GCF_002925995.2 Terrapene triunguis
GGGCCGGTTTGTTTACCTGACATGTCCGCAGGTCTGGCCGATCGCGGCTCCCACTGGCCGCAGTTTGCTGCTCCAGGCCAATGGGGGTTGCAGGAAGCGGCGCGGGCCGAGGGACGTACTGGCTGCCACTTCCAGCAGCTCTAGGGTTACCATATTTCAGCACGGAAAAAAGAGGATGGGAGGAGCCCCACCCCCGTTCTGCCCTAGCCCCGCCCCTGTCCTGCCCTAGCCCCGCCCCTTCCACTCCCCGCCCCCTTCAGAACCCCAACCCTCCCCCTGCTCCTTGTCCCCTGACTGCCCCCTCCTGGGACCCCTGCCCCTAACTGCCCCCCAGGACTCCACCCCCTATCTAAGCCTCCCTGCCTCTTGTCCCCTGACTGCCCCAACCCTTATCCACACCCCCACCCCCAGACAGACCCCTGGGACTCCCACGCCCCATCCAACCACTCCCCACCCCCTGACAGCCCCCCCCAGAACTCCCAACCCATCTAAACCCCTCTGCTCCCTGTCCCCTGACTGCTCCGATCCCTCTCCCCACTCCTGCTCCCTGACAGCCCCCCCAGAACTCCCA